>NC_080597.1:35062486-35387486 GCF_027887145.1 Ammospiza caudacuta | reverse complement strand
TTTTTGACCTGAGCAGTTCACCGTGTTCCAGGGCTCCTTGTGTTGCTTTCAACTGAGAAGAGAGGTTGATTGTGTCTCAAGCAGCTTAGGAGGAATCATGTCTACTCACCCAGAGTGAACAAAAGTCCTGATTTTCTGAATGCAACATGAATCAAGCAATAGCCCAGAGCTTCTTTGCCTTCAGTCCCTTTCATTCCAAGGCTCTTTATGTTTCCTTAGTAAATGCTGCAGTTTTTGATCAGCCATGTGCTACATTTCTGCTCCTTTGTGATTTATTCTGTGGTGTTTCATGCACATGCAGGCTCCTAACTAAAATTTTATTCAATCAAGCCCTGCTCACCAGACAGTTTCAACTCTAGCACTACCTCACATGTGTTTTTAATTAAGACACTGATATATGTTGCACTTTTTTTTGGAGGCAGCTCTCACTTCAAAAACCTAATTATCTTTTATGGACCGCTTAGACGGAGGACAGGGTTTACTCCCCAGTCTTGGTATACTCATCAGTCCATCTCTGAATTGCATGTTTTTGTTGCACCTGGCACAGAACTGTGAGTCTACGTGGGGTCATGAGGGACTAACACAATTAAATTATGAAGAGTATAAATGGCATGATATATCTGAGTTTGCATCAATACAGGTTGTGATCTTGGCAGAAACCTAGAGATGTTTCATGTTCACCAGGTGCCAGAGGCTGAAATGGTTCATGCCTTAAGCATTGTTATGAAGGAGTTTTGCCCATTATAGCAAAAACTGTACGAAGAAGCTACAACCTCTGTAGCCCATCCCTCCTTGAAGATTCCTGACTGGAACTTTGGACTGTGATTTAAGCCACCTAAGGGAATTCAAGATAAGACACCATTGTTCAATCATCTCAGGTCTGGGGAAAAGTAAACAAGGCTGAGGGAAAAGAACGCATCCACAAGAAAGCCAAGTCCAGCAGAAAAATCATCCCTGGCTGGGTTTGGGGTGGGGGACACCACAGCCCACAGAGGCCAGGTTTACAGACTCACCTCTCCCACAATGACGTGAGGAGGAGGAGAATTTTGGCATGGCATAACCTCAGATCAGAGGTGGTAAACACCCATCCTCCCTTACACAAACTGGCTCGCCTATGGAACCTCCAACCTCAAAAGGCTACATCCGTGGGACATTCATGTGAAAGGCAGCTGAGGAGGTGTCACAATCCACCAAAGACCCCCAAAAGTGGTACCCAGACTCGTTCCTGAGACCTTGCACCACAAGACTGCACGTGATGTAAAGGGAGGCAACAAACCCAGAGCCTGCTGCAAGAGATTGTGTCAAACATGCCCCCACTCAGGAGGGTTATCTGGGCATTCCCACCTGGCCTGAACATATATTAACCCATCTGATTCCATGTTTTTTGGGGGGACCCTCACCGCTAAGAGGACCAAATGGAGAGGATCAATGGAACATTGTTAGGATCCATGGCATGATGATATTTACTTGAATTTGTATCTGTCAGTATCTTTCTGTCCCCCCCAGCTCTTTTATGTTGCTTTCTCTTCCTTTTTATCTCTCTCTGTCTCTCTCATAGTCACTATTAAATAAAATCCATAATATTGACTTTGGCATATGGTCTCGTTTGCCCCTCGATTCAGGCAGAGACATTTCTAATAACTTTAAAAACTGGACCTCAATGCAGGATAGGTGCAGCCTGTGAGATCCTACCTGTGTTTTAGCTCAAGCCTGAAGCCCCAGACCTGCATCCACATGGAGCCAGCAGGAATCTTCCCTTCATCCCTTCTGTTTGCTTGGGTTCATCATCCTCAGCATGGCTTCAGGATTCAGGCAGGCTTGCAGCCCTGGTTCGCCCAAACATGTGAGCACTTGCAGCAGCTGAGCAGCGAGGTACCCAGTGCAGACCTCACAATGACCCACTGGTGGCTTTCCATGTGTCAGAGCTGCCCTGTATGGGCCAGTCCCAGAAACAGCAGAACACAAAATCTGTTTTTATATGAGCAAAGAAGGTGATGATTAGGTGCCAATCCCTTCTGAAAAGCCAATCTGACTGTTTGCTTTTTGGAGAAGAAGGTTTTGTTTTGTGTAATCCTTGGCAGGAAGAAGAGGCAACAAGGGGGGAGAAAAGCTCGAGTTCCTTCAGACTCAATGAGAAGTGATTGGCTTTGGTTTGCTGACAGCTGCTGTCTGCTGGCAGACGTGGGCTTACACAGGTTTGGTTTCTAAGCTTCAGTTTTTTGTGAAGCAAATACAAACAATTTGGAGAGATTGACATGAATGAACTGAATGTGTTTTCTCCTGTTGGAATACTGAATTTTTTTTGGCTTTGGAATGAGGGAAGAAGAAACTGGACCTAATAGATGAGGGACAGTGAGAAGACACAAAGTTGTCTGCTTGAAGAATTAAAGAATTGAAGAATAAAATCCTAAAAAAATTTCCATCCGCCTGTTACACACGAGGATTACTGCTGACAAATTGGAGTAGAAGCCAGCAGACGAATTATAGCATGTAAGTTAGCATTGCATTTACTGTTCTGGTCAGTGACAAAACCAGAAAGATGGGTAGAATAATGAAGCATAATAAACAGAACTACAGTATGATATTATTACTTCTAGAAGATATTGTGTTAACTCCTCCAGTTCTCTGAGTTCAGTTTGCTCACTTTTTAATTTATTTATTACATATTGTATTTTGAGTATAGAACAGCTGGATGTTGTTCCACAGCATTTTTTCTTTGAGGCAGTTCTGCTGTTGTAAAGCCTCCTACAGCCAGTGCTTCCTGTGCTGGACCTGCATTGCCTGGTTTAGGTTCAGCCTTGGGGCTAAAGCACAAGGAGGTGAGGATGAGCATGTGGGATCCAGGCTTTTCTGTGAGCAAGTTCCCAGGGGAATTCTGTTGCTGAGGGACTTTGGAGGGGTGGGAACCAGCTCTGATCATCTGCATCTGTAGCCAGACAGTGGATGTCACAGCAGCACAGTGAAACACATGCTTGGAAAATTCTTTGGAAACCAGCCATATTCAGCAAATAAAGAATGATTTATATTTGGGATTTCATTGTGGAAAATAAATCCACCAGTTAACTCTCAGGCTGGGTTTTTCTGACCAAAGAAGTAAAGATGTCTCATAGAAAAGGAACACTGTACCGGAGCGTGTTACATTTTTATTTTAGGTGTTGCTCAGTTATATTATCCGTGTCCTTGAAATTGCTAATAAAACTGGTAACTCTAGACAGTGTGGAATACAGTATTCTCCTGCCTCATGAGCACTTACATTCCCTTACCCAAGCAGTATTAAAATTGTGTTTTCTAATCCAGTGCAAATGGAGTTGCTATTCCACATTTAAAGGGTAATTTGTACATGTTCTCTTTTGGTCTCCATCTTTCCCTGCCTCTTCAGACTAGTTCTTCTTCCAGCTTAACTTGGGAATTTTCAATCTTTTAGGCATTCTTTTCTTTTTTTTTTTTTTTTCTTTAATTCCACATTTGATATCCTGAAATATATTTCTATTTTTCTATTACAATATTTCCCTGAAATATAGGTATTTATTTATTTCAAAAAGGCCCATAGAGGCATGCCAAGGATGGTAATAGTAATAGCAATAGCAATAGCAATAGCAATAGCAATAGCAATAGTAATAGTAATAGTAATAGTAGTAGTAATAGTAATAGCAATAGCAATAGCAATAGCAATAGCAATAGTAATAGTAATAGTAATAGTAATAGTAGTAGTAATAGCAATAGCAATAGCAATAGCAATAGCAATAGTAATAGTAATAGTAATAGTAATAATAGGATTTATATTACTGAATGCAACTTACACCTTAGGTATATTGTAGGTTTGCTTTCCCAAAGAAAACACAAGGTCTATTAAGTTATTTATACGTGCTGCCAACTCTGAACTTGCAAAGTCAATAAATTTGATACTGTTAAAGACAAAGATTATCTTTAAAATTTCTGTCCTTCCAGGTGAAGGTAGTGGAAGACTCTTGTTTTTTCATGAAGGTATATCTAATTGCTTAACTTCTTTAGCTTTGTTTGCATGCAGTCTGAATTAAAATGCCTGTTCATTAGCTGCATTTAAACATAAAGACCATGATTACCACACTTTACCAGGAGGAAGAGAACTCTCCATGTGAAGAAAAGAATTCAACCCGGTCTTTAGACTCTTTTTCAGCCTCCTGCCACTATGAAAAGATAATCTCTGCTTATTTTTTCAGGAAATGTCAACCATGTCATCTCTGTTTATAGATTAATGGATTTCAGTCTTGAAATGTTTATTCTAAGCCTCTGTCAGTGGATGATTTTATCCTTTGGTAGTCTGTTGCAAAGAGGTGGTGCCCCCTTTACAAAGCTTTGGGTGCTATCTGAGTTGGGTTTTGTGGATTTGTAAAACTGCATTATATCCCATTGTGGAAAAGGTGAGGTGCATAATGTAAAGCATAAATGTAACTTCTGTTAACTCTAAACACTTGAAAGAAATGAAGAGTGAGTGAAACTGGAGAGCTGGTCAGTTTGACACAAATATATTTGGTGAATTATTTTCCAAAAAATACACCCAGTGACATATTTTGAAGCATTGTAAAAAGTGAAAATGAATAAAAATTGTTTATTATAGGCAAATATAAATACATCTCTCTAGAGAAAATATGTTCAGTGATGAAGAACTAAGGAAAATTAACAGAATGTGAGTGTGAAAATAATATGTTTAAGTCAGATTAATAAGAATCGCTTCAATATGTTCCCACACAAAGAAATGTAATACAAAATAGATGAATAATATTACAATAAGGAGCAAATGGGACCTAACCCTAAAGGAAGGGGATCTCACACAATTCTTTCATTTTAGTCTTTGTTCTCTCTGTTAACTATTGTGGATTAAAGAATAGATTCCTTTAACTCGACTCTAGGAGTTTTCAAAAACAATATAAAACAGTAAAAATGAGGGCTTGTTCATCTATGTTCTTGCTCACTGCTCTACCCAAACACAGATGGAGGCATGTCTGCATGTGTGCAACTTCATAGGTAAAATTTTATCTCCATTTGAGATCACTACGCAAATTCTTACCGATTTTTCAATCAATCCTCTCTTATACCATCCCTAAACAGAATGCAGGCTAGCACCACCATCTGCATTTCTTTCTGGTTTCTCTTTCTTCTGTCCAACACCTTACAAAATCTTAAGCATTGCAGTTAGGTGAAAATGGAAGATGAAGCCCTCCAGGTACTGCTCCCTGCTGCTTTGCCTGTGCCATATCTCTGGAGAATGCTTTCCCTTGTCGCCTCTCCTGATGGTCAGGTACCTCTGCAGTGACATGGCCTTGCTAGGGCAAGGCAGGGGACTTGGCAGAAAAGCAGCTTCTGCTGTGAAAGCAAACCACTCGTCCCCTTGTGAACACCAATCCAGGAAATCAGTCTCCCAAGGGCTGGCTAATTTTATCTGTATCCTTGAGACAGTAACACTTGGTGCTGCCTGCCCTCCTCCTAGAACGCCTTGAGCAGGCTTTGCCTCTTGGCTGTTGTTCTGTGGTCAGAGTCCCTAGAGTTTACACAGCAATTACTGTTCAGTTCAAAGGCTCCTGAATTTAACAGAAATTAATTCCTAAATTGATGTTTGGTTTTAATGTCTTATTCTGAGTATGTGACATCAATATGTTCAATCTGTTATTATGAAAGACTAAACTGCAAAATCATAGATTATAAAATAATTACATGGGTTAGCAATTTTGTCATTGAGAATTAGTGTCACTGTTGCTAGTACTTACAAATTATTCAAAATTTCAAGACACTTGGTGTCCTTCCTCAAGAAGATGTGAACTTGAATAATTAAACTCCACGCAAATTTGAACACACTTGCAGATATAGATGTTTTCATAAGATCTCTTTAACAAGTAAATTTAATCACCAGACTGTTTGAAGAAATCCATTCTCCTTTTTAAGACATAATTAATAACATTCAAATAAATTTTCTTTGAACAAATCGATTTCAAAATAAATGTTGATTTGAAGAAAATGAACATTTTCATAACACAGGCTTAGTTCTGAGCAGGTCTTTCTTTTTGATTTTCCATTGAGAATTACACATCTTAAAACTTAAGACACTTTTGAGCTGAAGTAACACATAGACATTGGGACCAGAGCAAAAGTGAGGCCAGAATGATTCTGGAAAATTCCTTCAAGGTAAGAAAATATCTCAGGGTCCAAGAGGAGGAGCTGTGTCTTCAAGGCAGAGGCTGAAGTTCACCCTGGAGAGGAAAATATCTGGAAGGATGGACTATGTGGGATATTCCCTAGGAACCAATACATTTGAAGCATATCCCTTGCTGCTTATCAAAAATGAATATTTAAACCACAATATCTCAAAACAAGGGAAGCATTATGGAAATATTTTTAACAGAAACAGTCCAGTGAAAATAGATTAAAAAATTATAAGGAGAAGTGTGAAGTTGGGAATGACATAAATTATTACAATATGTTGTCTGGTGCCAGTGATTCTATCCTTACACATAAGCCAAGACTCAAAGTCTGAAGTCAGATGGCAGAGCTTTGATGTTTATTTAATGTTAACACTGTTACTGTAAAATTAACAAACACACACAAAACTACTCTTATGACAGTTTTGATTCCCTTTATTTGTACAGAAAGTGACTTTTTTAAGCTAGTCCCAAGAACACATACCATTAGTTGATGATTTAACAGAGACAATCTACTGGTCTCAGCCATGGTATGTACTGCCTATGTGTCCTGTAGCAGGAGTGCTTCTACTGAAGCAATTTTTCCTGTTGAAACTTGTTTTGTTTTGCATTAAAAGATTATTCCCCCAAAAAATAGCAATCTTGAATTTTCAGCTAAAGAAAAGAGTTGTATTTCAATGCTTAATTTAGATGAAATGAGAAAAAACCAAACAAAAAACTGTAGTGTGATTTGATTGATCCAAAATGGGGGTTTACTTAGCACGCTTATAAAAAAACTGGAGAAAAATTAACTTGGTTTCATATCAAAATATTTGTCAAAGTTCATTTGATCTGAAGGTGCACTATTTAAATCATTGTTTTGTTCAGTGCTAGACCAAAACTCATCACATGGCTTTTTTACCCAAAACACAAAAACATCTTAAACGTGAAAGGGCTTATGGATCACTATGACCTTTGTCTCTAACCAGCCTCCTTGAGTGTTATTAGTCAGAACCAGGTTCAGGAATGCCTGCTGCTGCTGCCTGGGATGGAGCCTGGCTCACCCCTGCAGAGCTGCCATTGTGGCACTCGAGACTGGCCTTCAATTGAACACAATTTAATCCTTGTTTCTCTGCTTCAAGCCCAAAGAATAGTAATTTCTAGGTATTCAAACACTTGCTCATAATTGTTGATTTAATAAAAGAGATTTCTTCTCCCACAGGAATAATTTTTGCTTATTTTACCATCACAATTAAAACAGCATAAACAGTAAGAACCAGGCCTGCCTGAGATACATGTGCTTTCCCAGGTGGGCAGGTCCACTAAAGCATGGGCCTGTCAACCTGTGTCTCTGCTTCACACCTCAACTCCTTTGAAATCTGTGTTGCCTGTGACTCAGGGTTCTGCTAGACTAGCCCTTAAGGGACAAAGCCATCTTGTTCTGTCTCTCTTATGGAGTGTAGCAATACAGCGCCATTCTCATCATTAAGAGGTTGTTGGAGAGGTTGTCAGACATGACACATAATCTGGATGGAATGACATTTTAATGCAAGCCATGGTGATCTGTTTGTCTACCTGTGACAAGAACTAGAGTAAACAAGTGAGTTATGTGACTCATTTTGTACAGTCACTCTAATGGAAATGTGAGAAGCAATCAACCAAGTACCAGGCATTTCTACTCAAGAGCTCTACAGGTTTTTGTTTTTTTTTTTTTTCCAATCAATCAAAAAAAAAGTATTGAATTAACATTATGTATTCTGCCTTGAAATGTTTCAGTAAAAATGCATCCCACTTACTGGATACTTGAGTCTGTACTGAAATAAACCAAGGATCTGAAGTACGAAGATAAAAAATATGGAGAAAAGTCACTGCATTAGTGTAAGGGAGAAAATCAGCCCATTTGAGACTGAGGGAACCCAAACCTACCTGAGCTCTGCTTGTGTACCCTGAGCACTCCTTTCCATCTCCCTCTATGCAACTGCTCTCATATGTCTCTTGTCACTTTGTGCACTAAAACCATTTAACCTTGCAGTTCAGCTCATGGCGAGACCGCTCCCCAGGGAAGGGGTGCACTGGCGATGGATCTGCTCCAGTGAGTTTGTGATGGCCAGCACACAGGGCTCTGGGGCTCCTGCCCTGTGACTCTCAGTCTTCCCAGAACCAGTGCAGAGCCTTATGTGTATTCAGGCTTTACACTAGAAAACCTGAGAAAATGACACACTGGGTTGCTTGCCTTATGGGTGCCTCTGTTCACTACTGACTCACAGCTGCCTGAAAAAAGTCACAATTAATAAATGTTTGGTGCACGCAGGGAAATCACACAGTTTATTGCAATGAAATAGAAATTGTAAAAGCTTTATTTCCCTTTGGAAGCAGACACAGAGGGTCAGTGAATATTTATAACTGAGGAGCAAATAATCATCTTGTCACACCCTTCACATTCATGAGGAATGATTGCCTGGGAGATTTCAGTTGGCAAAAAATTCACCTTATACATTATAATTTTCTCTAGGCATCACATATATGAAGAATAGTGAGACCTGCTACAATTCAGGAAAAGCACAAGATTATAGAAACAAAAACCTGCCATATGAAATTAATGTTATTAACAATATTTTTAATTAATCTAAAAGTACAAGGCATCTAATACTGGATGCATTATAGAGTTTTGACTACATTCGGTTTCATACGCATATTTAAATGTTTTAATTAATTTCTGTCTCCCACAACACCTTCTGCTTTTTACTTTTGGATTATATATTTATAGATCTAAGGACAGAGAAATGGTTTTCCTTATTCTATAGTTCTGTGCAATTTAAGGCTGATAGATATTCTGAGGTAGGTTTCCAAAATATCTCTATTAAATGGCCTATTGATCCCTACAGTTGTAAATACTCACAGCACATTGATTTAGCAGGAATGTAATTTAGTTAGAAAAATTAAAATTGTTAAATGATCCATCTGGAAATGAATGTCTTCTTGCCAAAACACCATTTGGGATACATGCCATCTAGTCTGGCCCAAGTCACTGACACTATAAAAACAGTCTAGGGAGTATATTCATTTTAAGATGTTATATATTATGCCACCAAATTAGTCACAGTATCATTCATCTGCAAACATAAATGGGAACCATGAAATGTGACTGTACCATGGCCCAGCTGGGTAGTTGAGGAATCCTTGCACAGAGTGAGAATAGCTATAATCCAGCATTCAGGGCCATCTGCCTGACTCCCATCGAGAACCAACACCTGGATTTTCTGAAACTCAAGTGTGCCAGCTGCCCCTGATAATCTCTGCCTTTTCTTGTGTTTGCATATGTTTAATGTGCATAAAATGTTTGCAGGATCCTAAAATACTTGGTAGAAGATAAATAATCTGTCATTACTGTATTAAATGTTGCTGTTACAAATATCTGTAAAGTCTAATTTTGCTTATTCCTGAAGTCAGCTTTTGATTTTGGTGCAATGTGTCATGAGGTACATTAAAATTTACATCCAGCCACAGTGCACCTCTTTGAAGTCAGCTTCTGAAAGTTTGATTAATGAAAGCTGAATGATTCACCTTGTGAGTCAGTGCAAATCTAAGCCAGTTTGTCAGGTTGCTTTACAAGGGCTTGATGGCCAGCTAGAAATCTGGGAACTCCCAGTCAGTCATTCAAAGAGCTTCCTAATTTCTCAGAAGTGCTCAGAAGCTGCCTGCAATGAAAACGTGCTTCCATTGACGTGCTTATCATGAAAGACAAAGGTTTTTTTAAAACTCTGTGTTGCTGGTATTTTTGGAATAGTGCTGGCCCTGCCTCCACACTTCACTCTGAGAGCACAGCTGGCTGGAGGCAATCTTTCTTATGCATGGGACGAGAAAGTTTAGGTGGGACAGCAGTTTCAAAGGGAGCATTCCTTCCAAGTGCCATTAGAGGTTCCTCAGAAACAACACAGGGGAAAATCTTGGCTTGCTGGGGGGAAATAAATATTCAGGGACATATTCAAGGAAGCAGTGGCCACATGCAGAAGCCCCCCAGTGGAGCTGCAACCTTTCTGCAATAACTGTACAGCCCTCCTGCTGAATGTGAGGATCCGTGGGTGGGTGATTCCTGCTTGCCCCTGACCACCAGGCAGCTCCTATCGTGGCTTACATATCAAGGTTGCAAATGGCTTTCTATGAGAGCTGGGAAAAGGAATCATTTTACCTTAGTGAGCTCTTGCTCCCACACCCAGGAATATACTGGAGGGTGTGAATTAAAGGAAGAGATGTCCCTTGCACATGAAGTGGAACTAATGCTGTAGCCAGAAGTTGTACAAAGCGCTGGAGCTGGAGAGCTGGAGTGACCTTTTAAAGTTGCTGAGACACTACAATTCTCGCTTCACTTTGTGAATTGACACACGTTTTGGGCTATCTCATGAGCTGTAATAATATTTTGCAGTGCAGAGGAAAAAAAGCAGTGCACTCCCAATTACCTGCAGGAGCTCTTTATGCTCATTCTATTTTAACACAGCGGACTGCTGCTTCAGTCTTTCATTCGTGTTCTAAGCTGCTGACAAGCCAAAAATTTGAGATGTGTTTGACAAGGAGCGTTTATGTGCTGAAAATTCTGTTTATTTAAAAGTTAAAATAGAAACCAAGCTTAGAAACAATCTGTGAGTTGTAGGTAGTATGGCAAATGATCCTGCAGAATTGCCATAATTTCCCTCCCCAAGTCTTCTTTTTACTCTAGGACACACAGTTGTAAGGCATCTATAACTGTAAAAGGTAAAACTCTTTGGTATATTCTGAAGAAATCAAAGTTATAGAGAATGTTCAGTACTTTTCAAAGACTTTATGCCATGAGAATGAACCATCTTAAAGGAATTTCTCTGCAAAAACATGTGCACAATTAATCTCTGTTCAGGACAGTTCACAGTCCATGGAAATAGCAACACAGGTGCCTTTATCTGGCAAAACATAAATTCTTTTGTACAAGCTCAGGAAAATTAAGCTAGATAGTAGGCTGGAGAATTTTGGGGAGGACTCAGATGGATAACAAAGAGATTTTGTCGCTTGCTTGAAAGTAGAGAAAGAAAAGATCAAAAGATTGACAGGAAGTGGGCAAGTGTTTGGGCTGTAATTGGTAATGCTATCATTACAAAATACCTTTACCTTTATTTTTAGAGGAGGACACCTCTCTTTTCCCATGTAATGACCTGATACAACTCGTTGGGTTGGGAACATGACCTTGCCCAGCAGGACCCTGTCATTTTCCCCAGAAGTGAATGGCAAAACTGCAGAAATTACTTGAAAGGACCAAGATAAACTGAGGAAAATAAAAAATTAAAGTAAAATTCACTTCCAATAAGAAATTCCTATAGCATTTAAGCATGATTTTAATTAATAATTATGTTTCTTTTGTTTAGCACACATATAATGTATTCATTCAATACAAATACATATATTATCACATTATGGATTATTAACAGTTATTTATATGAATGACAAGTGTAAACTTTTGTCAGCTGCTTGGGGTTTATCTCAACCTTCCTGAACACAGGGGTATTCACAATACTTTCTTTTAATAAAACAGGGAGAAAAAGTACATGAGTGAGAGAACAAACGTAATGCTTGTTACACATTAAGGAACACAATATTGTAGAATTTTTTGTAAAAACCTTCAAGAACATCAGGTCTGATCACTAACCAATCATTGGCAAGTCCGCCACTGAACCATGCCCCTGAGGGTGTCTACATGTCTTTCAAAGGCTAGAGAGGTGACTCAAGCACTTCCCTGCAGTGATATTGTGTGGCCATTCATCATGCTTCTATTTTCAGATCACTTCCTCTTCAAAACCCTGTTTGTAACAATTAGCACCACTGTGTAAACTAACCAGCAGTGATTTTTGCTAGGCCCACAAATTGGTCAGGTGAGAACATTCCAGTGAAAAAAGGAGAAATGCACATTTACCTTCGGTTAAGGAAATCGTACAAAATATCACATCTGGTTAGAGCCATTATGGCCAGTAGTTGGCAAGATATGCAAAATGTTAGTGTGTTAGACTCTCTTCAAAAACCTATTTATGCACCATTCAGATGGAGGACAGGGTTTATTCCTCAGTCTTGCTCTACCCGTCAGTCTGTCTCCAAATTGCAATGTTTTTCTAGGACCTGGCTGGACTGTGTGCTTAATTCACAGAATTTTTTTCTGCTTATTTAATTTGATTCAACTGATGAAATTCATTCAATGTATAGAAAAAAAAACAAAAACAAAAAAAGTCTTGTTCCAATCCTTTTACCATTGATATCTCTGCACCAGCATGCTGTATGTTTAGCTGTTCCTGAATAATGTGTTTATTTAGCAGCTGCTCAGCCTGAGAATGGTGAAGGTCAGAGTGGCACAGCTCTCTTTATGAGACAGTTTCTCCATGCTTTGTGTTTAGTAATTTTCAGCAAGACTTTTTGTTTTCAGTGAGCATCTGCACATTTCAATGGATAAGTACAGAAAAGGTCGTTTTTCAAAACAGAGTCCTTAATGTCCTGCATTGGGGTCAGTTTATCTTGAAATGCATGAATGTAATCTGTATAATGTTTATTTTAACCTGTCTCACAAATCATCAAATTTTCATTCTTCTGAAAGAATCAAGCAGGTCTGGGGTCTTCTCTTTTTTTGTTGGTTTTGTGTTTCTGGGACTGAACAGTTTCATTATCTCTAATTATATGATGAGCTACTTGGGAAAAAAAGGCACACAGAAAAATAGCTTGAGAAGAACAAAAATAGCCTGACAGTTAATTATGTTAAAAATACAAAACACTTGTCAGCATTCCATTAACATCTTAATGAGGGGGAAATAACCCTCATCTGTCTCAAAAAAAAAAAAAAAAAAAAAAAAGTTGCTCAAAAATAAAATCCCAACCTAGTTTGTAAATTTTGCACCCTGAAAGACACAGATAATTTCTCCTCATTAAAATCCTACTGCTGGGTACCGAAGAGTTACCAAGTGTGAAGAGAACAGCCAGGCTTCTCCTCTGGTTGTTATTCAGCTAATGTCCTGGAGGAAGATTAATTAGACCACAAGACCTTATATTAATGGGACTCATTAGAGCAATAGATCTGTTAGGGAAGGGAGTGGAGGCTGGACAGCTATGATTTGTGGGGTGATTTCTCCCACATGGCATAGACATTGCTCTCAGTCTGCATTCATTTTCTCAGTTTAGTTTCTTCTGATTTCTGTGATGAGGTTATGTCCTGGGCCAGGCAGGTAAGAATGATGAACCCCTGACCTGATTCCTTTTTTGGTTGTGGAGGGATGTTAAGCCATGCTCTTGGCAGCAGTGAGAGGAAAAAGGTTCTCCTGGGCTCCTGCAGGGAGTGACAGAACAATGAGGGAAGCAGTGTGCCTGCACTGGTCTAGCAAACAGCAATACCTGCACTGAGGATGTAACAAGATTATAAGCTATTGTTATTCAGATATTGCAGTGCTGCCATATTAGTCTTTTATTTCACAATCCTTCAAAAGGTTAACATTTCTCCTAACTCTTAAAATACTATTAAAAAGTTACAAGTATTTCACTATGCTGTCAATGATATTTAACTAAGAAACAAATGCTGGCAATTCAGATGGGAAAAAGTAGGAAAAGCTTCATTTTGAAAAGTTTAATGATTTAAAATGCTCCCTACATAGAAAAATTAATTTTGCACACCAAAAATAACTTCCATTATATATGTGTATATACATGTGTGTGTACCCTGACAAAAGCTAATTAATAGTTCTAAATATTCTTATATCTCATGAAGGAAAGTTACTAGAGTTACTTCTGTCTTTGACCAATATATTCTGTAATTATCTGTCACAGAAACATATTTGCCTGTTTTAATCTGTAGATATCCTTCCCATGCTTTGAATAAAAATTAAAACAAACCTTACATCCAGAGCATACTGATTTATGAATACCTAAGAGCAAAAACCCTAACACAAAACCAAACCAAAACAAAAAACCCGAAACCTACCAACCTGTGATCTTTATTCCTTTAGATAGTGAAATGATCTCTTGGCAGTCTCAGCATGTCACTGAGCATGACTTAGAGGGAAAGTGCACTTCGTCCTGGGCCTCCTCTGTGCCTTCTCATACAAGTAGACTTTCTTAGGGATTCAATGCTTTCATCTGAATACCCTTTCCTCAACACTTTTCTCTTTCACTTCTTCAGAAGTATACTATCCTGCAGCAAACACGTGACCTGTTATGTTGTATTTGATTGAAGTATTGACAGGTTCAACGTCGTGGCAGCTGCTCTGCTGTGTGCTGATGGATGAAGCAGAGGGGCCTGCTCTAATGTCTGGTTGCCATGCCTATTGATTACTAAATGAAAATAAGCTTCAGACCTATTTGTAGAAGGTCTCTGCAGCCCAGAAGAACATCTGCTGACATTCCATATTTTCATCATGCTTTGAAGACCAAAAAAACCAGTGATGTTTTTTAAAGATTTGGGGTCTGTGATACACTAAGTCCATATCCCATAGGATTGCCTTTCTGAGATTTCTGAGGCTCACATACAAAAGAGTGCATCTTAAAGATGATGAAAACAGTGGTGATTGTATGCTACAGGCACTAAAACTCAGCAGTTAATGTATCACTCTGCGCAAGATGTTACAATTATTCTCTATACTTCATAATTAAAAATGACATGTACTAGCTTTTTATTTTGACCACTGCAGCCAAAGAAAGACCATTCCTTTCATAAAAAACAGTCTGAAAGTACATTATGAATAATACTCATCCATTAGCATCCAATAATTAACACTTTGCTCTGTCTGCATATCTTTACAAGGACATTTTTGTCCCCCCAGCTTTTGAAGAACCCTGCTGAGACAATCCTACCTACCATTTGGATGAGAAACAAGCTAGAGCTTTATTATTTTACTTTTCCAAACAGATTACATGATGGTAAATTGCAGTACATGGAAATACTTTTTGAAAGATACAAAGAGAGGCAGACTTTATATTTTGAGGAAATGAACTAGCTAGATTTCCAAATTAAAGGCTTGTTTTGTGCTGCAGCCTATTGTTTGTTTAACTGCTTGTATATGCTTCCAGCATTTCAAATGATACAATATACAGCTATAGCCAAACCATAAGACGTAAAAATTAAACTAGTAAATATCATGCTGAATTCAGAATGCTAGTCATAGACATTTATAATCTCCAGCAGCAAGTTTCTCAGGCTGCCAAATGTTTTTACTTTAAAATGAATGTGAAGGATTTATCTATATTTGTTCTCGAACACACTGCAGGAGTGCCATGCATTCTTTATTTGCAAACTGTAGGAAATTTTTCTGAGTAAATACATAAATTGGCGCAGTCTATCTTAATGGAAAACCTATTATTTTAATTACTAGGGGGTGGTGTACCCTTCTGCTTTGGATTTTTTGAATTAGTAATTAATGACTTCATCATAAATAAATCCCCATTTATTTCTTCCATTTCAGGGAGTTAAAATGAAGATAACTCATTTTAGAGAATTTTCAATATTACCCCAGGGTTATCAGAAGGACAAACGGTACCATGAGGGAGTGAGGAGGCAGGATGCAGGTTTAGGAACAAGTGAAGCCAGAGGAAACTTAAATGTGAAACAATATACACAAACACTTCTGGTTATTGGCATTAATGACTGTTTATCTTGCAAAATCCTTTGCCAAGAAGTAGAGGTCATATTCACCAATAAACTACGTGTAAAACTTGATCACTGGAGGAAAAAAGAAGAAAAAAAATCCACAGTGCGAGAGTAAAAGACACCTGGTTAGGAGACATGTCAAGCCCTGGATATTGCCACAAATAAATTGTCCAGTTCTTCTTTACAGATACCAAAACTTCTTCAGCAGACTTAGAGCCTGTCCTTTTCCATTGCCTGCCCCTACTCCAACAGGAAATCTCTTCCCTTTATTTGATGTTGGTGTAACTGGTCCTGGGATGGACTCAAATCATCACAGCTCTTTGGACTCAAAATTATTTAGTGTGGTTGGCAGTTATTTGGATTTGCTTCCTCTAGACAGATGGAAAAGACCATTCCAGTTTATCAAATCCACTGTATTCCCATTAAATACTACCCAAGCTTTAAATGAGAACAGAAAGTTTCATCAAGCAAACAAATACATTCTGGCTTGTAAATTAGAAAGCACATGTATGAAAGAGCAGGATTTAAAGTAAACGAGAAAGTAAAACAAAAAAGAGCACAAAGAAAAAATATCTCAAAATCTACCTGAAATCAGTCTATTCCACCAGCTGCTGCTGAAGGTCTTGAGGAGGTTTTTCTCAAGCAAGTACTTAAGGAAACAATTCAAAAATATCCTGCCTTTACAGTAGTTGGTATTAAGATTTTATGATGTATGGACCACCTTGAATTTTTCAGCAGATTAGCAACTATTTTTTGAAGCAAATTCAAAAGGGCTATGTTTTTAGTTACTTCTGTAGTCCCGTTAGGAATAGTTCATGCAAATTATTCACTAAAGTGTTGTCTTTTAAAGTGGACTCCTGCCTGGGGTTTTCAGTTCTTTATTTGAACTTAAGGGTTTGCTTGCAGCAACTAGAGCGCAGTTATTTCTTATTGGTTTAAAACTTTTCTGCTGTGGGTGAATTTAGGTATTTTCTTTTATTTTGCTTTGTACTTTTATACACATACACACACACACAGACACATGTATATATTTATAATACCATCTTGTGCTTCACTGCTGCTTTGGTTAGCTTTTATATTTTTAATAATCACCTGAGGATCTTTGAAGTACTAACCTTATTTTTTTTAAATTTGGTGGGGTGTTTTTTATTTTTTTTGCCCTTTCTTTCTAGCATTCTCTTCTAGAAGACTACACAGAAATTATTCCTATATCTTGCTGGTTTTAGGAAGCTCCAAATGACATTACATTAAGTGTAAACAAAGGTTTTATTCTTATCCCTTTTAGTGATGGTGGCAATTTTCCACCAGCAGAATGCAATTCTACACATCCATTTTAGGCATTTTCCCCCTTTTCTTGATTCTTTTCTTGAAACTGTTCTGCTACTTCTCCAGCAGTGATGATGGAACATAAGCCCAAACCTCAGTTTGTAGTTACATGGTTGATTTTTTAATCTCTGAGGTGACAGAGAGTACTACCTGTGTTGAACTCCTTCAATCCAAAGAGAAGGAAAAACACCCTGACATTTGAAGCAGAAATCACCATGTGTAAAGACGTGTCTGAAAGTAGGAATAGAAGTTAGAAAATTAGGCAAATATTTCTGCAGACAGAACATGAGAAATTACTTCTTTCTGCTCCTAAGAGCCTAATTTTCAAGTTACTACAGTACAAGCTATGACTGTATTTATGTATCTTGTCTTGTCTATGTCCTTAATTTGTCATGATTTCAGCACTAAATTATGGAAGATAAGTATCTTCCATAAAGGCAAGAAATGTAGACAGGGTACAGAAAAGGAAGGGTTTAACAAATGTCTGTGATAGAGTAACAAGTCATTGAGCTCACTTATTAATGTTATAACAGACAGAAAGAATTTGTGCTACCCTAACCAGGTATGAGAGCAGTATTTGGATCTTATTTTATAAGGCTGTCAGAAATATTTTACTTTCACTGCTGATATGTCTCAGGTACAGTGTCCAAACGGGTGCTTTTTGTGACATGGATCCCAAAATCTGAGTTTCATGGTTCTGCACTCTGAGCTTTGTGACAAAATTATGCTTCAGTAAAATCAACCAGTTAGGCTACAAAAGCTGTCTTCACACACTACTTCGGTACTGCAAAAATCTTTGCATGGTTCAGAAACTGATTTTTCTCTAATGAGTTTTTGGAAAATTTGTCAGACACATTGCATCAATTCACACGTCCCTTGCAATGATGCATTAATTCCCAAAATCTTTTGCACGGATAGATATCGTTGAATGCATTGGTTGTTCCTCCTCTGTCTGCATTTTTTGTGCAGGGCCTCCAAACTCAGGTGCTCCAAATTTGCGGGCACTTAACCCGCATGGACATCTTGGCTTGAGTCGCAAGGAGCATGGGGTGAGGCAAACTACGACTCTGAATGCATCAATAGTGTGATACACCCTACCAGCCATATTTGCATCAATTTTGAAGAAAAAAAAATTATTAGATCAACTGAAATATCCTCTAATTATCAACCGTGCAAGTTTGATGAGGATCTGTTGTGATTTAAACGCTCATGCCTGCTCGTCAGGAAATATGACCATTTGTTATTTTTACAGGAAACTTTCCTGATGCCATAATTCTGTGATTTTATAAAAATATTTTATGAAGAATATGCAAGAAAAAATATATTATTATTATGCAACAATTAAGTTGTATATTTTATGTGATTAAAAATATCTAGATAAGGAAAAGGTGCGTGAATTTTTTCCATGTGCATATTCATGGGACTTTTTAATTGAGTGCCTAGTTAATCAAAGACAAATTAGACCCTGTATGATCCTAATTACAGGGCTACTACAGCTACCAGAGTTTCTAAATTCAAACATCTTGAATTAATCAAACTTTACACACTGCATATTTGAACAGGATTCCTTAACATGACTGTATGTGTAAATGAAATGAATCAGCTGCTGCAACACACTGCTCAGGTTCAGTCTGGAGAACAACAGGGTGGAATGACACCTCCCAGACACTGAGTCATGCTAGATCTTGAGTGGTTTGTTATGTGGTGTTTCTAAATGAATCCTGAGGACATTATGACTATCCCCAAGTACTCCTGTGTATGATTGAAAAAGGCACCTGGAGTTTATATGATTACAAGCATATTCAGCAAGGCAGCTCCTGGCCTCAGGATACAAGGATGGCTTGCAATGCATCACATTAGGTGCAGCTGCTTTTTCTAATGTCCTCATGGATGATTTTGCATTTAGAAACCAAGAAGGAAGGCTGGGTATGATTTTTTCTTTTTTATTTTTTTTCCCCAAAGTACAAAAGAATTTATATATTTTTCTTGTAAAAAGGACACACCTACAAATTAATCTGCATCCAGAATCTTTCTTCCAAGTAAAAGAAAAATTAAGACAATGAAAACTACATCCAATTAACATCAAATGAAGATGAAACCATTTTGGCAATCAGAAATGTCATCAAATATGCACTACTGTACCTCCACCTGATAAGACACCGTTTCTAAATTATGCTCTCCTAGTAGAAGTGCCTTGAATAGTCATGTATTATGCATATAGTATTTGTGAGATGAAAAAAAAATTCTGTGTATCTGAAATTGAAATGCGTGTCTAAACAGAATCATTTTTTTTTCTGTTAAACTGAAACAGGGAGGCAAATTTTCAGGACTCTTTAGTTTATAGACCTTAAAAATGGTGAAAGAATGGACTTGTTCTCACCCAGCAACTCAACGGCAGTGCTGTCACATCTCTGCTGTGAAGTGGGAGGCATGTCAGGGGCTCGTGCCTTCCATGACAACTGTCCCTGCTGGAAATGCATGCCCAGACTCAGGGTGCCATTGACTCTGTGCACTGCACTGGAGCATTGGCTTCTGCTTGGGCCTGCACCATTGTGCCTGCCGTTTTTGGCTCCTGGGGCACCACAAACACCACTTTTTCAAAGAGATTACTCAGGAAAAAGTAAGCAGCATATACTCACAACATTCCTGCAGTGTAAAGAAACAGTACAATCATACTTTCTTTTTTTTTTTTTTTTTTGGTATATAATACAGTGGTAATTCAAAGGAGATATCATTTGCATTTTGAGGCTATTGTCAGTTGTGACTCCTGGACTGAGGTGTGGGAAAGATCAGAAGTCCGTCCGTCTGTCTGTCCATTTAAGTCTATGAGGAAAACCCAGATCGTTTCTAGTATTTCAGTTTTAGAACTCCTCTAATTTATAACAAACTAATATCTGCATGTAGATAACCAAGCTGCAAGGAATACACTTTCATTCCTTTGTCTTGACTAAAAGCATGTTTTTCAACCTCTGCTTCTCAAATATTGTACATCAGATTCTGGAATGGAAGCTGTCAAGCCCTTCCATGCATGTGGATGGGCTCCTTGAGAATACCACATATTGATTCTGCAAAAGACATTAGTACAAGAAAGAAAAACCTTCTATTTCTCTTTTCTCCCATAGTTCTTCATTCTTTGGAGACGAGATGCACACAAGCTCCACTTCTACCCCTTTCTAAGTGTCAACCCAGAAGTGGAAATGTGGTTTGATGGCAGTGTACTGGGCTACTTGAATCACTGATACAGATTGAAAGGTGCTTCTTATTTTCTCAGGCTTAAATCCTTTGTGGCAATCAATCCTTGTTTTGTCAGGTGCCAGTAACTCATTGCCTCTTCACTTTTGGGAGCAAATCAACAGGGCCAGGGAACTGTTTAGAGCAGATGAAGCTGAGCTGATGAGGAAAATCAGAAAGTCAAGATAGGGACTAAAAAGTCTGCATAACAGCATAGCCTACAGTACATGAATTAATTACCTGACAGATGCATTTATTTTTCTTTTTGAAAAGAATCCTTAGAGCATTTGTTAGTGCCACAGAATGCCATCACTCTAGTCCATTAACAGGACTGAAAGACCAACAGTGAACAATTTATTTTCATTCTCTTTCCATGGTGGAAAAGTTCAGTCACACTCCCATAACAATTTGAGAAGCTGGATTAAATATGGGATCTGACATTATTCACAAAATTGTGGTGATAGAAGGGACAGCCTGATCAAAGGAATAAGGAGAATGAATATCAGATAATGAAAAACCCATTACAGAGGATAAACTGAAAAGGTTTGCTACTATGAAGAAATTCTATTTTTTTCTTCTAATTCTGTTTATTCAGAACTTGCATCTATTGTTAATTCAGGCTGCCAGACATTTCATTTTGTTTTGCATTTCTTTGGAGCTTTAAAATGTACAATAAACCACAAAATTTCCTAGGTTGCTTTCAAAGGCCTCAATTAATCCTCTTGCAATTCCTTGAGTATATGACAAGGAAAAATATTTTTATATATTTGGTTTTTGTTCTGACTCAATAACAAATGACATGATTAATGATAATCAATGACATTTAGCAATTCTGATCCACTAGCCACCAAATCCTTAGCTAGCTAGTAACCATTGAGATATACACGTCAAGAAAGCCTCATATTTTAGTTTATAAAATAAAAATATCACAGAAGACTAACTCCAGGCTATTTATAGAACACATATTTCGCAGTAAAATTTATATTAGTGACTGTTTTCCTGTGATAATTATCAGGAGAAGCTGAGAGAAAGTACTCTGTGCCAGTAAAGAGGTGCTGGGGAGAAAACCAGGGAGTTTGAAGGGATGCAGAGTGCAGACACAGGTGCCAGGCAAGGCAGTGCCCTGGCATAGCTGCTGATGGCCCAGGTATACCAATGTTTACATGCCCAGGAAAATACCTTAGCCTTGATTACCAAAATATATCAAAAACTGAATGCAGCATCAACCATTCTTGTGTAGATGAAGAGTAGAGAGAAGAACATGCTACTCCAGAGGTTTTAATTTATATCTAATTACAAGTCTGAGAGATAGTTGACCAATTAAAAGGCAGGCAAGGGGCAAGAAACCTGACATAAACTGCTTTAAACTACACTTCTCCACTGCATGAGAAGTGACTATTTTGCTGATTGAGCTGTTTTCAGCCCAAAGCCAGGTTTAGCCCCTACCCTACCAGAGCACCACTGGAAATCTGCTGAAAATAATACCTAGAAGAAGTTAGTGAAGGGTCTACAGAACAGTTGTATGAGGAGTGGCTGAGGGAGCTGGGTTCTTTGACCTGGGGAAAAGAAGGCTCAAGGGGGACGTTATCACCCTCTACAAGCTCCTGAAAGGAGACAGTGGCCAGGTGGGGGTCGGTCTCCTCCCGCAGGTAACAAGTGAGAGGATAAAGGGAAACAACCTCAACAGGATCCAGGGAAAGTTAGGTGTATACATATAAAGAAAAAAAACCTTCACCAAAAAGGTGGTTAAGCACAGGAGCAGGCTGCCCAGAGAAGTGGTGAAGTCACCATCCCCAGAGGTATTCAGAAGATGTGTGCATTTGATGCGTAGGAATGTGGTTTAGTGATGGGCTTGGCAGTACTTGGTTAATGGCTGGGCTTGAAGACTTGAAGGGTCTTAGCCAATGTAAAAAATTCTAGGAGACTTTGAATGTGCATTTTACCTCTCTGCTTTAGCTCTTGTAGCTTTTGAAGGCTTGGGGGTTTTTTTCTGAGTTGGCACTGGTCACCAGTGTGTGCATCTGTCTGCACGGGCAGATTTGGAGGCTCTGTGCAGCTGCAGTTGCTTTCCCCTGGTAGACCATCAGTGGGCAGGGACTCCTGCCAGCACTGTGCTAGCATTAAACCTGGATCAATCCTTTCTTGCTAGTGTAGGGGTGTAAAAGGCAACACAAAAACTGGTGAATGTACCTGGAGTTTGCTCTAGACAAATGAGGAAACTAAAGACAGCACATAACCCTGAGTAGCAGACCTTGATATGTGCAGCAGAAGCTGATTGCTTTCGACAAGTGAATTTTCAAAGGACCTGATTGTGTGTGACAACAGCAAGGGGAAGGACAACCAAGTTTGCTCATCTGTGTCCAAACTCATGGCAAGGCATATATGGGCTGCTGAAAACTCAGCTGGCTGAGACTGTAGAAAGAGCATATCAGTGTTATTTCTGGTGTTCTCAGATCAGAAGGTAATGCAAACTGACAAGCACTGAGTTTGCCTGTGAGGGTTCATATCTCCAGTGATTTTAGTCAGCTTAAGCGAGCTCTTCTCCTATATGTGCATCACTGCCTTCTGTTTTACTTGGAGAGAATTGGGACACAAATTAAAGAGGTGGGTTTATTAGCAATACTTACCACTAATGCTTCTATAGGAAACGTATACCAGCAGAATGTGAAAAGTGACACGTTGCTCTCAGAATAACAGATGATTCAGCCATTAATTGGCCTTGTGATGAAGGCAACTAATGTGTTTATAATTATGGGAACCAGAATAGCTGTCTCTGGCAGTAACACTGTGGTGTAGGTGTGCTGTATACTGTGGTCCCCACCGCCCTGACCTGGCACACCCTCCAGCCAGCATTATGAAGGTAAAATCAGAGTGTGTACCATCCACTGGCACACAGAATTTTCCTCTGAAAAAAAAAGGCAGAGGACGAAGGAAAGAAAGTAGTAGTGCTATCTGAACTGAAGAGACATTTGGACTGGGGGGGAAAGTAAAGCAAAGCACACCTAGTCCAGCTTGGAGCCAGAGTTGAAGGTCACCAGTCCATAAGAGGTGATGCACTTTTCAGCAGAAAAGCAGGGAAGGCAGTAAGTCACAGTGACTGCAGTAAGAAAACTGAACTAGAGATGCTGAGAAACCTCATTCATCAATCAATAGAGGTGATGAAAACAAAGGTAAATTAATGTGGTCATTTTTTTGGGAACAGCTTCTTCTTCCACTGTGTCATCAGACCTTCCACTGAAATACTCTATATCAGTGACTAAGAACTCTAAATAAAAAAAATTCTATCTTTAACCAGATAAAACAATTTTAAGAAGTCATTTACTGTTCAGTGGATCTGGAGATCACCACATCATTTAATATCTCTGAAGATAAAAAAGGCAGGGTGTGCATATATGGTGAATATAGATCAGATGAAGAGATTCCTCTCAGAGGAAGACTTACCAGGCTGGCCTCCTACCACAGAGCTTTTTCTAAGGAGGACTTTGGTGTAGTACAATGTCCTGTCTATGGTCCATATTTTTGTGCTCTTTCTTAATGGTTCACAGAGAAGAACACATTATTTTAGCAACCATCCTCAATTCAGTCAGTGCTGCTTCTAGGGAAGAGATTTTTGTGACTGTAACAGGGGCTGCTCAGAGGCTGTAGGTCAGGTGGCTTGAAAAGGAGTCAAGAATAACTGACTGAAATCTGTATTTATCTCAGAAAAGATGGGAAGAGAGATGCCCAAAACTCCTGTACAGAACTTGGCAGAATAAAAAATGTTTAGCTGTCAAGTAGGTACAAAATTCAGCTTCATGCGATTGAGGAGAAATTTTGATTTGTCTTCTTTTCTCTTTTCACTTTAATAGCAAATAATAAGTGAAGAAAGTGTGAATTCAGCTCCTCACATAGGAAGATAATGTATTTTGAACAGTGATGCCCTAA
Source organism: Ammospiza caudacuta (assembly GCF_027887145.1). Classification (NCBI taxonomy): domain Eukaryota; kingdom Metazoa; phylum Chordata; class Aves; order Passeriformes; family Passerellidae; genus Ammospiza; species Ammospiza caudacuta. The sequence continues at coordinate 35,363,216 of NC_080597.1, read as the reverse complement.
AAGGTAATGAACATAGATGAGAAAATCAAATTCAAAGACATCTCAGCCTCATATGACAGAATGTTTTAAGCTGTGTTAACCGTGATCAAATGAAGCCTTTTAGTTATCACAGATTTTTTTTTCCTGGCTGAATTTCACAGAACTTAAGATGGGAAATTTTTGTGTGGAAAAGCAGACATCTAACCAGCCAGGTTAAGATGTAATTACATACTTGCACATGCTTATCTGGAATTTGGAATGTACAAATGTCCTCACAGATTTCACAGTACAGTGGCTAGAAAACTTTGTCAAACTTCTGTCCTACTTTTGGCTGTTGTGGAAAATTTGAGAAAACAATGGCAAAGACAACTTAAAGTGAGAGGGGAAAATGTAAATGTTTGCCTAACCACTAAGTGACCTATCTTTTACATGTTCATAATGTTCATGTCCCTAATAAAGGCAATGAGGTTGCAGCAGTCTAATTCATTAGGCCAATGAAAGTGTTCACAATGCAAATGAATAGTAAAACTCCAGCTCACTTCCCACCCTTTGAGGAGAAAAGTGGTTCCAGTCACCTGGCAAAGTGTTCATGGCTTGCTTTGACTGCCATTTTTTCCTCTAACTGTTGGATGTTTCTAATGTCATTACCTGGCATTAAACAGTTTGGAGGATTCTGCCCCAGATCCTGTCCTGGCAAACTTCAGGTAGAATTGTCCCAGGCTCCAGTTTATCTGAAATCTAAAGTAAATTTTTTACCATTCATTCCCCAAATTGAAATAGTTTTCAATATTTTTTTATAATTTTGTTTAATCTTTTGTGATTGACTTATTTGTCATTGTTGAAATTTTTGCTCTTTGAAATTAATTGGTTATTTATTCTCCTCATTCCTGTGTAAATCAATGTGTATCTTGAGACTTCATCTAAAGATGTTAGTCCAATAATATTTTGATCATGACATTTAAAATTTACTTTTTTCCTTATCTTATAACAGAAGTCTTTAGTGTGCACACAGAAAAGTAGACATATATTTTACATTACAATAAAAAAATCCTTTTTATTTAATGTGAATTGTTGTTGAACAAAGATAGAAAGTCACATATGAGATGAAATTATGTATGTACATACCAATAGAAAAGCTTATCAGAAAAACTGAGTTGTTCATTAAAAGTCAGAAAAAAGTTAACACAATCATTTTTTTCCCTTATTACAGAAATACATGTAGTTCACCAGAAGAATTAAATAAGATGTCCTTTTTGGGGGATTTCACACTAACTCCCATGGACATAATCAATTGAAACAAGATATTATGCAGTTCCTAAAATAGGTTCAGGGCTTTATAAATCCTTCTAGCAATATTATCTAAAAGTGAAAAAAAATAAAATAAGACTATTAATAAGTGTACTTTTTAAAAAAATCTACTGCAAACAAGGGAAATAAACTTTTTAACAGGAAAGGGGAACATAGTGAAACTAATAATGCAAAACCTGTCAAAACCCTAAATATTACAGGAACTACTCTTGTAGTAAACTTGGCTTCCAGTACTTGTAGGTATTATTGGTAATAGTAATTACTGTGTCACATGGATGTAAGAATTGACATTATTATTTTAAGCACGCCTTAAAATTGCTTCCTTATTACATTTTATTTTTAGTGCAGGCAAATAACATTAGGAGACAATAATCTACTAGCACCTCCTGCAGCCCCAGGATATCATGGGTTTCTTCAAATCATCCAAGATCTCCTGCACCACTTCTGACCACTTTTGAGTCTCCACATGTCTGGAACATTTATTGCATCTCAGGTGTGACATTTCTTTGTCCCTGGGGAATCTTTTATTGAATTCTCTTAATATGTTGTCCTTTAAGACTGCAGTGTTATTCTGCCCATGCGCCTTTTTCTTCTGTTGTCTTTCATATGATCTGTTTTTCTTAATTCTGGTACCTCTGTATGTTTACCTCATTTGCCATCTGTTTCCTTTTTCACACTCAGGATAAACTGAGCATTCTGCAGTGCTGCTGTGTCTGCTGAGATTGGGGTTCTAAGCTTGAGCTTCCCATGGCCCCAGCTGCTTGACTCAAGTCTTTTCAAGAGGTGAAATTTCAGGCACGGGCAGATGGTTGGACTAATTCCTCCTGATTTTAAAGGGTTTTCCTTCATAGGCTGTGGGAACAAAGCATCAGGCACCTACAACAAACATGAACCACAAAAGTAACGGAAACATTTAATTTTCCTTCTTTGACTTTTCCTTGTGTGCCAGTGGCACGGTCAGCTGGAAATACAGTATTCATGGTTGTGGACAAAAGCTGTGTGTTATTATGAAAGGATAGGTGTTCTGCCTTGAAGCACAGTCCTGGTCCTGCCTGAAGAGAAGCCTGTGTCCAGCACGTGTCTGGCAAGGATTGCCAGATCAGTTCACACTGCTGTCCTTCCTCCTAGCATGTGATCTGCACACACAGGGAAGCAAATTTCTCTCAATAACCAAGGACTAATTTGAGACCTAGCAAAGATAGAGGTCTCATTTAAGATCTATTTAGAGATGGTGAGTAAGACTTAAATGTTTTGCAGACCATTTACTGGCCTTTCACAGGGCCACAAATGTCACAGGGCCATGAACGTGAAGTGATGCTTTGGTGATGTGTTAAATCTGACTTTAGAATGCCTTGCACCAGATAAAAAAAATCTGAGTTGAAATATTGATCTGTCATCTCACTGTGACAGTCCAAATGCAATAAAAAATGTAAATGTTCTGTAGACTTCCTGTGAGATTGGGTGCATCTGTCACTAACATCCTAACTTGAGCATTTTTTTCTGCAAAGAATTTCTTTAAAACTTGAAAGTCAAGATAACTTAAAGTGCCACCCACCACTCTACAGAACTTTCATCTCTACTTATTTTAACTGATCTGTTGAAGTTTTCCTGCAGATAATGCAAAACTCAGATTTAAACCCAAACTGCCATGGTTCATTCACAGCTGAGTTTAACACTAAAAACTTCCCCTTGTCTCTAGAATTTGTACACGTTTCTTTCATGGTAATATTTGCAAAATAGAGCAGAATTAAGCATTTTGTAATGGATTAGTTATTTTATTGTCCTAAGTGGAATAGCAAAACCCTCTAAAAGTGAAAAAGAAGAATTTGTGAAAATGTCAAACCTTGATAACACTCTCCCTTTTACACTTCATATTATCAACTTAATGGATATGACTTATACAGGTAAGTTTTCCAAAGGAAATAATTAGCATCTTTTGCTCAAAGGTTTCCTTTTTTAAAGGTGGTCACCACATTTGTCCTCAAACAGTACAGAGGTTTCTCATTATCTACTCACTTGCTTATTTTTCCTGTTTTCTGAGACCTCAATGCATGTACATATTGTGGAGAAATTTGGCCTTCTGTAGGAAAGAAGAAACATTTTTGTAATAATATTTTCTTCAACAGAGTGTTTTTCTTTCAAATTTCAGCATATAGTTAATGCAAAAAGACAGAAGTTAAAAGGTCTATCAGATCCTTGATCAGCATCCCATCAGAAGCAGGTAAAAGCTTCCTTGAAGCTCTGATCTGCTTTTATATCAACTCCTGCTAATATTAAAAATTAAACCAAATAGCTATTCTGAGGACTACAGGAGCAAATCATGCTTTTTTGTATTGGAAATCAAGCCCAGTAAGTAGAGGAGAACTCAGCTAGACATTTGTCAAATTGTCAAATACAGCCTTATCTGTATTTTGTAAGTGCTGGTGTTTGATATCTATGTTTGCAGAATTACCCTTTCTACACTCAGGAGAGGTCATAGAGGTGTTTAACTCATGGATGTCACAGATTAAAATGAAGTTGATCACCTTATTCCAGACCATACTGCACATTTGTTTTCATTTGATGACTGTCCACTATCCCATTTGATATGACTGACTGGCTTTTCATCAGGAAAGATTAAAGTCTTCACTGGATTTATTAGACACAGGCTTGCATTTCATTGCCAAAACCATGGATAGTTGCACAAACACTAACATGATTCATGGTTGCTGAAAAGTAATTTATACAGATCTTTCATTTACTCTTACTCAGCAGCACCACTCATGTTCAAGAAGCTGTCATCACATGAATGTTGAGTGAAGGTTTTCCAAAACTGCTGCTCAAGCTTCCCACTCATGATCCAAGAGCAAAGCTGAGGAGAAAATATCATGGTAAAAGAGGGGAAAAAATTCCTCAAATCAAAAATGTAAAGCATGAATTTCAGGTCAAAGTTAAATAACTACTTTAATAATTTCAAAGCATTGTGTTTTGATTCAAACTTTTAACTCTCAGTACAAATTAAGTTATATTTCTTTAAAATGTTATTTCTTATGAGAAAAAAATGAACTCTCAGTTTTGAGAGATCAAGATATGCTACTCTGAACTTTCCTAAAATCTTTTTTTTTAGTATTTAGAACTGACAAAAATTGGTCATTTTCTTAAAAAATCTTTTGGTTGTTTTATGAAGAAAGTTTTTTCTTTCCTGTGGGCAAAAGTTGAGATTCTTTACCTGTAGGAACACCAAGTCCTGGGCTAAAAACCAGCCCATGAATTGTGAATCTAAATGTTAAGCAAGTGAATTTCAAGCACCTTGTGTTCAAAACCTCAGGTCTTTTAGGGCAGAGCAAGAGAAGAGTAGTGATGGAGAGGGGAGCTATCTAGAAAACTGTTGGCATACTTCTGTTACACAAACACATCTGGAACAAAGCTCTTCCCCCCTCACCCCCCTACACACACACACTTTCCCCTCTTCTGTAGAGTTTCTTCATGACTGTAATATAAATGATGACACTTTAAATGTCATTCTTGACTGAGAGACCCTTTGGCATTACACCTCTCTTATCTTCCCACAGTAATTCTGAGGTTGGAATGATGGATAACCAATGGTGATGGATGACTTCATGATTCACGGTTTTCACTGTGGACATTAAAGAGGATCACTCAAGCTGGATTCCCCATCGATCAGCTTTTACACATAGGCTTGGAGCTGAAGCAATATGGAATCTCTAACTGGCATTGCAGGAGAGCTGATAATTGCATTTCACACCGATTCCTGACCTGCAGAGGTTCCAGCACTTTTTTATTGGGCTTGCCCCAGTGTGGGTACATGCAAATACAGGTGATCTGCCATCTCAGGATTTGCTCTTTGGAAGTTAAAATGGTGTGGTCTATAAGTTCACAGTTTATAAAATGAATGTCCACTGAACTCTAAACCACATGAGAGAATGCCATAGGAACTTTTTTCTTCCCCAATAATGATTAATCATGTTAAATTTAGTTGTCATGATTATAAAAGACTTTCAGAATTGCACTAAATCAGTATGCTCTTTTTGTCACCAAATCTCAAAATACAGATAAATGATGTTTGACACTGATTAATTCCTATTTTAATAACCATGAAATGACTTGTTGATAGACAAGAAAATTATCACATCTGCCAGTGAAAGCAAAAGTAGCAGGACATTTATAATTTTCCAGTGTTGAACTTTGAACCAAGAAATTATCCATCTCTCTGAAACAGTTTACTGTACACATGACAGAAGTAATGCATCTCCCATTCTAACTGGAGTCTCAAAATCTTGGGAGTATTAGTGTATTTATAGAATTAATTGACAGGAGATGAATTGCTACCATTACCAACATGACTGACTAAGACTGACTGTCTGACAAAAATCATTCTTATTCTTCCTTTTCAATCTAAAACTTATTCTTTTCTATTGAGTGGAGCTGAATTCACCCCGTTTGACCGAATATTAAATAAGTGACAGAAATTAGGCTGAATATAATCTTTAATCATTAATAATTAATCTTATATTAATGCAAAGTGAATACTGAAAGTGTTTATCCTTTACAGTGAAGACAGAAGAATTCTGTCAGTTTTAGGCTTTCACAGAAAAAAAAGCTCTAAATAACAGAAAAAGGCATCTAAAAACATTAGGGTATTCTGAATATGACATTTACCAATTTTAGTGTACTTGTAATTACATGCTTTATGCATGTCTGAAATATATAAAACACTTTAAGTACATACTTGTAGAGAAAGTACCTGACACAACTAAATTATAGATGAGAATTTACATTTTAAAAGTAATTTTTTCTTTCAGAAGGAAAAGTAACTTATTTAGTACTCTCCTAATGAAGAGTAAATAAAGGTTATTAGGAACAGTGATGCACCTTGATTTAAAAAAGAATACAAACATTCTGCAGTCAATTACTATCCAAAAATTAGCGTCTGAATGTCCAAAAAACAGCACATAAGTTGCCTGCACCAAGTCTCTACACTTTCCTCAATACATGTTGGATGTCACAAAACTAATGAAAATGTTAATGCAATTTAGAGCTGCAGTACTTTCTGACTGCTATGGGTTATTAATGATCTCAATGCACTTTCTCAGTTATGAAATGTTTGGTTTTGAATCAGACTTTGTCAGCTCCATTTCATTCATCCTATTTTCCAGTGTGTGTTAACTGCCTATGATAGACTCTATATTTTTGTTTGGGGATTTTTTTCTCCTTTAACCACATTGGATATAGTCTAAGCAGTCTAAAGTGTACCTTTTTTATTCCAGAAGTAGAGACTTACTAGTAACGGATAAGGCTGTCACCTCAGTACTTGTTTAATGCATACCACAGCCTTGCAGGTTCCTCCTTGGAACTGGAAATAAAGTAGTTTAAAGCAGTCAAATCTGCTTTTGTGCTGTCTTTAATCTACTTTACTCTAGTTCCTTCCAAAAAGGAAAATATAAATAAATTGAGGAAGATGCAGCAGACTTCGAGGGTAGTACAAGAGCCTCAAGTTCAAAATGAGAACTGAAGTATCCCTGGGTGGCCTTTCAGCACCTTAAGTTGCATTTCATGCCTCAAAGCACTTGCAGGGCTAGACACATTGATGTAGAACTTGCAAGTTTGAAGTATGGTTATAAAAAGTTTACAGACTTTCCAGATCCCATTCTCACGGAAATATCCATAAAACAGGCAATGTCAGCTCTCCTTCTGTGCAGCACAGCTCAGCAGAGACAGCAGATTTTGGTATTCTTGGTGACCAGTGATTGCTCTCGCTGTTTTCCATAGACCCTGCTCTGCAGAAATCCTTTCCATTGGCCAGAGGCAGCTTAGAGTAGATTTGATCTCTTATTCTTCTTTTAACTTCTGTCAGAGTAGACACCATCATTTTACCCTAGACTTACTGCAGCTCACTCCTGACCCTTGTACCCAAGTCGCACATCTCTAATAGCAAAATAATGTTCCCTAAGCTTGAAACTGAATGGTGGAAGGTGGCTCAATTCAGGCTGGTTAGATTTCCGTCTTCCAGCAAATAAATTGTCTTCATCCACACCCTTTGGTGGTCTCCACATTGTCTCTCTGATCATGCCCTTAAAATGGGAATATGGTATTTGACTAAAGCCAGGTAACCTGCAAATATGTAAAAGTTGAATTTCATCATAAAGTAATGCTTGTGCCTGAGCTCAGTGAGCTTCTCTGGGAAGACACAGCCAGTAATTGCACAAGCACCAAATTCAACTTACTACTAAAAAGAGAAATCAGAACAACTGAATCCCTCTTGCAAACACCCATGAAACCTTACTTATAAGAAAAAAGATTAGGGACTGCAATGATTGCTTTTTGAGAATCATTATTTTAGAATTCAGGAGGAACCGCAGGGTTTCTATTACTGATGCATTAAATAAAGCAGAAACACACAAAACCAAAGAAACCCTCATTCTAATGGTACACAGATATCTAACCATGAAGAAACTGCACATGAAATAATTCCAGTTAGCACATTAAAGTGAAAGACACAGCAAAGACCTGCAAATATTTACTCATTTAATAATCCAAATACCCTCAACATTGGTAAGATTGGTTGATCTAAAGGACAGCTCTCACTGAAGAAAATTACCTTCTAAAATTTTTTCTTGCATCTGTTTCTAATAAAATATACCTGATTTGTTTTATAAAGAAAAGGCTCTAAGTGAATAGGTTTCTGATGAATAAGGTCCATACTAGTGGGGCTTCTAATATAACATTATTTTGGTGGTGCCAAATATATCAACTATTCCATTAGAACACAATAAATTTTCACCATCAGTACTAAGGTTTGTAAATATATGCTGTTTGGAATTGGTCATAAGTTGCTAATTAATGGATAGGAAAGCCAAGATGTTTGTTTTGACTAAGACTATAATAAGTAATTTTTTTTCTGGGTGAATATTTAGTAATAAAATTACCTCTTATTGTTCACTTAACCACTGTTTCATCCTGCAGCATGGTGAATATTTTGGTTCTGAACCAATAAACACATAACTAAGGTTAGCAATGATGGTTCAAACTTGTATTACAAGGAGAAGGACAATGAATTTTCAAGGCACCTGCTCAGCCAGCCTTAGTGCAATAAGAGCTTACATGAAGTCTTTCAGGCCTCCTTTCACTATAGGAGATTTATGGATAATGCATAAAAATTAGTATTAGACTTTCCAGAGAATTAGAGATCTTTATGGCTGCGTAATTGCTACTCTAGGTCACAATAAAATTACCTTGACATTTACTTTCAGCTTGTGAGAAGAAGAAAAGTACTTGTCTGTCATTCTCCTGCCCATCTGAATATCACAGCCTTCAAGACCTTCATGAAGACAACTCAATTTTCCTCATTAGCTAAATTTACTTGCAATACGACATTATGGATCCTGAATTAAAACCCTTGATGAAAACTTACTGGAAGCCTCTGGTTATGTGCTTCTGGATATGTGTGTATTTTTGACACCAATATCTCCATACACAACATAGGTTTTCTTCTATCATTCTTAATATTTTAAGGTAAAGGACATGGTTAGAGAAAAAAATTTCCAAAGGAAAAAGAAAACTCTACAAAATCTTTCCAAGAGTTTATACCATAGCCTGCCACTTCATATCTCCTTCCAAAAACAAGGAGACAGGATAAGTTTTGGGAAATCAAAGGGAGACATTGGTCTTATATTGTATTATGATTTAGTCTAGATAGACAAACTTAGCCACTTCAGTTTCTCATTTTGTAATTTGGGTTCATCTCCTGTCTTGTCTTGTCTTCATTGCCCTGTCAGTCAAATGGAATTCCCCAGCTACCAGGTAGAATAATGCAACACACATTGCACTTCATTTTAGCATACTAAGAATGTTTACTCTTCCTGAACTAGCTCACTCTCTGTATTGCTCATTGCTCTTCAAAAGGCATAAATAACTGGATTTTGTCTCCTGTCTCCTGCAGTCCTGAGCATAGGTCGGCACTCCTGCAAAATGAATAATCTCTGAGAAACAAAGATCCTCCAAATGTCATGCCTTCAATTATTTCAGTATTATGAAGTATTATCTAGCAGATGCAGTATGATCTTCAGCCATGCTGGAAACTGATTTTATCTCAATTTTCCACTACATTATCTATTTAAAGAGACTTCTGTGGTGTTCATTGTTCAAGTACTAAACATTCCTAATAGAAATGTCTGATTAGGTCTAGATGTTATTTTCACTTCAGCTAGAGGATATGTTGCTTGTATTTTATGCAAGGTTATGCAACTTCTCTGAATTGCAGATCTTTTGCAAAGCTCTTGATGAGTAGAATTCTCTGTAGTACACAAGAAGTTCTCTTGAGAAGCACATATTGAGGTCAAATGTACTTGATCTCATACTTCCAAGTGCATTATTGTCTCTCACATGGCTTCAGTCAAACTGAATATTTATTACCTTCATAGAAATTAAATTAATAATTTGGAAAAAAAAAGTGTTTAGATAAATATTTCAGTAAAATACTAAGTGGTTCACAAAGTTTCTGATTTATCTTAATCATTAAGATTTATAATTAATCAAGATTTGCATATAGTAAATTTTGCCTTATCAACATGAAATAAGTTTATCACAAACACAAACATCTTTATTTGTGGGCTTGTAGGCTTGAATTGATTTCAGTGCTTATGAATGATGTCTGATTTATCGTGCCAAAGAAACAAAAGTGTAAAAATAAAAGCAAAATTATTTCTCTCAATATAGCACAAGATTTTTCCTACAGTAGATTAACATCAGTATGGAACTGGGAAGCAGATATTTGCTTTAATGATTGTACTGAGTTGACCTAGGCTGCATGCCAGGTGTCCATCAAGCTGTTCTATCACTCCCTTCCCTGTCAGGATGGGGAGAGGGAGAAGATGGAAAAAAGCCCTTGAGGGTCAAGGAAAAGGGCAGTTGAATAAAACAAAAGCAAAGGCCAGACAGAGAAGCAAAGGAAAACAAAATATTTATTACCTACTTCCCATCAACAGGTGACGTCAAGCCACTTCCTGAGAAGCAGAGCTTCAGCATGTGTAGCAGTCGCTCCAGAAAACAAATGTCCTATGACTATCCCCCATGCCGCTCCCTCTCCCATTTCTCCTAGCGTTCATTGCTGAGCAGATGCCATAAAGTGTGGAAATCCCTTTCTTCAGTTTGGGTCAGCTGTCCTGGCTGTGTCCCCTGCCAAGAACTGGCCCACCCTCAGCCTGCTGGTGAGGGGACAATGTTGGAGACACAGCCTCGGTGCTGTGCCAGCGCCGCTCGGCAGTACCCAAACCACCCATCAACACCTTTCCAACACCAACAGCCAAAGCCATTAATGAAAATGAATTGGAGACTGGGCATATGTTAACTGATTTACGGAACTGAAACTTCAGATTTCTGAGCGAAAAATTAAGTCTCACTGCCATAGGAAAATTAACCACATCCATCATTACACTGAAGAATATCTGTACTTACTGATTTCATAATTCAGTTGAAAACTTAGATGGCTAGGCCAGTATAAATGTAGCCTTAATTAATGTAATTACATAAACTAAAGTAAAAGGGTACATTAATACTTCATGGATTAGCAAACTAAATAAAATTTTTAATCTTACTGGTGAAGTTTTCTGGCAAGTGCAGGAAAAGTACAGTAATCAAAGTACAGTAGTGTCCTAAACCCAGTCAAGTGCTCTTACCACTGGGCTACAGAGCCAGACTTCATCTAGTTCAATTTTTTCCCCCCAAAATATTAAATTTTGCTGCGTTAATAAGTAGAAATGAATGTTTCAGTAAAAGTATTGAAGTATGTCCCAAATTATACAGTCTCCTTTAAACTGACCCTCCCTTTTGATCCTGTGCCTATGTAGCTAGCACACACTTCCCAAATGGGTGAGTTCTAGACTTAAATTTCTGCATTTAGTGAAGTGTATGGATTCAGGTTTAGCATTTTGATATAAAAATATTGTAGTGTTAATATATGCCACTATCCACCTCCTCATTGAAGCCAGGTCTTTGAATTAAAAAGACTGAGATTGTCCATTTCTGTGTGGAAATGAGGTGGGTAAGACATATTTTAAACCATCTACTAATTCAGGGGTTGCTGCTAATATAAGAATTGTTTCGTTGCAATTCTGCATATAATTGATCTGCAATAGAATTTAGGTCAGAATTGGGTCACCAATCTCTCAAAATGGATTGTTTCTTTAGATTTAGACTTCTATATTTTTGTATGTAGAAAATATAATGATCCAAAATGTTGATGCCACCAGTGCACAAAGGTCTCAAGTATCTGGCAGCCTTATTTTCAGGATCACAGTGGATTCTTTCATTGTATAAAATATTTTTAGTATTTACTGCAGATTCTTTGAATCTGTGCTTTCTCTGTTATGTTGAATTAAAGTTTCCCACCTTCAGAGAGCTGATCTGAGACTGAGTGAGCTGCAACAAAGCTTCACAGAAAATATTTTCTTCTGCCTGTTAAGACCAATGACAAAACAGGTTTATAGCCAAGAGTTTTAATACAAGTATCTTTTTATATAGCCCAAAAAAATGGTAACATTTTAGCTTGTAAAAAAAAAAATTAAGTTCTCTATAAAAAAGATTTTAAAAATTATTTCTAACTTCTAAAAATATTTTTTAAAAAACCATCAGACTAGAGTAATTAATCCGGTTTATTACAGCCACAAATACTAATGAGAATTAGGCAAACCATCATCTTTCCATATGCAGTAGAGGTGAGCTCTGCAAGGAAATATTTTGTAACATATTTAAACCATGGAAATGATTAGTGTATGTTTCAAGTATTTGTGATTACTAAGACTTTAGTAATGCTGAAACTAAATTATTTAAATTGACCCTTTTATTTTCGCGGGCATGATTTCCCTGTTACTGCACTCGTAAACAATACAATAGAGATGAGTTGAATATACTTAGGAGAGCCAAAACCTCAAGTATTAATAAGTGAAGTGCAGTGGTCAAAGGCAGTCAAACCAACAGGTAATTTATGAAAGTGTGAGCCAGGTATGCCTCTGTATTATTAAAAGCAAGCTACTGTGTAAGTCCTGTACACTTGAAGGCTATCATTGCAATTTACAAATGTAAAACAATTTATTGTTTTCCTGTTAACAATATAATATTCACAAGACATGAATCATGTAGGTATCTTTAGCAGCATTTTTATTTGTTATTATTATTAATTCATTAGAAATTTCTAACATCTTGATATCATTATTGTATACTGAATTTAAAAATAATTTTCTAGTGATTTATTTTTTGTGTATGGTAGGATTTATTAATTTTTTATAAATAATTTAATGAAATTTCCTTGTATTTTGTTCAGTATCTACTTATTCTATCTGGAAAAACATTCCTAGTCTTCAAAATGTGTCCTTTGACTAGTCAAATATCTCAGCCCTAACCCACAGCTAGTAATTATGTTCAATTCCTTTTATCCAGTTGACAAGATTGATGACAATTAATTGAAGCAGGAATATTGCAGAGTATATGGGTAGAACTGGAGGTCAGATCTGGCTCTAGGCACAGCTATTAAACATAGCAAAATGGTCCTACACTCACTTCTTAGCTTCCCATGTTGATATTGTACAAATGATGAACAAACACTATTGATAAAGAAGGACCAATTTAAAGAGTGAAATAAACTCCTGATGAGATACAGCCTTTCTTTTGATTGCAAGAAAACTAAGAAAAGTGAGTATCTAGGACTATGTGTCCTCCATCTTTTTTTTTTGTTTGCTTGTCAGGTTGGTTGGTTGGTTTGGGGTTTTTTTGTGGTTTTATCTGTTTGTTTTGGTTTTGGTCTTTTTTTGTTGCAGCTTCATAACTTTAGTTTTCTTCTTTCCATCCCATTTTTGGAGAGTGTGAAGAGCCCATCTAAAGAACAATAAAATCCATCCCAGGTTACTCTGCTGGGAAGATTTGGGCTAATTCAGGTGTGGGGTATGGCACTGTGGAGGACTGAGAAGGGAAAGGACCTAGATGTACTGAAAGCATTAGGAGACAAGAATAGTACTTCAAGAATTATATATTCAAGGTACTGGGGAAATGGTAATCTTTACACCCCAATAGAATTCTTCAGGAATAAATCAGAGACGCAACTTGTAATAGTTAAAGGGGAATAGCAGGAGAAGACATTAATATTGCTCTTGTCTTAATGACCACCATGAAAACTTGATAGCCTCCATTCCCAGATGACAAGGGACCATTATTTTCAATGTTCTGTGCAGGATAAAAACTTTAAAACCTTAGCCCACTAAAGCTATATTAAGATTTATTATCAGAAAGTCATTTAAGTAATTTCAAAAATGTTCCAGGGGTTCAGATTAACAACCATTTCATTACTTACTACCTTTTTAAACTAGAATTTAACATATTGGTCCATTTCAGCACCAAGTGAGGTTGAGACTTTGCCATTATTCGTTTTTGAATGTCTGTCCTTGCTGAGGCTTACTTAAGCATGAATGGTTTTTCTTGGTTTTATACCACAAGATTTTATCTCCTAAACCTTTTGTGGCCTTCCAACTAGCATTTAGTCAATGCTCAGTTGACTGATCTTTTGTCCATAATTAGAAAAGACTTTCCTTAAAAATAATCATCCTGTTACATTTTACTGGTAACAAGGGGAACAATGCATATAAACTGCGCAACTGAGGAACAATGTACAAATTCAAATTAATTTAGATGATTTTTCCCAATGCAGATAATAAAATTTAGTGTCTTTTCAGTATTCATAGGGATTTGATTTCTGGAAAGGATTCGTTTGTAGAGTAAATAATTCCAGCAATGTCTGTTTAAAGATGCAGAGGAACTGCATCATGAGTAAAATTTATTAATAACACCATCAGTAAAGATATAGTTTTTCAATCTTTATTTTACTTTTTAGAGACATAAAGAAATTCTGCTTCTCACATCTCCATTTTGAATTGCTAGTAAATTTTCTGTATTGGCAATTTAAAGTAAATAAAATTCAGGATTTTTTTCAGTAATATAGAGTCCATTAAGGTTTACTTTACCTAAATGATGATTTTGCATATTTTAATTTAATCCACTCTCCTCAGCTGTATCCAGTTAATCTACTTGATCTTTTAAATCAAGTATCAGAATGCATGATTAACTGAAGTCAATCCTTGACCTCCTATATGAATCTCCCAAAATGAAAATCTAAGCCTTTAAACTTTTATGATGCCACTTAGCTTATTTCAGGGTTGAAATTACAAGGCTTAATGTATTCAAAGCTAATTATAAAGTCATTCTGAGACAGAGCAGAGACAACCAAACCAGATGGAATCCATTACCAATCCTACTCCCAAGACTGTCTGGTATTATTAAAATGTGTAATATCTCCATGTAGCAGGGTCTGTTGTAATCAGTTTCTGTCTAGGTACCAATACTAGAGCCACTTCTATGAACTCTTTGTAGAGGTTATCGCTTCTCTTTGCAGAAATACGTCTTCTCATGCTTGACTCTCATCTGAATTAAATGGACAGCGCAAAATGAATTTGAAGATAGTAGGATGCTTAAAGAGCAATAAAACTGCAGAAAAAACAGTTCTGGATTTGTTGAAATGAGAATAGGAAAAGTATGTTTAACTGCTGATAGAAAAGACAATAGTACATCAGATGAATCGAGGAAAAATTATTTTCCATTGGGGAGTCCCAAGGAAAAATTTGGAATAAAAATCTGTTTCTTATTTACATGCCTGCTTCCCCTCCTCCTGTTTCTTTTGTCTTATGGAAGAGAAAGAGTAAAGAAAGTGGACAGTAAATGCCACATATATTTTGAACTTCTCATAAGCATTCAAAATTCATTTGGGCAGACTGAAATGTACGTCACCATTACTTATTCAGACAGAAGCATTCTTAAACCATCTGTACTCCAAACTAGTGCACAGACATTATCAGGCCATGAGCACAACTTAATATATCTCACCTCCCATCGAGGCTGGTTAGCTGAGTGTTACCTTAACCACTGTGAAATCACCTTCAGCGCACAGCTGGCTTGGGTCCACAAGTCCCAGGACTTATGGAGGGGTCTATTTAACTGCAAAACTCTGCATGAACATAACAGCATGAGGAATAGGACTAGACATCACTATGAAACAGAAATTTCATCATTATTAAATAACTTCTATGAGTTTGAAAAATTATCAACATCAGATATGAAAATAAGCATGTTTAATTATCTTAGTAGGAAACATGGCCAACATGTTCACAGGGATCCTGATTATACTCATTTGTTGTTTTAAATTTCACAGCTGAAAAACAGGTTCACAAGACTGAAGATATGGAAAGTGAGATTTGTAACTTATAAATTAAGATAATGATGTCTTAACTTTCCTGTCTCAACATTATGTTACTCCCCATTGTACATCACTCACACTTGAGCAATTGTCCTGGTTCCTGCAGGAGAAAGCCAGAAGAATAAGTTGCTTATTTTGATCTATAGTCCATTTTATCTAGAATTTATACTGTGTATGCTTTCCAAATTAGAACATTAGTTAAAGAAATTTAAAAGCAATTTATCAAACATACTGTAAAATAATACAGTAAATTCTTTTTCAGCTCCTGCTAAAAATATTACTGTTAAAAGGATATAAATTACACTAGAAGTTGATCCCATTTAAACTGAGAGTTGGAGGTAAGTCTCTTTTCTTAAAGAATAGGTAGAGTGCACTCAAGATTCCTGAGGCTCATATTGGGTTCAGCTGTGAAGTCTTTATTTCTAGGTAAGTCTCACCATGTGGACCTAGTATAGAAAAATCTGCCTCCTGCTCCAGTGTGTCAGTGCCTGCCCTCAGGAAAGGATTTAGAGTTCTGAACAAGTGAGTGGAAAGGCTCACTGTGATTTCTGAGCTGAAGCTTTCTATTTAGATGCCATTTAATATTTCCTGCAAGCCAGCCTTGAGCCATACCGTGTCCAGCTGCTGAGTGGCAATTCAATATCTTCTAGCCTTTGTGTGGGAAGAAAACGTGCTTCATTAAGAATTTGTAATCCAAGGTGCAATTTCAAACCTGGCTGACTTTATGCAGGATCACTTCAGCACAAAAACCTGAAAGCAAGGGGAAAAAAAACTCCCAATCCTAAACTTTGTATTCAAGGAGGAAATTTTCTAGCAGGGTAGTTTTTTGTTTTTTTTTTTTTTTTCAAGTTGCCTCTTGGAAAGTATGTAATAGCTGCCCTGAAAAAGCACCTAGGTTGAGTTAGTTTGTGTTATTACCTCTCCAAAGACTTAGCTCTTCATTCATCCGAGATGGGCACGTGTAATACTGCCCAAGAACCACACACTCCTGGGTTTCAGGCTGCTTTAAAGTTCTGCAGTTGAGATGGACTCACCAGTTCAAGGTGCTTCTCCATCCATTGACCGCAGCAAGGATCTAGATGAGCAAGTTCAATCTAGAAGCCTCACTCTTACATAGCAAAATTAGGGAAGATGAATCCCAACTTGACTACACTGAGGCATATCTAGAAATTTCTCCTAGATCTAATGCTGAATGTGCTAACACAGAGACTGAGGGAACAAAATATTTTAGCAGTAGGTATGAATCAAGCTGTACTCCATAAATCCGAAAATTATTCTTAAGAATAAGAAAGCTTTTTGTGTTTTAGGAATACAAAAACAATTATTCAGCTAAAATGGAGAGAAAACCAGCTGGTATCTCTAATTTCACATTATTGGATTTCTCATTAATGAACTTTAAAATGAATGTATGCAATAAAGCAGACCAACAGAGCAGGGTTCAGTATGAGGCCGATGACAAACAGAACCCTTGCCCTTCTTATCAAGCAGATGGAAGACCGGTAGCACTAAGGAATTACTAATAGGAGAAACTAACAGATTAATGTGGTAGAAATTCCTGCACTTGCAGCACTAATATGTTTATTGGCAGAGATGCAAAAATGCACGTAGCCTACTTTCAATTTCCCAGAGCGCAACTGATTTAACGCTCTCGTGTTGCTCAGGGTAACAGACTCCCACCTAGGAGTCCTCCCACGTCACAAGATCAATGGGACCCTGGAAGCTGCAGCAGAAAGAAATTATAATGTGCACCAAATTGTTGGAGCTGATAAAGAAAACACATTTGCCCTTCATGTATTTTTAAAGAGGTTCTTTTTCATTATGACTGGTAAATGGTTTCTCTGTGAACTGCACAGATAAAATTAAAATAGCCTTATTTTCCCCCCAGTTTTTGGAAACATCCGCATGTTTCCTGTCCCAAGGATGTTAATATTTCAGGATTATAGATTAAACTAGTCTACCTCCCTGCTCTGAGTCAAGGTCAAGTATAACTGAGCAGCCCCTGACAGATGTTCTCCTGTGTTATCATAAAATCATAAAACATTCAGCACAGAGATTCAACATCTTCCCAAACTAGCTTGATCCCATTTGACAATCCTTACAGTTAGAAATCTTTTCTAATATTTTATCACATTAACTACTGAAGCAAATTTAAACTGCTTTTGCTTTTTTTTTTTTTTTCCCTAGTACTGTGTTCTACGACTGTGGAATGTTACCAATTACTCTTTTCTTGGTTAACATTTCACATATTTTAACTTTTTTATGGTACTCGCTCTGACTTCCTTCCTAATGCTTTTATCCTACCTTTCCTTCAGTACCTTAACAATCTCATTCCTTGATTCAGATAATTTCAAAATTTCCTTCCTTACTGATTTTCCCTGAGTTTGCATTAATTAATAGAAAAATGTTTGAAACTGTTCTTATATATGAGAAAGAACTTGGAATAGAATTACTGTCTTAACAGCAACCAAGTGACATCTGGCTTTAATGGAAAAAGCAACTAAGTTGGAAAGATATTTCCAGACTTAGTAGTTCTCCACTTTAGGATTCTGTAACATTCTGTTCAGCTAATTAGTTCTCAATTTGAGATTATGGATTTGATTTTATTCCTGGATGTGATATTTCTATTTCTTACTGGTATCATCGTTTCTCCAGTTTACCCATGTCATTTCAATTCAAATCTGATCCTTCAGAGACTTTTAAGCCTTTTACAGCTAAATATTATGCAGAAATTTTACAAGTATGGGCCCTATTTTATTATCCAAACATGCCACCAGATCTGTCCTTCTGATTTGACAACAAACCATTGATAACTACACTGAGAATGTTGGTTTGTGCATGGAATTATCAGTAGTTTGTTCTTTTCTGTTCTTCCTGACTTTCCCACTGCAACACAGGATAGAACTATGTCCAGAGGGCTGTTGGGATGAAGAGGCTGCAATCATCCCTCTGGAATTCACAGGCCAGTAATCTCATCAAAGGATTATGCTGCTCTGACTTTAGCTGCTCTTGACAAATTCATATTGGTGGGTAGTAATTACCTCTTAGGTGAATAACCATGTTTCTGCATAGTTTCAGGAACTAAGTTGAGGGAACTGTTCTGTAAATCCATCACTCTTGTTTTCTCCATCAGAGTAAGTTTTATTTAAGCTGAGCATATATTTTATCTCTACATCAGAGACGTACAGATGTACCTGATGTGCTGGTATGAACGATAACAGCAGCGTCAGGCCAAAACTGAACCTTCCTATCTGAAGTGTTAAAGCAGGAAAAAACATTGGCAGGAAAAAAAATTTTTGTGCCACTCATTACATTTTCAGGCTTAGTCAAATAAATATTTCTTTTAAAAATGATATATTTATTAATTAGTTAAAAAAAAAAAACTTTTATGTTGCCAGCTGAAATGCTTTCCACATGTTAGGCTTTAGGATTTTTTTTTACACCTACACTGTTTTCTGTATTAATTAATTTCCTGTGATTCTCTTTTATTGATTTTCAGGTCATTGAGTAACTATAATATCTTAACACCCTACTTAAGAAATGTAGGAAATTGGTATATCAGGCAGTTTCTTTGTTTAATCAATTTCAAAATTATTTTTTTATTTAAAAAAATTCTGCAAATTAGTGTGGAAGTAACCTTGCACTACAGGGCTTAAATGCAGACAGAGGGAGGAGGACCAATTAATCTGTAACAACAACAGAGACAAAAAGCAGCAATTTAATCATGTGAGTAATATATTCTGACTAAATATAAGAATTTTTTTTTTCTAAGCGTTAGAAATCACTGAAATTAATCTCAAAATTATTTCTGAATTAAAACCCTTAATCCTACACCAACATGATGTTGGTATGACAAAGAATCCCAATATGGAAACAATTTTTTTTTTTTCCTTATTCTTTGGAAAAAAAGAATTTTTAAACTGTTGACAGAAATAGTGCTCTAAGGCATCTACTGTGAAGCAGTTTAAATTAGTGTCACTTTCTTTAACTTCCTAATGTTTATTCTCATAATCTTAATAATGAAGAATGATCTTATCTATACATACATTTGTAACTGTGTATGTACTGAGAGTGCATGTAAAATTAGGCTCTTGCAAACAGTTAAAATGTGATGCCTCATAGCATACAATTCTATTTCTAGTTCCTTAAAAATTTAGATAAATTCATATATCTTAATTATTAATAATTTATATATTTTATCTGAAATATAATTATTTTCCAACAAATTTTAAAGTTTAAGTTTCCAGGCTGAAATTTTTCAAGATGGCAATTGGAAACAAGATCAAATTTGTTACAAATTTTTTTCTAAAGCAGAAAACCTTAGAAACAAATCAGGAAACAGGAAACTATTATCAGATAATATGTACTTCTCCGACAAAAAATGTCACTATACACTAAGGTACCTACATGCTTTGAAAGATAGAAATGAAACACCCTTAGAGTTACAGATACATTAAGTTAATGGTATGAAACTGTATCCAAATAGATGAGTTACTCAAAACAAAAAAAAATCTCTGTTCATAGTCAGACATGTGGCTAGTAGCCATCCTCATGTACCAGCTTTTTATTCACTGTATTGAATCATTACTGATGCAGGTCTTTAATGAATGGAAAGAGTAAATTTGATGTTTTCTTCAGTCACTTCCTTCAGTTGTCCTTAGACCATGACTGTGCTTGCAAATAGAGCTCATAAGAGCTTGGCATTGATTGGCTCTCATTTCCAGGACATGTCTTGCCTCTGCTCTGCTAACCCTTTCTATGACCACTACTTCATGAACCATTCCAGCCTGCTCTCTCTTGGAAGACTAACCTCAATAAAACCTCAATAAAACCTACCACAAGGCCAGCCCGTCTTGCATGTGGCTGCTTGCAAATTCACATATCAGAATAAGGTACTTATTCTGTGCTTCAACGTTTCTTTCAATTTTTAAAAATTTTTTGCTGCTTATTTTTTTCCCAAACTGAAAGGAGCAATATCCAACAATCTCCCACTAGAAGGTGTATTTCTTCCTATATATTACTGATTAATACTCCAATTTGATTTTCCCAGCAAAATATCAAAAGGATGCATCAGGTTTTCCTCTCCTTATTTCTTAATAATTGTTTTTTATTTATTTGGTCCTTATTCTGGATGTTCTTCTCTAGAATCCAGGCAACTAGAGTAGGGAAATAAAAGAGGTTTCTTTAGGCTGCTTTATTTGTGAGAAACTCTTGGCAGGTAACTGGGCGCCAGAAGCCTGTACTTCAAGGAACTTTATAAAAGTTAAGGTAGTTGTGATCCCTCTCTCACACACATATGGACATGCAAAATTTCCTATTTTTCTCTAGCCAGGCTGCCCTGAGTTGTCCTGATATGTCAGATTAGATTGTGTTTCCAGACTTTTGAGTCCTAGTAATGGAAGTTCATGTCTTTTGTGCCTCCCTGTCAGGTTCATACAAGTGAAAACATACCTTTCTTTCAACAAACACCTATAATGTTTTCTCTCATCACATGCTTTCTCTTTGAAACTATATGTAATAATCCCCATATATTTTAATTATAATTATATTATATAAATATATTATAAATTTGAATTTATTGTTAGGGTATACAACATATTCTTCTGTATTGGCAGAATATTTGTATTGGCATAGCATCACATGCTTCTGTAATTCTGGAATTTTTTTGCTGGTTGTGGTGGAGATTTTTCTTTGTGTTTTTGTTTCAATAAACACATTGTGGTGGTTTCAGTGCTGGACAATCACCAGTGCCCTTTAGAAGGGCACTTATTGCTATAAGGTTAGGTCTAGCTTCTATTTGGTGACCTATAGATGTATATAAAAGTAAAGGGCATAGCAGTAAATGCCCCAAGATGGATGACGGCTGATGGATGATTCATAATGTGAGAGAGAGCACATCACAAAATAAGCCTGCCAACCTTACTCCTTTGTGCTCAACTTTATTTTGTTAAGGAGGAGGAGATGGAATTTGGGTACGGGAATTTTGCACTGTGATTGTTTGGTAACCACAGCAAATATGACATGTTTGCTGTTCATGCACATACAATTATCCCAGGATGAAACAAGGGGATGAATAATGCAGGACAAGGAAAGTGATGGAGGAAGTCCCCCAAGAACTTAAAAGAATCACAGGTGAGTCAATATTAGAAAATTGTGCAGTCTCATGAGCACTTTTAGTTTATCCTGATCTGTGCCATAATTTTTTGTTATGTTCATTTGGCTAACAGCTTCTTAGCCAACTGATAAGCAAGTAAATTTTGTTTACTTAACCTTTGCATTGTGGCACAGAAGGGGATCATCAACAAGCTATTCTCTATTTAGTAATAGGAGAAGTACAGTGTGTAGTAAAGAATATCAGAGCTCATGACAACTGTTTGTATTTGAGTACAACTGTTATTTTAGAATTTTTTACTAACATCAATTGCAGCAGCCTCAAGTGAAACAATTGTACAGTTTAATGTACAATTAAACTGATGCATTCATACGTTAAAGGAAGCTTTACAAGGGTGAATGCCCAAAGAAGAGAATCATGTTGGCCTCTAAATATTAACATAAGTTATGTTCTAATCATAAATCTTTATTTTCTTTTGAATTTTTCATCTTTGTATGAGGTGAATCTTGGTTCCTGTTAACAGTAATGTATATATTTTCTTCTGCATTAAGTCAATTGAAAAAGTATGTAACAAGGGATTACTTTCATTCCTCACCTCCATGTACATATATATCTACCCCATGTGTACAAAAATATTCCCCTGTACATGTATATATACATGTCAATTTCTGAATTGACAGCATGTGTCTTTAAAATACTATTTTTATTTATTTTGGAAGCCTAAAGAGTGAATTTGAAAATGTAACTTCAGTTCTTATGTCAACTATTTTGTTCATTACCAAGGAGTGTTTCAAAATGCATCCATCTACAAGAGATCCTAAACAAGTCTTTATTCAGACATAATGGCAATGTTTCATGAGTTCCTATGGCCATTTCTGTATTGGTTGCACAAATTCAGCTATTCTGAATAATGAAAGGAGTAAGACAGATTGGCACTCAGCAACAGCCAAGGGAGGAAAGATTTGGAAAAAAAAATCTTGCTAGAGATTTGAGATTTCATACAAAAACAAGCCTGGTAGGAAAAACAGAAAATGGAAAATTGCTTGTGCAGAAAAAACCTGGCCACAAGGGAAGACAGTGGTTCAGTTGCCTATAGTTTTTACAATAAACAAAGAGAATTGTAAATTGATTGAGCTTTCAGACATGCTCAGGAAAAGGCCATTGTTAATTCTGTGATAATTTCTACTCAGGTTTTGCGGTCCACTGTGACATGCAGTGCTAATTATTTCTTGAAGTGTGGAGTTTTCTTGAGAAAAAGGTTTATGCTGGCCAGAAAAATAGGCACCTGCTGCTCCCATCAAATCCTGCAGTTATTTGTCAACTGTTTCTACAAATCCATTATATATGCAACAGAAAGCACAACAGAAAGAACAAAATAGCAGTCTAAAAAGAGAAACAAAGGTACCATTTTGGCAGTCAAACAGCACTCATTTATTTCCTATTTATCATCATGTAGCTTGACTCCAAGTGTTTGTCTAAAGAAGCAAACCCAAACTGAGTCATAACATAAAATCTTATTCCTATACACATTTAGGACTACACAGAGAATTCCTATTTTCATCCTCCATCATCATCAACAGCAAGTAGCTGTTGCTCTTTATGACTTCATATGACATCACATAACGTGCATTAAACCTATTTTTATAAACTCTCACCATTCTCAAAAGTTTATTTCCAAACTGCTTTGATAATGCAGTGAATGGACATGTTAAATCTGTGGTAGTTTTATCCTTTTACCCTAATTCAGAAAAATGAGATTATCAGCATAAGGATGCAAATGTGACTAAGTGTGTTTGTGTATTTCCCTAGAGTACTTATTTCAGCATGACTGGCCTACAGTTATGCAGTCATGATATTTCAAAAAAGAGATGAAAATCTGGACTATCTAATGGAGATTGTACAACCTGATACTGTGTGTGCACTTAGTTCATTGAATTCAAGTTGTACAACATTTTGTGAATTTACAATTATGCTGCATAGGAAGGGATGTGATTTAAAATATTTTGGAGTCTTAGTTAAGGTTTACTGCGTTTCCATCGTGCAGTACCATCTTTTTTGTCCTTCCTTTTTAGCATGCACTATCTGGAGACCTCTACCATTTGACATTATACCTTTGTGTGTCATATCTCTTGTTTGCTACCAGCACAGCGAGTTTTCTGAACTCTGGTCTTGCCTTTTCTTTCAGTTTTTCTCCTTTTTATTTTAGGGGATTTTTAAAGATCTTTTTTACTTCCATTGTATTTTCTGTCACTGTTTCATGGGCCACTGTCCTTGAACCAATTCTTGTCTGACATGGTTTCACGTTAATATCTCTAAATGAGAACTATCTATGAGATCAAATAGCTGAATTGTGTCCGAAATCATCTTGTCTGCCTTCTGGAAGTATTTTGCATAAATTTGCTGTCAGCTGAAGCTCTACTTGGCTAAAATCTCTCTTAATCTCTCCCACATGAATCTTTCCTTCCTAACTTTCTCAACTATTATGTCATCTCCTTCTGCTGGCATTTAAAACTCTTTCTGTCTCAGAGAGCTTTCTGGATTTTCATTACTGGATTATGCTTCATTTCAGATTCTGTAAAACTTCTCACTCCTCTCTAGCCAGATTCCTTTTGCTCTAAGCCTCTGATGGTACAGCTGTCCTTTCTCTGGACCCAGAAATGCCTTATTCCCCTCCTCACCTCATGTTCAGAATCATGTTTTCATGTTTACCTACTCAAACCTGGAATAAATATTTTAGTAAAACTAGGATAGATCCTTCTAGTTAATAATTTAAATATTTCCTTTGAGAATCACTAGTGAAACAAAATAATGATAGAATGGATTTTCTGAAATGGTTTTGTATGTTTTCTGTCATATTTCAGTCAACCTTATCAGTGACTCACGTTTCTCATGTGATTCTCCCAGTCCTCCTCACCAATACACACCAGTCTTCTTCATTTGCAATTTCATCTGGAATCAAAGAAATTGGCCAAGGTCTTCTTTTCCTTAGAGCCATTAAACCATCTTTAATTAATATTTGCCAAGGTCATTAATCATTTTTCAGCACTTAGTGACTCATGTTAAAAAACAAACTGAAAAAAGACTGAAATAGGCCAAGGTAAAACAAACCGAGTAAGCAAACACTCTGAAGTGCATGAGAGATGTTGAGAACTCCCTGTCACAGAGAAACATCTCAGAAATTTTAACCCAAGTCATTTAATAAAGCTAGCAATAAAAAACCTTTTGAAGGTGGTGTTCCTGCTCTAGCTAACAGGTAATACCAGAAACACAAATGGAAATCTTCCCTCTTTCAGTCACAATCTTCCAGGTCCATTCCAGCCAAAATCAGGAACTGATAAGAGAGTTTGTGTTTTCTGATGTGATGCTACGAGCCAGAAAAGAACATTTAAGTAAGTGACTAACATCTTTCAGTCCAATTATTTGTCATTTTACTGAAAGGATGATTGACTCAGTCATTCCATCAATATTTTCTGGATGAAAATCCAATTGATGTAATTATTGAATTAACTTTACTTTGAGCATAAAGTTCACCTTGAAAAAAACCTTATTCTTTCCACAAAACAAATTGCAAGGTTCTCTTTTTGCTCCATCTTAAGAATGTACCAAGT
Source organism: Ammospiza caudacuta (assembly GCF_027887145.1). Lineage (NCBI taxonomy): Eukaryota > Metazoa > Chordata > Aves > Passeriformes > Passerellidae > Ammospiza > Ammospiza caudacuta. The sequence goes on along the minus strand of NC_080597.1, from coordinate 35,337,919 downwards.
AGTGTGCTGGAAAGAAAAGCTAAGAGTTATAGCTTTCTGTTTGATATTCTGTTTGCTGAAATGGGATATCCCCTCAGGCCTCCTTATAACCCAAATGAGGAAGTGATATCCCTAAGGGGAAAAGAACTTGTACTAAATTTCAATTGTAGCTACATACAGCTTAAATATTACTAAATATGACTTCTCTTGCTTTTCCCACTAGAGTTCAATGATTCCTTTCTACTTAGAAAGGCTGTAAAATATGTTTTAAAGCAGCTTATGCTAAGAAGCCAGGGATAGCCATGACCAGCTTCTAGAATTTATCATCATTCCACAGCCCACTATGGAAACACACTTACAGGGCTTCACTGAATGCACTTCTAGTTTCCCATCAGATTTTAGAGACACTGAAACAAAATTTGAAGTCTGGGCAAGGAACGGATTCCTGAATTCTGATTTGAGGAAGGAGTCATCAGTTAATTGTATTTATTTTATATGTGAATACTGATAATGTAACCTGCTAAGAGAGGCTTTCTTGCAATGCCTTCACCATAACCTGACCTGACCAGAAGGTGCTGTAGCACTTTTTCTTGCATCACAATGTCTGGGCACAAATCACTTGCTCTGTCGTTGTTTCAGTAGGATTCAGAAAACTTCAAAACTTATACTTGATAAACTTCCTTTTTAAATGAAATATATCTTTAAGTGTTTCATATTTATGTGTTAAACATTATATGAAATTTCATATTTAATTTTGCTATAACCAAAGAGAATTGTAAATTTCAGGGTTTGCCTAAATGTATACCAATTTAGAATCTCTTCTTCCAAAGAGAACACAACATAGCAAAAGTAGAAGGAAGTTAGCAATGTTTATGTTAACATTTTTTGACTTCAAGGAAAGGGGCATAAGTAAACTCTTCTACGACAATTTAAATAATATGTCTTTCTCCGTGAGATACTGACATGTCTTAACAGTTTTGATACGAGCCTATGCTATTTCACTGTCCCATCATGAACTAACAGACAAATCACAGGGCAAAGCAGAGTGACATTTTCTTTGTTCTGAATTATGCTTTTACTGCAGTATGGAAGCTTGATCTAGCTGGATTTAGTACATTATCTGAGAAAAATATTTCAAAGCAATCTTCTTCCTGTGAAATCTGATCAGACATTTACAGACTGTCACTGGCAATTATGGCAATTATCAGTTTATGACAAGGCTGATAAACAAATTATTGTACAAAGTCATAAGAAAGGCCTCCATGATCTGATTTGAGGCCACACAATTAGAGAGTTCTGCCTCAAAGTCTCATTTTAAAATGACCAATAAAAAGAAACTTAAAAATGTAGCTCAACAATCTGGAGCATTTTGAAAGTAGGGTCAAAAAGGAAACATTTTATTCAAGGCTATTAAAAATAAATACATGTTGCAGTTGGTCATTAGGGTTTATTTAAAATTAGCAGAGAATTTAATGACACACACCAGAAAACTATTAAATAAATAAACTTATTTTTAGCATTCAGAAACATTTAAAATGATTCCCTGTGACTTTTCCCAGGTATGTAATTTCAGACAACTTGAGCCCCTCAGTTCCTTCATATTTTCATTTATTATATAAATAAATACATAATACTTTTTCCTTTTCTCTCTATGCCCAGAAGACTGTATGTATCATTCAGTAGTTTATTTTAGCCACTTATGACATATAGTCATCTGGAAGCCTAAAACTTTGAAACTGAATTGTGAAGATAAAGCAGAGAAATGACAGTTCAACCTGAATCAAGATGTAATGCCTGGACCATGGGGCCTCTCTCATCACAGATGTCTTACAGAGCAATTATCTGAATATTCCACATTACTAATCTGTGCTTCCTTGCTAACAGCACCATTACTGGATGCACAGTAAGGCAAATTATTGCCTTTCAGGCAGAGAAACAGAACAGGTGCCAGAGATGATATTTAAAGGTGGTTTTAAACCAGATGTCACAGTAAGAAAAAACAACATTTTCTTATACTCTGTTTACTTTTTCTGTAATGTTAAGGAAGATTAAAAATGTTCTGTATTTTTTTCCCAAAATGGAATGTATAGTTTTTCTGTTTCTTCATTTTTTTTTTGTTTTGGCTCTGATTTTGGTTGTTTTTTTTCTGTTGTTTTGTTGTTTATTTCTGGTGGGATGTTTTTTGGGTTCTTGGGGTTTTTTTGGTTTTTTTTTGTTTGTTTTTTTGTTTGTTTTGGTTTTTGTTTTTGTTTTTGTTTTTTGTTTTTGTTTTTGTTGTTGTTTGTTTGTTTGTTTTATGACACTGATGTACCACTGTCCTTGTGGGAGGGAAGTAACACCTTTTTGCAATGGAATATATAAAATAATACAATAATGTAGCTAGAGATTGTTGCCAGTATGCCAAGCAGAACATGTTGAGGTGACAGAGCTGCTGTCCTGACCACCAACACTCAAAGGATTTAAGAACAAATTGTCCATCTTTTCAGTTGCAGATTTTATGGAATAGTGCCATAAAGACACCTAAATTCAATGCTTTATTTTTAAATGCAGATCACTTCAGCCACCAGAAGATTTGACAATTTAATATTATCTATCTATGTATCTGCAGCTTTCTTGTGAACTTCAAGCTTTTAGATACATATCTAGAAAAATTGCAGTGTTGGGTTTTGTTCTGTTTTCGTTTTCCCAAAGATCTGGTAGATTAGTGCTTGTGTAAAATTGTATGTGCTGGTAGGAGCACATGACTAGTGGAATCTCTCCCAGTCACACAGGTACAAGTTCAGTCTGGCTGTCTGAAAAACAGAACTCTGCTTTAAAACTATGGAAGAAAATACAGTAGGGACGATACCACTGTAGACCTTCAGAAGTTTCAGGGAAGCATTGGGACTTAGGTCCTGTGCAGATATCAGGGAAAATAAAATTGTAAAATTTAAATATCAACATTTAAATTGTAGGAAATACTTTAAGGTTGAGAAGAGGCAAAAAAAATTGCCCCAAATTTGTGGAGATCCTGCTATACAGCAAGTTCTCACACCAGCAGAAATTTTTCTAAGTCTTCAACAGGAGATAACATTAAATCAGATAAAAAAACCCTGGGCTCTTCAAAGAAAGAATAAAACAATAACCCTTCCTCCCCTGACACTCTGAAGCCAATTGTGTGAATGAAAATTAAATTATTAAAAATTAATAGCTTTTGGGTTACTTTGGTTTTTTTCGCTATTTTCCCTATACATAAACTGTCTCCCTGATGCAGCTTTATCATCCTGCCGGCCCCTTTTTGTGTTTAAAATGCCAGTGAGGTGATTTCAGCCTGTGAAATCCAAAGATCCTTCAGTCTTCCTTGCTATAAGCCTGGCCTTAGGCTGTGCACCTCAGAGGTTGAATGTTAGCATTTGATGTGTAAAAAGACACAGTTTCCATATTTCTGACTGGTGCACAAGATGTTTGTGTGCAATGCATGAAGCCAACAAATACGTGACCACTTTGGACCAGTGAGTCCAATGCACATGGGGTCTGCCACGTCTGAATCTCTGCCCTGGTGCTCCTGGCGTTGAACTGATCTCATCTCTGACTAAATTAGACACGGCACCCAAGTGCATCCAGCCCAGTTTGCAAAACGAGCATGTCCATCGCTTGTTTGCAGAACAAGCACTCCATCACTCCACACAGCGGGGTTGGTATGGTCTGTGATTCCCAGGTATCCCTAGCCCCTGATGGGCCTATTAGCACCACTGCATATTGCATTAGCTGCCTGGACTCTCTAAATCCCATACTGATTGTCAAAGAAGCCTAACAGTGGTAAATGATACCTTAGAAAATGTGCAGGTATGGAGACTGACTTGGAAACCTATTCATGGCCACCTTTCCATCTGGCTGGTAAGCATTTTCAGCTATGAATTTACCATGCATTTTTGATGTACAGCCAATTTTCTTCAGCTCTTTATTCATCTCCTGTGGAGTATACTGCTGAATATATATTTTTTCAAGCCAGAACTAGAGTTACTGCCATTACACAGTGGAACTCCTTCCAAATCCCAGACAAAACTACAAACAGCCCTGAGGAACAGGCAGTTGTGTCTCAAGGGAAATTAAAAAATCCCCCAGTCTTTTACTACCTATATTTAACCAAATTTATATGGGGATTTTATACCATTAAGCACAGGGGATATAGTGCTGCCAATATTTCAGACCCTTAGGATTCCATCCGAAATGGGCTGCTGCAAAAAGTGCATTTAAATCGTGTTTAGATCATAATATCAGGATCCCAAGATTGGCTCTCAGTGGAAGGCTGAGATTTTTCTCCTGAAGAGGGAACCCCTCCATAATTCATTAGCTTCTTTTCTGCATTGTAGATGAAAAAAATGAGCAAAAAGGCTATTAAATAATTTCAAGTCTCATGAAATGGATTGTATAATATTAGGCTTCTGGTACACCAAAGTTGTAAAATATATACATTTAATAGGCATAGAAAAGAAATTCTAATTGTTTTGCTCAGCAACAAGAAAGTCTTATATTTCAGAAGGATTTTTCACCTGTGTGCAGCTTAGTTTATGAAGTGAGAGAAAAACATTTACAAGAATTACTTGACTTGTTTGAATCCCATGTTGGCAAAAAACTTTATACTGGAGCCTGTGTACTTATTGACTCAAAAGGCATAGCCACCATAGCTGATACCAGAAGAAAACAGCTGGCAACTTGAAGTTCATCCTGTTCTGTTCTGCAACCCCTGAAAACTTACCCTCAGCAAAAGGCATCATGCTGGGAGGCATGCAGAGGAGTTTCCATGGCTGATTATCTACCTGCAAAGCCTTATCTGTTTGTTTATGAACTCACAAGGAATGGGGACACAGCAAAAATCTGCATGTCCAGTGCCTTGTGCTTGCTATTGCTGCCCCCTTAGTGAGGCAAGGCGAGATGTATGCAACATCACACAGATTATAAAAGTCGCGTGCTGACTTCTCTTTTGTAGCACTTCCTAAAACATGAGGCTGTTTCCTGCTAGCAATGATAATCTGGGGCCAATTTTGGTAATTAGATAATTTTTAAATGCCTTAATAAAAGCATTCAAGTGTACATTAAGCTCCCACATGGACAACGTCATTAATACTTTGACTTTTTCCTCCTGAGGAAGCAGTAGGATGGGTAGCAAAATTAAGAATTAGTCATGTTGCTAGGAAGTAAGTTTTATACATGCAGCATAATCTGTTCTGAATATTGCTGCAGTATTTAATTGCAAGGTTTGCAAAAAGAAAAGTTCTGAATGAAGAGTAAAAAGAATTTTAAAGAAAAACTATATTCTAGACTTTGTTTTAAATGTCTAGGTTATTTAATTGACAAAGAAAGGCTATCTATTTGTCAGATCTGATATAACATTCTTGACATTAGAAACTAATCTTACATAAAATTACTTTATATTAAATGCCACTAATTTTTCTTACAGCCATGAACTTTTTTCTCTCTTAATCATCATTTTCACAGGAAAATTGTAAGAGAATAATAAGCCCTTATAATTTAGACAAATAGCTATCAATTGACTAAAGAACTATCATCTGAACCCCTCTGTAGATATATTCTTTTACAAATCTCCAATAAGTAGGCCAATAATATAAACCTTAGATCTGAGCTTTGAATTCAGGATCTACACATCCTCTTCCTTTAAGTAGGTGGAACACAAATATTCTGTTCTAAACTCTTATACAAATAGGTTTGGAGAGGCACTCATTGTAGTGTACATACAAGAAACATGTTAGAATCAGCTGAGCTTGCAAACTGGGACCCTGGTCAGGGCTGGTTTTACTTGGTTGTCTTTTCCACTGCTTTCAGACTGTTTGTGCCATTTGCTGTGTGGAGCTGCAAATGGAGAAGTCTGGGTTGAGCTGGGAAATGAAATTCCCTGGCCATTTCTGCCCTGCTGGAGAACGAGCATTGCCTAACAAAGGAAAAACAGGCTTCCTTTGAGCATTGGTCTCATACCACAGGTCATTGCTCTTCATCCAGGAGCGGACCAAAGCACTGAGAAATTAAAAAAAAGATTCTTCATTACATCCTTATTGATTATAGAATATAGTTTCACATACAGTCCAAATTAATCTGAATCTCCTAAAATCCCATGGCACTTATTTTCCAGATGATCCTTCTTCTGGGCCCCCTAGCTTACAGTAATTTTTTGGCCAATTTATTTCTTTGAATCTCCTATTAAATTCTATCTGAATTGTTCTACAGGTGCAAAATTTCCCTATGCCTGTTGTAAAGCATGTGATAATTTTTAAACATTCGCTCCTAGTTGTATCTGTACCTCCATAGTCTATCCTCCAATTTACAGTTTTCAGTTTAAAGAATCACACCCTTGTTTTAATGTATAATTGATGTTTGAGAGCACTGTAAGCTTCAAGGTTTTGTGGCATCTAGATAAAAAATTATTTCATATGCACAAGAAGCAAGCTGACTTTTCTCTTTTTTATTTTTTATCACTTGTATTGATATCAAATAGACAGGGTTGTAAAGGCAGCCTCTAATTTGTCTCTGTGTACAAAACATTAAAAGAAGAACAAGGCTTTTAAAATTCAGAGCAGTTCTGTCAAAAGATTGCTATATACAGGTATTTATTCCCTTCTCATTTACATATGAAATCTTGTCTGACAGGCCTCTGAGTCCAGAGTAAATTAGAAAAGTTAACCACTCTTTATCCATTATTTATGTGCTGCATAGTCTAAAATTACTACATTTTCTTCATATACACTGTGCTAAGGTATAGAATTAGATATAGAATGGTTTGTTTTTTTTTTTCTTTTTAATTTGCTAGAAGAAAGAACATAAAAGCATTAGCAATGATTTTCTTTATAATTAACAACTGGCATTTTAAAGTGTCAAGATATAAGCTGCAAAGGAGAGCTTTATAACGTACCCTGAAGAGGAAAGAAATTATTATCTAAGGCAATGAACTCAGTTCTGTAATGCACTGGCTAGGGGTAATTGATATGAAGTAATAAGAAAATCCAGCAAAAAGCTGAAAGGGGAAAATCTTCAAGCTGATGTGAAATGACCACAGAGAAGTGATGACAAAGTAAGCCAGACAGTAAGTAAGCAGCAGGATCTGTAAAACTGCCACTAGATTTCCTGCTGAAGTTGCACTGAAGAATTGTTGTATGACTCCTACAGTATAGAGGAGGAGTATAAGGCAATGTCAAATCTTAGTCCACAGAAAAATCAAAGAAGAAAGAGTGAATACATATATTTCAGTTTCAGACATTGTGTTTCTAATTGGACATTTGCTATTTTGACCTAAAAACGAAGATTCAGTAGACTACATTTTGGGCTTGTTTTCAACAGTGTGCTCTCTCTCCAACACCTACTTTGGCCGAAGTAGGTAGAATTTTTATACAGTCAGATCTGTCATCAGCAAGATAATCACAGATATCATTGTGTATGTACTTATGTTGAAGAATCTGCATTACCTTCTCAGATGTATTTCTACTTCCAAATCCTTTACCTGAAGAGAAGTTTTAAAGAAACTTCTACTTCCTCCTGCCTAGAACCATTTATCAATTACATCCTCTTATATATTATTCAGAGAGTCATAGCATCATAGGATGGTTTGGGCTGTAAGGGAACTTTAAAGGTCATCTATGATGACCCTGCAAGGAGGAGGAACATCTTCATCAGGTTGCTCAGAGCCCAGTCCAACCTGATCTTGAATGTCTCCAGGGATGGGGCATCAACCACTTCTCACAGCAATCTATGCCAGTGTTTCATCATTTCCACTATAAAAAATTTCTTCCTTATATCTAGTCTAAACTTAGGCTCTTTTAGCTTAAACTTTAACACTTCTTGTTCTATCAGGCTCTGCAAAAAAGCCTGTCCCCATCTTCCTTTTAAGCTTATTTTAGGTATTGAAAAGCCACAATAAGGCCCCCCTTGAGCCTTTTTTCCTTCAGGCTGGACAGCTCCAGCTCATTCAGCCTTTTCTCATAGGACTGGTGCTCCATCCCTGTGACCATTTTTGTGGCCTTCCTTTGGATCCAGTCCAACAAATTCATGTCTTGTGCTGGGTGCCCAGAGCTGGGTGCAAAATTTCAGTGGGTCTCACTGGAGTGGTGGAATCACCGCCCAGAACCTGCTGGCCACACTCTCATTTGATGCAGCCCAGGATCCTCACCTGTGCCAATGCCACTCCTTGCATGATCACACAGTGAAATGGACCAGGGAAATTGTCCATTTTAGAACAAAGCTAATCTTCAAAATCTGATTCTTATGTTTAAAATGGACCATTAAAGAGAACTTTCAGATGAACTACTGAACTAGCATGCTAAGGAGGAGAGGAAAATGTGGAAAAAGAGATCAGGAGCAGGATGGGATGGCAATTTTTTGGTATGGTGCCCTGAAGATGGGTTCAGTGGCTCTCCAAATGCTCTCCCAGAAAGTCAGAAGCATTAATGAGTCTGAAAAGATTTAAATCCCAGCTCCCAATTTCTGTACTATCATCCTAATTACCTTCATAAAAATGTATTGGGGGGGGGACCTGAGTGTGTAATTCACTGCTTGTCTTGATGAAGCCGGTTCAGAAGTTTGCGGGGCTGTCAAGCAAGCAAGGAGTCAAAACTCTGTAGCCTGGTGACTCAAGCACTTGTCTGTAGGGAGGGCTTTCACCTTCCAAGCATCTGAAATGCATTTCACACTAAACTGTACTGGACTGAAGCAATTAGTGGTCTTGATGAGATAGAAGGTGTTTGATCTGTCAAATTCAATGACATCTTTTGTCTTATTGCCATCTAAATTATTTAGGCGTCCAGTAATGGTTGGATTTTAAAGTCACCTTTATGTTCAGCATCTCCTCTTGGCCAAGTTTGGTATCTCTTAATCTGACAGACCGACTGCTGTGATCCTCTGACAAGTCCCATGTGCTTCCTCATCTTAGGAGGAGAGTTGAGATTTACCACCGACTGCATGTTCCAGTCTCAGTGGGTATGCTTCTAAATTAGGCATTGTAATGCTAAGCAACACAGCACAGAAACCATCTTGTGAAAGTACCTAAATGAGTGCAAAAATCAGAGACTGGATAATCAGATTCCTACTCTCTATTGCTTCTAATATATTGCCTGAAATTTCTCATCAGATACAAATAACTGATAAAATTGTTATATATTCTGTTTTAAGTGAAATGCCTAAAAGGTTTCTTTTTCTAATAAATAAATCTAAAGGACAACTGCTTGATGTGAAGATAAATACTTGACTTTCTGAGGTTGGAAAAATCCCCTGTGTCTGAGTCATGTTTCTGGTAGAAGCTTGCCACAACCTGGCAAATTTGCGAGAGTCAAACGCTGTGGAATTTTCCATGAACTGGTGCCACCATAGTATGCCCTGTGCAAAGTTCAGTTTATAAATATTTAGGGAAAAGCCCCACAAAACAGGAAGTCTGTAACTTTTGGTAAAGTATAAAACTAGATTTTTGGTCATGGGTTATCTTCTGAGAATATTCTTTTAACACTGTGTGAGCTGATTCACATAGATTTAAAAGAAAGTAGAACTTTATTATTATCATCAGTGACATAGGAAAAATATCAGAAAAATAATGGAAATACCATACATACAGTGCATGCTCCAGCATGTACAGATACCACATTGATGACAACAGGCTAGCAAATTTTTTTCCTTAATTGTTTAGGTCTCTGAAATTCATGTATGTGCTTCCAGAATGATGATAAACCTGAAATGGGTCATTTATCTTAGGCACACTTGTACATAGGCACATTTCAGTAGTAGGGAAAAGGGCTGCAAAGAGCCTTCTCCTTCCCCAGCCTGCTCCTCCAAGGCAGTGACACCTGTCCCAGCATCAGTGGTGCCTGTGGGTGTTTGAACTCTGAAGGAAAGAAAGCTTCATCCCCCTGATGAACTATCTCCAGAAGCCACATGGTGCTGCATGTTGAGAGCTAAACATGGGACTGGTGTTCTGAGAGCAGCAGCTGAATAATGAAACACAAATGATAAGCTCAGGCTTGGGCCTAGAGCACTAGAGCAGTAACCCATGTTAGTGCATTTAATGCAGTCTTAGGTCTTGAGTTACCCAGAACAGTGCCAGAGAGTCAGGAGTTTAAATGAAATTTGGTAGGTGAACATAACCCACTGATGACTAAAGACTTTTCAGTATCTATTCCTAACAATAATATTGTTAAAACAAAGCTACATTTAATTTGTAGTTGAGTGGGACATGACACTAGTCAGAGAGAACCATATTTAAGTTAGTAGCAGTTTAGAAACAGACCCTGAATGAACTGTTCCGAGTGTTCAGTAAGTGTTTAAGACACTGCCTTAATTGTGCTGATTCCCTTATCTTTACTTGCAAAGCAATTCATTAACAAAACAGATAAATAAGGTCACTCTTCTAGGATGAGAGCATCTGTTATTCGAGGGCAAAACTCTTCTCTGCTGTCTTTCAATTAGAATCAACAGGAGCTTAAAGTCACGCATATGTATGAGCAGTATGCTGATTTGAAATAATAATGAGAATTCCATCATTTAAGCCCTGCATGTTTTTAAATATAACTTCAGATGTAACTTCAAGTAGCAAATTACTTCTCAATGTTCAGTGACACACAGAAGAGCAACCAAAAATAGAATAAACGTACTTGCAATTTGCATAAAATTCATACTAAGAAAGAATGTGCTATGGCTAGAAAGACAAAAAAACCAACAATCCAGTGAGAGCAGTGGGAAATGTCATTCTTGTGTGAATCACTTCCAGTTGGAGACACTGGATATCTTAAAGAAATGATAAATGTACTACTGAATAATTTTATATAGAGAGAGTTAAAAAAACAAGTGAAATATTGCTGTTTGAGGTCTGAACCTAACAAGCATCAGGAAGGCTTTGCCAAAGTAAGTATTGACAAAGAGCAGCCAAGGGATTACTTAAAAAAAGAGAACAGAAACAAATTAGTCATTCCAAACAATCTGTGCCTTAAGGGAAATGGAAAATAAACTCATTCAACCGCCTGGCAGTGTAGTTTTTAAAAATCATGACAATCAAGGTGACATGGGAATATGCCAGAGAAAAAAATGTAGTATTGACTCTGTCCCCAAGATTTTAAGCAAAAACTTCTGTCTGTTGATCTCCTTGTTTAATCCCTAGTTCTTCCATTAATGCCTACAGTGTTTTCAGCTGTAACCTTATATGTCATATAACAAAGCAACATCTACTTATAACCAACTGGCCAATCCCAGTATGACATATTTTATATTTAGGATTAATTTTTAAATTCTAATCTATAATTTAATTTATAATCTAATTCATATTTTTTCATATAATTCTAATAATAACCTTTGGTGTTGAGTGATAAACTTGGTGTCTTGTTTCTTTGACAGTTTAACAGCTTACCAAGAACACAGCATGTATTTATTGCTCATTAGTACCTGTGGTTCCTTCAGTAACTTGATAATTCATAGCACAGGAGAAGCTCAAAGATGGAGTTACTCAGGGCTCAGATCTGAAAGATACTGAGTAGCCTGGCTCTCGCCCAGTAAAGAACTGAAGCATGTATTTACAGTTTGGGTAATTGATTTTTTGTCAAGAGAAGCATAAAAATAAAGCACATGACTCAGGCTTTTGCTGAAGGAACTCCAGAGTACTCAGGACTGCCTCTTTCTGATGATGCCATATATTTGCTGGCAGAGTTGATTGCAGGAACAGACCTGCTTCTAATACCTGTTTTTGCTTTAATTTTATTCTAACATTAGTGTGAAAGCTTCTTCATAGTTGTTTTGAGGGATGCTGTCTGTAGCATAGCATCAATGTACCCTTTCCTTACTCAGGATGTTGACATTGATGTGAACCCACATATAGCTATGCCTTCTACCACCATTCCTTCACTTTTTCCATTCTATCCTTCCTTTTTCCTCCAAAGAATTACTGATGTAAAAAAACCTCTCTGTTCCAGGGAAGTTACTATTCACTGGGCAAAGGAAAAGATTTACTGCTTTAATTTTAAATGCTGTGTCTGAATGCTTTCACAGATGAGAAACAGAAATTATGTAGCATGTACTTAATAAAGTCCCTTTAAACTGAGAATCACAAAGAGATTTAAAGAAAACAAACCGTGTGCCCACAACTCTAATAGAATACTTGTACTTTTACAACTTAATGAACTTTTTCTTGAAGACAGTTTTCTATTAGTGACAGGCAAAGAGAAAAAATATGTATCCCATGCAGGCTGGACATATTTGTAGAATAACTAATCTTAAAAAAGCATGTTCACCTGTTCTTAGGTGACTAAAAGAGAACAAGAAAAATAACATTTCAATTAAGAAACATCACCTCCATTCTCTTCTCTTCTGACAGAGATGTTCTCCATGGTGTCCCTAGCCTAGTGGTATGATCTAGTGATCTAGATAGCATCAACAGAGGCCATTAGATATCCAAAATATCTTGATAAAAAGTTTTTGCCTTCCCTTACATGCTTGAAATGTCTTCTTTTTATTGTGTTCAGAAAGAAGAACAAAATGGAGGGGATTAATGCCTGTGAGGTGTAATGGTGAGGAAGCACAAGGGTGCTTATCAAAATATTTTTTGTCTGTCCTTGCCACAGGAAACATCACTCAACCCAGTGACATTTGAAGAGAATGCTCCAACTGGACACAGAGAAAACCTTCTGAGAAGGGGCTTGTGCTTGTTGTGCTGCTGTCAAGTGTAAGAAGGCCAGTAGGAAGGACAGCCACCATATTTCCATGGGGACTCCTCAATATTAAAGAGCCTGGATAGCTCAGAGATGCTATTCTATACAAGTACATTCCTTTAAGTGCCATTTGCTTATTTTCCTTGTGTCTCCCTCCAAAATTTCCACTTCTGTGAAGGATAACAGGAATGATTGTCACTAGGCAGCATGAGGAATAAATTGGTAGGGTGCTCTGGTAAGAATGGCACAGGAAGTTTGTGCATAATTTTCTCTGGAGATTGAAACAGTTTCCAGGCATGCTGAAGTGTTGCAACACAATGTGCCAAAGGACCTTAGAGAGGATCCAAATTTTCTCCTCTGAACTCAAAATATAATCTGGAAGCATCTTGCTCAACTTTGCTGGTCCTCATTCTCACAAAGAATCAATCTATCATGGTGTCATGTGAGTGTTGCATATAAAGGGGTTGTCAAATGGTTATATTTGGGATCTGGTCTCCTTTCCTTTTTACAGCTTAGAGTGCCCAAAATCACATATTGCCAACTACCACAAAAACCATGCATTTAATTTTTTTCTTTTTTTCTTTCTTTCTTACACTCTTACCTCTTCCATGGAAGGAGTATCATATTGGCATCAGCCAAAGCAGTAATTCAGTCTGTGTTTGGGACTGCCTCCAGCGGCACTGCACATTGCTAAATCAAACATTAGATTCAGAGCATCCCAGGTTTGGTCTAGAACACTCCTCATCTTTGACTCTGACCTGTAAAAACATTTAAACATACGCATGATCTTTAGCTTTTCTTTCCCCTGTTCTGAGACACTAAGGTAGGTACAAATGTGGTAAAAAGCATGAATGATTAAGCATGTACATCACTGTTTTGCTGGGTGAAGGAAAAAATGCCTTCTCTTAAACTATTTATATAATAGGCCCCAATCCTGTAGGTTTGCAGCCTGTGCTCTGGCTTTCAGTTGCATTTGTTTCCATATCCAAATGCCTTTCAAATTCAGTTCTGCTCTCTGGGCTAGAATGAACACTCATAAGAATACAGTAATTAAACACAATTACAAAGATGTGCACATTCCATGCTGAACAGCCACAGACCGCTTTCCAAGAACCCCTTTTTATTTTTGTCATCATCTATAATTTTCCTGGCTTCTTATTTACTCTCCTCAGCTAACAAACCAGTTTTGTGTGACCCCAGGAAATTCTTCGTAATTTTGTTGCTGTTGCGGACTCCCACTGCACTTCTCTGGCAAGTAAAAAAATACAGACCCAGCAAGGTGAAAAGATTCAGTAATCTGTGGAACACAGCTTCCAATGGCTTTGCCAGCTTTTAGTCATTGCAGAATTTATAAAATAGCCCAAGAAGCCAAAAAAAAAATAAAAAAGAGGTTTAATGGAATTACTCCCTCTCCATACTGAAGTGTGGAAATGAAATAAAGGCCACATTTGACCTGTCAATACATTGGCCTCTAGATCACTTGTGCTTCAAACATCATGGACCTTAATATTTTCTAAAGCATTTTTTAAAATATTTCTGCATTCTTTATATAGAAATTCATTGCCAAACCTTAAAGTTGTTTGAACAGATATGGGGAGGTTTCTTACAAAATTTATGTTATTTTCATGTCAAATCTTTTCACACCATCTGGTAGAATGGTTTCAAAATGCAAATATTTTGTGCTTTTTTGTTATCTCCTACTGTATGTAACTCCTCTTACCTGTTGTCAAGTGGCATCAAGTACCAGATCTCTTAGTAGCCACCCAAAGAGAAGACAGATGTTACTAACACTACATGGTACATATCAAATGTAAGCACAGAAGGTCTAAAGCTTGCCAATCACTTCAGAACCCTGAAATACTTATTATTTGGAAAAAGCAGCAACATGAAAAATATCCACTGCTATTTGTTGAATGAACAGGTTGGTTTGTGGCTAGAAAGAAGCAGTCTTTACAGCAGTACTGGACTTCAGGCCTTCAGCTCTTATGGAGTTTGGCTTACTTATGCCAGGTGAGAATGAGGCTCTGAGGCATTTGTTCTAAGTCTTCCAATGAGGGATATCATGACCTGGGGGATGATTCTATTATAGAATAATTGAAATATATAATAATGTATATTTTAATATTTATTGTGTACATAGACTACATTATTCATACCACATATTCAAGATAAGTCAGTATGAGAAGTAATCTAGTTTTCTTGTGCTCCAAAAATAGCCAATCCATAAACAGACTTCTCCAAAGAGAAATTCAGAAATTCAGGGCATTCTGCTGGGTTTCTGCACTGAAGTATTCTCTCAAAGAGCTCTTTTCCCCACACCAGTTATACAGGCAGCTCAGAGAGACAGAACAAACAACAAAATAAGATGTATGAAATTATGAGATGAAACCATCCCCTGCCAGTCCTAATTCTAATGCATCAAGGCTCAAGAGAATATTGGACATCTCAGTGCTTTAAGGGAGAAAATAGGAATAAATGCTCACTGGTATCTATGAACTGCTCATCAAAAAAATAAGGAGGGAGAGAAAAGGGAAGAAAAACACCAATTTTTTCTTCCTTCTATTAATGGGAGCTTTGAAACATTTTGTTTGGCAGAGATTCAAAAAAATTATTTTTTGGGGTTGCTTCTCACAGGCTCATTGTCAGCTGTGCTGGGGTTCTGTGATCTTTTTTTGGTTTTGTTTTGGCTTTTTTTTAAATTTTGTTTTGTTTTTAATTACAATGTCATCGTAATTCAACCCCATAAATCCCACTGTTATGCAAATCTCAAGACCTCACACTCAGAATTGCTCAAGTGAGGCCCAGAATGGGAAAAGTAAGTAACAACAGATCAAGGCTGTAAAGCACAGCAGTGTGTGGGACAGGCTGTCACCCGCTGATCACTGACTGCTGTCCAAGGCTGCAGGCACAGATGTGCATACCAAGCGTGGTGAGAGAAATCAGAACCAGAAGAGAAAGGAAAAATGAAACAAAAATAAAACACATCAACTATAAAAACAAGGAAAAACATACTGCATAGCCTCATGGGGAATCAGAAGTTCCTGTACTTCTAAGATTACATTATATTATTACTTTTTCTGCTTTCTAGAAGTTTTGATACTTGCCCTTGTCATTTCATGCTGCATAGGATAGTGCATGGTTGCATAGTTTGAATTCTTGTGCATGACTTTATACTGGAGTGCTCTGTGGCTACTTAAGCCAATCATCTTGTGCAATGGCAACTGATTCTAAGAACTAAATTTCAGATAACAAAAATTGCCTCTTGCCATTTATAAATACGTTGTTAGAGACTGTATGCTAACAGGTAATGCGAAGACTGTGAAAACATTTTTGGAGAATGAAAATTGATCTGGAGCTACAGGAAAAGAAACCAAATCTATTTACTTATAGGTCTCACTTGGTTGGGGCAAAATATTGAAATCACAGTTCTGAAGAGAAACTTCCAGAAAAGCTTCTCAGCAAAAGCAGGCACTGAGGTGTTGCCTCTGGCTTTGAATCACTAAGAACTTTGTCACCTCTGCTCACATCATGTGCATCCAGCAACAGCTTTACTGGAACCATCAAGATTTCTTGGTAGGAATAAGAGTAGCTCTTTACTTCAGCTGTCTGTGTAGATACCCAGAGGGATCATTATTTCCTGAGTCTTCAGTTATCATTGATTACCAAAACTTCTGCCTGTGAATGACATCAGTGAAAGTTATCTCTAATACAGGATCCTATACTTTCATTTAATCTAAACATATAAGTAGTCCTACTGACTTCAGTGAAATTACCCACACCAGGTTGTGAGCATATGTATGTCCTTATAATGAGGGACTGTGTGGAGGAAATTTTAAAAAAGGTAAATAAAAAAATTTGGCATGAATGAAATAGTATATGAACTTCTATTTCTATCTGGTCAGAATCACTATAATGAAGAGAAAAGGAAAGAAAGAAAGAAAGAAAGAAAGAAAGAAAGAAAGAAAGAAAGAAAGAAAGAAAGAAAGAAAGAAAGAAAGAAAGAAAGAAAGAAAGAAAGAAAGAAAGAAAGAAAGAAAGAAAGAAAGAAAGAAAGAAAGAAAGAAAGAAAGAAAGAAAGAAAGAAAGAAAGAAAGAAAGAAAGAAAGAAAGAAAGAAGAAAGAAAGAAAGAAAGAAAGAAAGAAGAAAGAAAGAAAGAAAGTGTTTTTTGCAGAGATTCTTAGCATAAATATGGCAATTCTATAGAAATGAAGCAATAGGTAATATCAGACTTCCAAAAATATGTCAAAATTCACTTGCTGAATTTTCTACACCACATCTTTTCAAGAAGAGACTCCTCTCTAAGGCACGCTCTCAGAAAAGGTATTTAGAAGCAGTAACATCTTAAATCATTAGAGACAGTAATCACATTGATAAATACACCTGACTTCCCAAAATGTTTATATTTAACTTCAAATAACTTTGCTTTGCTAAAAGATATTACATATACTAGTCAGAGTCATGTTTTTTTCCAAAGATTTTTGTTGTGGGGGTTGTTTTTCCCTCTTTGGTTAAAAAAAAAAAAAAAAGACACTGGTTTCTTGGAATGCTCAGCACTGAAAATTATCTGAACATTTACTATTAAATGCAGGGAGAACAGTTAATTTACTTAAACAGACATTGAAGTAGACAATGACATAAAATTGCAAAAGCAAATAAATATTTATACATCATCTGGGGTCAGCTCAGCATTATAATGCTTCCCAAATGTATAAAGTTGCTCTCAGGAAATAAATCAGAGTACAAAAAAGGAAAATTAGTGTTAGGTTGTACTAAGCAAAATATTTTTCGTATCTTCTCAACAAACTCAAATACAACAGTATGGAAATCAAAGCATTTTTTGTTAAGAATACCAATACAAATGCCATCATGATTTTTCAATGGCCTCTAAAAAAATTACTCTTTTGGTTTTTTTTTAAACTTTGAATAAAAACAATAAGATTTCATTAATGGCAGGAATAATAAATTTTGCTAAAAACTACTAAAAATTGTAACAGACTCTGATGCGATGGCAGTACACGGTAAGATAGCTAAACAGATAAAAAATAGCACAGCTCAATGCAAACACTCTTTTGGAATATGAAATCAAAGTATTGAATAAGAATCCTGCCTCTTTTGTTCAGCCCTCAGTGACCTATTCCCAAGCCGTGACTTGTTTAAAAGCAGAACATCCTTGAGAACTAAGACTAATTCACCACTGCAATTATTACAATTTTATTTATCTATTTGGAAAAGAAAAATTAGAATTTTGGATGTTAAAGCGAAAAATAATGATTAAACAAGTAAAATTGTATTGAAATGCATTATATAAAGACAAATGACTCAACTGTTATTTATGCCCAAAAAATCAGCTGGGAAGTAAAGACAAAACAGACCTAATTTAAGGTTTGTGGCTTTTTGTTTGTTGGTTTGTTTGCTTTTGTTTTGCTTTGCATATTTAATTTTTAAAACTTAAGGGTAACATTTTCTTTCCTCTGTTTTGTTTCTCCTGTTCTTTCATTCCATGGATGCTTGTCTGTGCATCGACACCCATTTTAGGGCCTTGCAACCCTTTAAAAGTGGGGTGTCACACTGTAATTGTCTCTTTCAAATGAGAAATAATAAGCACTTGTGTTTACAGGGGCATCAACAGGAGCTACAATGCGAAGATGCTGCCATTCTGCTGCTCTGTGATGCTGTCCCCCTGTGCGAGGCTGAAGTTCCTCCAGGTTACAATTTTCTGCTAAACCTGCTACACGTCTGTCTGCCTGTACCAATCTTGTTCAAAGCATCCACTCTCTATGCAGTAACTTAGTAAAGTTGTCTCATGCACAAAAATTCGCGCTTCAGGGTATGAGCATTCTCTCTCAAATGCACGTGCATAATCTTACAGCATTATAAAATGAAAAAGGAACGAGTAGATTTCAGTCTTTTTTACTTGAAATCTGATATAATGTATAATAGAGTAAATAAACCTTTTGATTATGCTCTATTTTCTGCCAAATTTAATATTTTATGACACTTTATAAATTATTACTCCGATGTAATGGAGCCTTGAATCCATTATTCTCACATTTCTCTATGCTTTCTGGGCCAATAACCAGAATAAACTTTGTGCTGAATCATTCAAGTGCTGTACAGGTACTGTCAGGAGTTTTCATTATGGGACTTCAAGTCAGCCATAATTTAGAGCTGAGACTTCAAATTTTGTTTCTGAAGTGAGTGCTTCAGAAGTAGAAAAACTGAAACTAATGTCATTTTCACCAGTCCCACTTTCCTCTGGCCTTGCTTTCCAAGCCATTGACTTTCCAGCAGTTTTCCTCCAAATCAAATTGTACACCGCTCATTTTGGTTCCTTTACAATATTTCCTTCTTTCATCTCAAGATTTAAGTCTCTGCTCTTTCTGTTTGTCTCTTCCTGCCAGTCTTGTTTCATGTTTTCTCCCTCATTTAGACAAGGCAAATAGACTGACTTCTGCTCTGCTGTCATTCTCTGTACTTTAAATGGTTGTACACTCTATTCAGGATATAGTCTATTAGCTAACAAATAAAAACAGTTATACCATCCATCACAGTCTAGACTGAAGTAAATCTTACCTTTTCTCTATGTACATCTGATACAGACAAATTTTCATGCAGAAAATTAAGCCTTCTACTCTAAGTCAAATCTCATAAATCTGGTCTACTCTTCTATAATCCTAGGCCAAGTTTTCAAAGTCACATCCAGTCCAGACTGCTAGGAAAAGCGCTAATTAATCTGAGAAGACAACAGAGCAGGTAGAAAACAGAAAATTTGAAATCACTCATTTGTGCAATAATAGGTCTTTCAGTACCCAGGGAAATTTATTTGCAAAAGATTATTCTAATGAAAAAAAATGACTAATATTAACTTGTTTCTTGAGAAGAAAACTCTTCCTCCTTACCCACATTTTAACGCTTTTCAGATCACTATGAAGTTGTCTTATTGCAGTTACAGCAACTGCATGTTAGTCTTGTACATTTTTTTTCACAGTAAGTTTTATTTAGCATAAGATAAAGCAGAAACTTTTAACTAGTTATGCTTGAGAAAAAGAAAAAAATTGTTGGCTACACCAGCGTTAAGAGCAAAAGTGGCAGGAATGTAGTTTATTGTTAACCAGCCAAATAAACTAGTGAGTTTTAGGACATGAAAGAAAAAATTCCTCTTAAACTTAACACTTACTTTATGTGCAAAATGGAAGTTAAGGACTTGCATCAGTAGTTATATTTTAATCAACTTTTGCATGAAAATATACATGAATAATATATTAAATTTACAGTAACTCAGTATCTCAGTGGCATACTTTCTTCCTCATTGTTAATGACAAAACAGAGGTGCATTCTGTGCAAGGCAGAAAAAATGAAAACACTCTATGACTTAAAATGGCATCAAGCTATTCTTGGCAGAGCTAGGGATTCTGAGAACAAAAACACAACAGCCTTTCTTCTACTAAATTCAAACTGTGTTCTTCATTGTAAAGCAAGAAGGATAGAGGTTCAAGCATTAAAGGTTTACTGCCATGAAAAGTGACATAGTGCACTGTTTTCTCTGGGATAGAAGAAAAGCAGCACTATGTCAGACCACAGTACATCAGAGCACAACGCATGAGTTGGTTGAGACACCGGTGAGTCACAGCACAAGGGCTTTGTCAGAACAGAAGTTGCACAACAAAACTGTTCAATTAGTCAAGATGCACACAGAAACCTGCATATTTTTCATAAGAATAAACATTATTGAATCTTCAGTCAAGATAGGCAAGTAGTGAAAATATTTCTGGCAGTATTCAGATGATATTTTAAATGAATGCTCTGGTTATGTTACACTGGGGTGGTTTTTTCTGTTACCAAGATTTCTGTCACTAACAGACAATGAAAGTGAAGTTCAAATCCAACAGTTTTTCCCTAAGTGAGCCAAAGTATTTAGCACATATGAATATTGAGCTAAGACATTGCACAGTTTTTCAAGTGCTGCAGGAAAACTATGCTGTAGATATTCTCTAAGCACCCAAGACACTCTTGGCTGTAAATAAAGCACAATAAATGAGCAGCATAAGAGATGTACAAGTTTATTTACAAATGGTTTAAATACTACTAGACTGAAAGCATTATCTATAAGCAAATGGAGGAGCTGAAGTAATTAAGCAGAATCCCCTTGTAAACGTTCAGTATGAAGAAGGCAGCAACCGGGTATGTCATTATTGCCATTTTTCAGAATCTTACAGAAAAATATCAAACTAACTGAGCTATTTTAGAAGTTCTTTTATACTAGGTTTACAATAGACTTTCAAAAAGTCAAAAAGCTTATTTGAAAAAATTTGGATTTCTTCACATACCATGTTCCAGAAATTAATACCTAGCCAATCTGCAATGAAGATTTACAGAGATATTTAGCTTAGAACTTAAGCTAAGTTCTATATTTATAAAGATAAATATATTTATTTATCTTTACAAATAAACATGTATATTAATAGTGCAGCTGAACAAAACTTCCCTAATGGCGTTCTCAACTTCATTATGGAAGCAGCTCTCTAGAGGAGACAAAACTGATGTGATTCACCTCAGACTGATACAGGATCTCCAGCTGCCCCATATCACCTCATTTTAAAATGAAGATCCTCCAGCAGGACCTCATTCCCTAGCATATACATCACTGACCTCTTTGCATATTCCCAAATCCAAGGTTTTGAGTTTATACAGTACCATAGCAACAAAGCTTTCCTACCTCCTCCTTTTTGCACATCTACTGAAATTTAACCTCTCTTCCTATGCTATTAACCAGTTGCTACAAAACTAAAATATAAAAGCTTTTTTCTACATCCATTCTAACATAAAATATATAAAAACACCTGCAATATTTTTCCAGGCTTATTGATGAGATACTTGTTTCTAGAGAAAAATTTGGACATCTGGAAGTATTTTTTGTTATAAGAGAACAGTGGAGTGACATTAAACAATGTGAAAGAGAAAGGATGAAGAGAATATCCCCATGGCAATGTTCATATTTATTTGAGCAGCAAAATGACTTGGTCTTTACATTTTTATTTGTTGACATGTAGGCCCATACTAAAAGAATAAATAAGGGAAAGCAGATTTAAATTGACATGTAGCCTTCACCATTCTAAATCTTTACCTGTTCATCCCTTTCTCTATTTAAGCTGGTTTAGATTTAAAGCATTTCAGGAGAGTATTTTTGTCTTTCTACACATTTGCAGCAAACAGGAAACAGAAACATAAATATTTGTATGGTTCTGTGGATATTATCTCAAAAGAATCAATAATGCAGATATTTTGTTTGAAGATTTCTACAAACAAAGCCTGTTTTTTGGCAATACTGTCTTACCTTGATTATTATGTAGACTACTTTCTTCCACAAATCTGTTTCCTATCACATTAATGGAACACAATGCATTATTTGAAAAAGCAGTAAGTTAAAACTGTAAAAATCTAATAGAAATCTCTTTTCTCAGTCCAAAACTCTTCCAGTGCATGTCAAAATTCAAAAAGAGACAAATATAAATCTGGATAGTTTGTCTGAAGCCTCATGAACAAGAGACTAAACAACCTCAGTGTCAAGTCTAACCTGTCTTTATCTTGCTTTAAAAAATATGGAGAGTGAGGTAAATGGACCATAAATAATGTTTGCTTTGGACTTTTATTTTCTTGAAAATTACGGTGAAAAATATTTCATTTTCTAGTCCTTCCAATATTGGCCAAATAAACAAGAGGCTGAATTCACATAATAGGAGCAGACTTTATGACATTGACTGCTGTGAAATGTTAACCCCACATGTGGATACTGGAGCCCAAGTCCAGTATTTTTTAACCAACAGATGAATAAATTTCTGGATGGGTCTTTCTCAGTCTTGCCTAACATTTAAAGGGATATTAGAGACTGCAACATACATTTCTTTACCTGCCTTAAAATGGTTCTGAAAACTAAGGTAGGGAAATATTCTCAGTGTATCCATGCAAAGAGGAAGAACTCTGGCAGAACACAGTGAGGCCAAATAAACTTTTGTTTATTTGTTTGTTTTATTTTTTGCTTTGAAAGGTGGAAGTCTGAGCTGGTCACCTCACTGGTGAACGAGGTCCCTTGGAATGGACCTACTATTCATATAAAGACCACCTTCCCCTGTGGGAATTCGGAGAGGCAAAAAGTAGCACACTATAATTTCACAATTCCAACAACAGCCATATTCCGGGGCATATATCTTGTGCTTGTGTTCTCTTCTGCAGTGTTTATTGCCTACCACCTCTCATTTTCATTTGTATATTTTAATGCTTTATTAAGTGAGGTACAGTGTCTCTTGAGAGAAGCTTTTAACCAATAAGAATGGTGCCTTTAGGTAAAGAATAATGCAGCTGAGTGTATATGCCAATACTGGTTTTAGAAAGAAATGTGAATCATATTTGATTTTAAATTTAGAAAAATATTTAAACAAGCAAGAATGCAATTATGACAAGTTGCAATTTGCTGTGATTAGCAATGGTCCAGCTCATCTGAAAAAGGGTGAGGGCTTCCTAATGACTACAAGTTGTCAGGGCTATGGCCTTATACTCCAGCTGAGATAGCATTTCCAGAAGTGAATGTTTTCTTCTGCCATGCTGGAATCGTCTTCTCTCAGCAGTTTCATAGAGATAAGAGTGACACCTAGTGAATCATTGACATTTCCAATGTTTTTTCTTGGGATGAAAATGGTGGGGAAGGAACTCTTATTAATCTCTAAACCAATAGTTAGATAATCCAGTTAAAGATCTGATGGAATTTCAGCCTTAAATAGTTTAACAGTATTACATGACAAGATTAAATATTAAAGAATTATATTAAGTGTGCCTGGTGTGTCTAATTTTTTAATTTTGACAATGCATTTAGTAAAAGGGTCTAATAAATTACAAAGTTTCTCTGAGAAAATAGAAACCCTTCATTTCTTTTCAATAACATTATGATATAAAGAAAGTGCAAGACCAAAATTGTTTTCTTTTTCACATAATTTTCATCTTATTCAACAAATAAAAAACATATCCTTTGGGTCTTACTAAGCATTTAGGTTATCTTTATTTTCATGAAACTATAATCAACACATTCTTATCATGGAAGACAATGAAGGGGATATTTCAGTCCATCCTAGTTTGGGTAATTTAGAAATTATTCTTTGGTGAGGCTGACTGAAAAGTGACTGCAGTGCTTCCTCCATTTTAACAGACTTTATACAACGTTTCATGAGTCTTGAAGTGCTTTAAAGCTTAAATGAACACAAACTTCCTTTGTTATTAGTCCAACATCATCAAAAATTGTTGGAACTAAAATATTTTTACTGTAATTCAGGTTCTTTTACCTCTTTCTGTTCAAAGAAAACGAGGAAGCAAAAATCTACACACAAGCCAGAATGGCGTGCTGTAGTTTCCAATCTCCTGATTTTTAGCCACCAAAGATGGATGGATTTTATTGCAAGAATATATCTCTTTTCCAAGGCAATAAACTTGTCTAACAAGTCAGAACAGAGAACAGCATAACTTTATTAATTCATGTTATGAGGAAAGTCAATTTTACAACTTTTTAAATCAAAGGTATGCTTTAGTTGTAATACTGTGAAGATTGTTACTTAAAAAATAGTACAGTTATCAGAATAAAATACTACAGTGTTCCAGCAGTCTATGTGTTCAGCTCATGATGATGTTGTAATTGCATGTCAAATTCAGCAAAAGCAGTAGATTTCCACAGTGTGCAGATACCAGCAAGTCAGGACACTACACCTATTGTAAAGCAGAACTTGCAATCACGAGATAGTTTTGTGACACAGGTTAAAAATTATCTATGATGATGACTGATGTTTTTTATTTATATCAGTTAAAATCTGTGATTCAGTTTTATTATAATTCATTACATGCTGATTTGGATAACCTCTCAGCGGAATTTTCCAGATCCATTGGGGTAAAAATTGCTGGTTAGATTTACTTGAACTTTAGTAAAAAAAAAGCAGGAAGCTTTCTCAGGAAACAATTTTGAGGATGTCCAGCCTAGTTGCGTGTCCAGGCAATCTTGGATATCAGTGATAATTCTCCTCTTGCCACTTTTCAAGAGTGTGTATGAGCAGGGTAGGGATAGCAGTGACCCACTGCCTTTATTACACCTCAGATACTGATAATAGTCTGTCTTCAGAGTTACAAAATGAGAGGTTAAAAAACCTCTTACCCCCAAAATAGAGAAGGTTTTTTATTTTGTCCAGCATTAGTGATGACTTCTTAATGACAGGACTTTAAAATTGTAGTTTCCCATTCAAAAGACTCCGTATTGTATATCCAGGTTTCCCCAGACCTGGAGCTGGTCTTGAGTTTTTCCATGTGTATGCTGATTTACATGACTGTTATATCATAACATAGCCTCCAGCACATTACAACACTCACTGCTTACAAAAGAGCCCCAGCCTCACTAAAGGAGAAAAAAGAGGTTGACAGTAAACTCATTTATAAGTGTGTTGTTCAAAGGTATCACAGTAAAAACACCAGTTCAACTCGTTCAGAAACTGAAAAAAAAACCACTCAAAAGAAATTTCTGAAGTTCTTAATGTTGAAACCTTCAGAAGTGCTATCATGCAACTGATACATATTCTTTTCAAAAGAGCAGATACTCAACACCCTAAAATATAAAAAAAAAATACCAAAAAATACCAAATATAATTGTGTTTCAACAGGTAATCAATGACTTTTTAAAACTGGCATTCAGCTAATTCTTCACTTTTTGTTTTCATGATGATACATTTATGTAAGTATCCACGGACTAGATCTCATGGAACTTCTGACATGTATTTTTTAGACTCCACTGTGCCTCGCTTTCAAGGTCCTGCAGCAGGGCCAACCCCGCACACAGTTACTGTTTGTAGTCATACCTGCCCTCAGCCAAGCTCTGAGTGTTGTAGCCTTTGACACAGCATGGTGCAAACCCTGCTAACCTCCAGCAGTCCTGCTTCCTGCCTCCCCGGCAGAACTGGAGCGTTTCCACTTGTCCATGAGGTCTCTCACATATTGCAGGTCTGGGAACTGTTTGGCCCCTCGTGCTGGAATAGTCCCACTCATGATAGTTAGGATACAATAGAAGCTGTGCCTGAAATCCTGCACCATTCCAGCACTTGGGTAAAACAGAGGTAGGCACTTCCATGCTCTGCAATATTACAACCCAAGATCTGTTCTTGAAGGTAGAGACAACTGATATGCGAAATACCAAGTGGTATTCATAATTTTTAATTTTTTAAAAAATTACTTCTATATTCACAAATTCCATTGCATCTCTTATTCTTTGGGCTTCAAGATATTCTTTCTATGTAATAATCTGACAGAAGTGATTCTTCTCTTTGTCATTCTTGTCATCTGAAGTATCTGATTTCTTCTAACAGTTTTGCAAATAGAAATTTGCCTCTTCAAGTATGCCTAAATACACATGAGGAAAGATAAATAGCAAAATTAAATTTTAATTTTGTGTGGGCTTACTATAACTCTCATTAAAGTAGTTTCAACATTTATTTATTCATATTCCCAGAATCCTTATAAGCTAAGTATTATAATCCATTTATAGATGAAAAGCTTTGCTGCTGTCAAACAAGGTAACTATTCACCCAAAAAGTTTTACAGACTTATGAGTATAATCTGGACATCTTGCCTTGTAGCCAGGGTTTTCCTAGTGTGACAAGAAAAAAAAAAAAGAGAGAGAGAGAAATCTAGAAAGAATATATATGAATGTCTGGCAATATTTCCTCAGCTGTATTGCATATTGCTGAACAACAAAGTAAATCAGAGGATAAAAGTCTTTCTATGAAACTACAGGGGAGGTCCAGATGATCTCTCATTGTTTCTGCCTTCATTTAGAAGAATTAGGAACATATCTGCAGAAATCACCACATTTTGTTGGGGACCTTATGTCCATGCTGTATTTCTTTCAGGATGCTTTGCTTTGAACTGTATCCAGCCTGGTCCCATGCACTGAGTGTTCTCAGCAGCTGGTGTGCTTTAGATGTAATTTGGGAATGCACCTTCTGGCTTGTCTTGCCCAAACGAAATTCAGTTTGTCTGCTCTGAGTCATCCATGCAATAAGAACCAAAGCCCAGCAAGTGGGAACAGCCAGGATATTTGCTTTAGTGTGCTCCAGATTCCAGCAAAAATGCTGGAGAGGCCAAATCCTTTTCATTTGTTGTGCCAGTTAGGCACCATACCCAGTGTGCTTTACAGCAGCCTGACCTTGGAGTGGCAGGAGACGTTAGGAATTCCCTGTCTCCTCTCCACTAGCTACAGGAAAGACAGCTCCTGGATTTTGAGCACCAAATTGTGTGGCTCTGCATGCTTGTTTTTGAGCTCTACAGGACCTGCATTTTAATGTAAAAGGAGCATCAATGGCCCTCAGACTGTATCCAGAAGGAGTTATACAGGCAGTTATCAAATGCTGGTTAAAACAACTGTTACAAAAAAATGCAACCAAATCAACCCAAATATTTAATTAACATCTCCTATATTTGATAAATGCATTGGATTAATAGAATTTGCTACCCTAACAAAAATGTCTAAAAAATGTAACCCCACCAAAATAAAAAAGACTCCAACCAAACCAAAACAAAACACACCAAAATGAATGAAACAAAAAATGTAAACTTACCCTCTGCTCTTAATCCCCATTTTAATCTCTGGTGTTTTGTAGGGCTTGTAAAAATCTAGGAAATTATTGTCACAATTTAAAAAAATCAGGACAATTTCATTTTGTGACTTATTTCTGGTTTTATTGCAATCCAAAGTACTTTTTATTGCTTTTATTTTTCTTATCTTGCCATTCCTGAAGAGAAATACTTGAAATAGATATGTACAGATGAATACATATTACTGGAAAATCACAACTTTAGTTTAAAATACCATAACATTATAGATATAGAATACCCCAGTATTATAAAAATTACTGCAATATCTTAGAAAATATTAACAGAATAGAACTGATTTCTGCAAAATTTAGGTGGCAAGCAAGAGCATTCTTAATTTGTATAGATCATATTTCTCTTAATATCACATCACATTCATGCCTAGATGTTCTATATTTTTACCATGCCTTTGATACAAAAGGTACTTTAAAAACTTCTAGAAATATAGATTGGGAAAATATTTGCTGATTCTCCTGACTCCATCTGATCAGTCTGAGTCACGCTGTGCAATGTGAAAATTGCTTTTATAATGACAACCTCTGTTGTCCCAGACATCACAGAGAAAAGAATGCGAGAATTCAGGATTCAGAATGCCTCACAGCAAGCCACCCCAAAAAAAAAAAAAATCAATGGTAGAAGCAAAATTTAAAAAAAAAAACACCCAATAAAACAAAAATCCTTAAAAATTAAAATCAAATTAAATCTAAAAGAACCCCAGAGTGTTAACACAAGTTATATACAGAAAATGAAATATTTCTGTTAGGAAGGGGCAAAGAGAAGTCTATGAAGACACTGAAATGGTAAAGCGATGTTCTGAGTGGAATATGCACAGCAACATCTGGTAGGTCTGTGCACACACTTAGAAGACAAAACACTTCTTCTTTGGTCCAATGTTGAAGGGACTAAGGGATCTGTGGATTTTAATGGTGCACATGGACAAGCTGCTAGGAATGCACATGGGCATGCAATATGTAGGGAGAATAAGGAGCATGAGGTTTCCTCCAGCCCTATTTGCTCCTCCAATCACTCTCATGGCCTGATGAGATGCTATGATGAAGGGAGAAAGTGGGGTATTTTTTGTGACCATGTAAGAGAGAGTTAGACAGTGGCATATTAATTTAGTACTTTCAGTTCTCCTAGAACAAATAAGAGATAAACAACACAGACATTTTCTACAGTAAAAAGAGATCTCCCACATTTTATACTTTTTCTCTTTGCACAGACTAATAGAGCTGATTCATCCCTTTTTAAGAAAGCTAAGAAACTATAAACCAAGTAGGAACCTAAAATTCAATTCTTGGTACTTTTCCTTTTGCTCATCTGTTATAAAATCACATAAGGAATAGGATGCTATTCTTATCTAGATCTTGGGCAGGAGTTCTTCACTCTATCACCTAATGGCAATGGGCTACACTCTTTAATTTTTTGTTGAGTTGTGGAATCCTTCTGAAGCCCTTTAGAAAAAGTAAAAGGCATAAGGTGAAGAGTGACATAATCCAGTACAATAGTGATCTAACCCAGCTGAATAGAAAAAATAACAACAAAGTATGCAGTATAACAAAACAACACAATAATCCCAGTGTTGGTCCTACAGTATAAATTCTTGTCTATACAGTCTAAGTAAGGTGTCAGCTCTGAGAAAGCCTGTACTATTAGCTGTCACAGGAACTTGTCCAACTCAGACTCTAGCAGTCTTACCTAACTCATGTAGAGAAAGCTCTGCTCTTTGGAGGTAGGCTTGGAAAGTGGTAAAAGAAAATGGATCTATTTTATCACTATTTACATAGCTCTTTAAATTTACTTGGGACTGTACAGTATGCTGTTATGACAGCCTCTGGCCAGGAAATCTTACAGTTAAACAGCATGAGCCTGAAACAATATGTTCAATTATGCAAATAAACACAGAGTGGCTCAAAGGGCCAGATGGTGTGAATCAGCCAAGTCTTATACACTGAAGTGATACTCAGGCAATTTACAGGAGTCAAGAATCTTCCCCAAGATTGGTTCAGATGGCAGGCTTTGCAGGACATCTGCATTTACAGCTGTTTGGTGAGAAAGGGGTGAGAAGTCACTGCAACTATGCTGTCCAGGCACCCAAGGAAGAACAAAAGAAATCATTAAAGGCAGAGGAAACACAGTTCACATAGTGGAGAGGAAAAGCCCATGGACTGTGATTAGGTATGCAGCTACAGTGACACTTATTAACTTAAGATGAGCTAATACATCACAGATTTCTTGACTAGTGGTAGTCTATTCCAGGATGTTGAAGAAGAAAAACAATATTAAATTGTCATATTCCCTACAGTAGATTTTGTTTGGTTTTGCTTCCCTGGAATGTAAACAAACTTTTATCTCCAAATGTTTGACAGCTGACATACTGCAAAGAAAATTAATAATAGAAGGGGCAAGCAACCAGACCTTTTTAAAAATTAAAACCAACATTTCTTCTTGGACATGTGGACGCTCTTTCTTTTTCTTTGTGGAGATGCTCCCTACTATGCACTAATGCCAGCTACTACCTACTATGCACTAAAGCACCCAGTAGTTCATATGGACACCTCCTGGGTATGGGCCCCTCATTTTTATCACCTGCACTGTTGGTCAGTTGGTTGGAATGATGCTCTGGTGTCTGGCAGGGTGGAAGCCCTGCCTGGCCTAGACAGCTTGAAATGGTGGTGGAGCCATTTCTGGCAGCACCAAGGTCTGACCACTGCTGTGGCCACTGCAAGGGATCTCTCCATTGCTGAAAAAAATAAATCCAGCCTTCCTTTATAACTCCTTTTCAATCTGACTTGTTTCGTAATAGCTCCTTTTCAAGTAGATTTTTTTGTTTCCAGAACCACTTGGTAATTTCTTGGTTACTTTTTATTCTGTTTTGTGATTATCTTGCTCTACAGTGTAACCTGTTTGGGGCAAAAGCCCCATCACAGAGTTTTGTATATTTCATTCACACACACTGATATTCCTTCATTAGCACTGATATTCCCTATGCCAATATAAGTTTTTCCAAGCATAGGCTACACAAGGACCCTCCCAGACTCTGACCAGGAAAAAATTTTGGGAGAGTTGACAGTCACCTGAATATAAGCTCCTAATGCAAAGCAGGTGGAAAAGGACTCAGTTAAATCTCAAATTTATAGGTAGTTACTATGGAAACATGAAGAAGCTATTTTGCTTTTGGAGTATTCCAGAAGTCTGTGTTCAGCTCTACACTGCATTCCAAATTCAAGAAAAGTGGTAGAAAGACCATTGGGTGTTCAAGTATTAATGACAAAAATGACAATTGCATTGAAATGCATTACCTGCAGGTAGAGACATCTGGAATTGCTTAGAGAAGACTGATCTCAAAGTTTGCAGATGTGTACAGAAGAGAAAGAAAATCTAGGAAATAAAGCGTTCAGTAGCAGAGAGCTGAAGATAGACAAGTTCAGATTGGAGAAAAGGTAAATATTTCAGGTGAGTTTCACAATTCTTCCTCTTTAATCACTTTAAGTCTAAGTAACTGACTTCATCTTTTATAATCCAATTTAAGCATCAAAGTAAAACAATACCCTGAGAATTAAAAATACCCACACAACTTCATAACACTGTATATAAAACTGCATTTCATGTTTTTTTAAAATTTTGAGCATAAAATTTGGCAGTGTACATTTATTTACATATCTATCTATCTATCTATCTATCTATCTAGAGATATATTGATAAATATAAAGTTTTCCATGGTACAAATACATGCCCGTAGCATATATTTGTACTTAAATCACAGAAATAAAATTATTACCTTGTGATATGCAAGTTCAGATGTTATAGTTACAGGAGATGGATGGAAAATGAAAATAAATTCTGCTGTGATAACATAATACACAAAAAAATACCACTTAAAAAAAGTTAAACTTTAGTGCCTCCTTTTTCTTATTAAATGTGAAAGCTGTTGCACTCAGCAACATGTCATCCACAGACCTTAGAAAAGGAATTGTTGTTAATTAGGAATACAGCTGGTGAATAGAAGTATAATTACTTTAAGCCTCCCACAAAAAATCCTTGTAACTGAAAAAAATTAAAAGTTAAAAGAAGCTCAGAAGAAAATATAAAAAATTGATAAATAATTGGCATATGGGCAGATTCAATTAAAAAGATATTAATATTAAAGAACTGGAATGCCTAGATTAATGTCACTCAATAGACAGCAAATGGAGGCGGCACTAAATACCTGTAGGTAGCAAAAAAGTAGTGGGAGGAAGAGAAGTGCTTGCTTTTTGTTCTCAAATCAGCTCACTGAAGAACCTGGCTCCAGGCCTGGCTGCTATCAAACCTTCATACCTCTTCAAGACCAAGAAAGATTACCCACTTTTCTGTCTGAAGTACTGAAGTTTCAGCGCTGGAGATGTAGGGTTTTTTCATTTTAAATATTACTTTGATAAGCTTTCCACTTATTTTTCTCAATTACCTCTTGAAATTATCTTCATGCATTATTTTCATTTGTGGAGAATTGAGTTCTTTCTAACAGGCGATTGATGTGAACAAGGAATGCTGAGGCTCCTAAAGTGAAGAGCTGCTATGGGCAGCAGGCTGTGAAGGGGAGTAGCCATCCTTTTACTCTGCTGGTTAAAGGACATGGTTCTACTGAATACAGCCAGGGGAATTCCACTTGTTCAAATCAGTAAGCGTATGTTTGCTCAGACTCTTCACCCTTTGGACATTTTCTTACTTTCACAACACAGGAGTTTAATCTTCTCCTTTTCCATTCAACAAAAGGAAGACAAGCTGTGAAATATTTGCTATGATGAAATCAGTCATCTCCCAGCCCACTTTGTACTCAGATAATTAAAAGTCTACCTTTGCCCCTAGCATGAGCAGGGAAGAAGATTAAAAATAATTTAAAAAACCAACCAAGCAAAGAAATATATTGAAGTTTAAAATGTGGAGTTAAAAACAGCACTATTATTTAATAATGGTTGTGTTCCTCTTTTTAGTCAATATTTAGGCCACAATAAAGGTTGATGACAGATACTCAGTAAGTACTCATAGAACAGAAACTGCCTGGCTAGGGAGTGACAGAAGAGCAATAAAAAGACATTGTGACTGAAGGAAAGCTTAAATCCTCGGTGCCAGCCACACCATAAGTCAGCACAGCTCAGAAGTCATAATGCCTAGAGGAGAACCTCTATGCTAGTATTTTATTTTATTTTTATATTCTCAGGAACCTGAGAATATGTTCTGATTTTAGCTCTTAAAAGTCCTTTCTGGTACATGTAATATTCTCACCAAATTTTCAGGTCGTGCAACAAAAAATTCTACAAGGTCATGAAATTATTTTAAGAACACAAGGAAGCCGGGAACACTAACAAACATTATCAGCTATAAATTCCTACTTTTAAGACCTAATTTTTGTGTGCAAACCCAGAACTTGTTTCAGATCATCACTGTGTATGTTTGGTTCCTTTCTCTGAGGAGAAATTACTTTCTTTTTTGTGGGCACAGGCCCACATTTTTTCACAAGTGGGTGCAAAAATAAACCAGGGATCAATTTGAAAATTTATTCTGAAATAAGGATAAAAATTTGGACGGAATGTGCAGGAAGGTGTAGAAGATGTACCTGTGGTCATGGGAGTAGAGGTAAAAACCAGAGGTCTTCTGTTCACTCTCCAAACTTGGCAGGTAGAGTCTATCCTTCTGTGTGTCTGTCTGTCTGTCTGTCTGTCTCTCCCTCTGTAGTGGATGTCTAACAGAGTGCCCAAGCTGGGATTGCCTGCTGTCAGTCAGTCCCTGGTAGTGAAGACAAAGTTCCACGCGAGTGGCTGCTCAATTAGCCAGGCAAAAGGGAGAGATTCACAGCTACCTGCCTGGAAAGGCAATGCTTGCTTACTTTGACAAAAATCCTGCACCAAGTTAAACACACAGGAGAGAAAATGGGTGTGCCTCAAGAACAATATTGGCATCGCAAATACCAAAAGCAGATTTGGAAAGCAGCTGAAGATGAGAAAAGCTTCCCAATAACCTTCAGAGAACCATCCCTACTCCAGAGTACCTACTCTCCTCAGGGTGATGCTTGCCACATTTATGTGTGGGATTACATGAAACCTCTGACAATGGCAAACCAGACAAATGCTGTCCACTAGACACTGTGAGTCCTATACAGAACACTTTTAGCAAAGGACTTTGATAGTGAATATAATGGGGGACTTGATAGAATTAATTTTTGTTAGACTGTATATTAGTACCAAATTTAAGTTGGGGAAATGCATTTGCTTATTGCATTGAAAGTACAGCTGGATAAAGAGGTTGTGGGGGTTATCCACTGGGTATATCAGAATATACAAATGTATTGAAAACATTGGAGTAATCTAGCTTTCAAGATGGATTTCTAATCAAATAAAATTTCTTCAGTTGGAAAAAGTTGCTCCTTTGAATTTCACATCAATCTCTATTTTTAATGTGCGTTTTTTTCCACCTTGTTTGTCCTTCATGTCTTGGTTACAACACACTTCTCTAGACTTTGCCAAAATGAACTGTTAATCAGTTTCTTTCTCTCTTTTATTTTTTGGCATGCATCCCTTCAGGTCAAAGATTAAACTTACTGAAATCTTATTGAGGTATGAGTTGTTGGAAGAATCAGTACAAATGTAAACTGCACGCCATTTTATTTTAATTGTTAAAAGAAAATTAATGTAAAAAGATTAGATTTAATATAACATTTTGGTGACTATGACACAAATTATCATAAGTAGGGATGGTGGATTCTAATATGAAAATGAAGGGGAAACATCAGAGAAGAGTGATATCTCTTTAGGTGCTGCCTGTTAAAGAGAAAATAATAATGTGTTAAATAGGATTTCTGAAAATCAGATTATGAGGCTTTTGAGTTAGGCAGTTTTCCAGAGGTGTAAAAAATAATGTCCCTCTTTATATCAAAGTAATCAGCTTTTGCACTTAGAGAGAGTCCATTTACTGGCTCTTGTAGGAAGGAGTTGTTTTGCTGCTCAACTCAGCTAATTACTTTAAACGTAAAGGAGTAGATTAGCATAAAATAATCATTCTAATGCCTACTAGTTTGCTTGAGCTTTGGTAGACATGCAAACTATCCACTAATAGGGAGTAAAATATATCATCATACAACTTAAAGTTCTTGTTGACATCTCTGAAATAATTAAACAATGTAAAACTGTTTGAGGTCCTGATGAAACTTGTATATAATTTCAAATAGATAGGTAAGAACTGAAGATGATAATCTTTCCTAGCCAAGGGTTAGATACAATAAGGTACCAGCATCTCTGCAGACTGGCATGGCAATGCCACTGAGCAGAATCCTGATCCCTCAATTAAGTGTTCAGGACACTTTACATTCAGGAGAGGTTGATTCTGGGAAATGGTGGTCCACAAATCTCATACACTGAGAGGGAAGCCTCTGAAAGTAAAGCACTGGGAAATGCCAGCTGTGGCTGAAATCCCACCTTTCACAATGGAGGCTAAACTAAAGGAAAATGCCAATGGGGATCCTAAGCTTTGCATTCTTTGCTTTTCAAGGCTGTCTCAACCAGAAAAAGGGGTAGAAAGCAATTGACTGAAAGGGATTTTTTTCTTGTTTCCTTTCAGGTATTTGCAAGTTAGCATACAGTCTGAGGCTCTAAACCCAAGGCAGAAAAATTACACTTTCCGTCCACCTGGCTTAGATTCCATCTTGGAGAGAATCAACATTTTGCTGAAGAAGGCCTATAGCAACTAGACCTAACTTGAATGTCAATGCTATTTTGAGCTGGAAATCCAACTAGATGACTTCTGCAGGTCCTTTTCAACCTAAATTACCATTTGATTCTCTGACCCTGGAAAGAAGAGCACATAGAACATCCCTCAAGGTGAGGATCTGTGTAGAAGCTCTGGAATAGTTTATTTCAGTTCTACTCAAAAGTGAGTCAAGTTAATGTTCTAGGTCAATCATTTAAACAGCAAAAACAAAAAAAACAAAAAAAACCCAAAAGGTTTCAGAGGTAGTCTGGGGCTTCTCAAAAGGGTAGGGGATGCCATCTGAGGAATGGCAAGCTCTCTGTACCCAGGAAACATATTAGCAATTGGAGTCTGCAGATTTGGGGATGAAGTGAAGGTAATGACTTTGCTCTTGGAAGAAGCTTCTCTCACTTCTCCCAGAGCTGCTGCCAGGGTACAATGCCAACTGCTCCCTCAGCTGTGGTAACAGCTTGGTTTTCCAGGACCCCAAATATCAACTATTTGCCGTGCATAGTTTGTACAGCCATAACCTCCACCTTTGCTCAGAGCTGGCCTCATTAAAATTAAGTCCACCAATAAAATCAGCTTAAGATCTCTTTTCCTTTATTGACCATAGGTCAAGATAAAGAAAGTGTGTAAATTCATTCATCAATACACAGAGGATGCCTATAAGACCAGAATGGGAGTTCTCCTACAAAGGAAGTTGAATCCAGGAAGTAGAGAAGTACATGCTCATTTTACTCTGTTCTAATACAATTCAATCCAAACTCTGTGAGAACATGACAAAGCAAAACTTCTCCTTCAGGGTGGGTTGTGTTGACACCTTCCCTCTGGGTAGTCTAAGCTTGTTCTCCTTGTCTGAGAATAAATTCTGTGAGGGCTGCAACATTACTTTTTTTAGGTCTCAGCCCTCTACTGCAGTCTCAGCCCTAAGCTCTCTCACCTTGAGCTTCTAGAGTAGGGAATCAAATCCATTTTTTAATTTCAAATAAAAAACGTTTCAGTGCTGAGAGCAAGCAATAGGATGGCTACTGTGTCCATGAGCTCTACTCCCAATGCAGAGCCTGCTCTGAGTGTACTTGCTGTACATTGTTCTGTTTTTTGTCTCATGTGGATACAAATACTCATGCATAATTTGCAAAACCCTGAATTTACACCTCCAGCATAAAATACTGTGCTCTCTAAAGTGCAGCCTCTAGCCCCTCAAATCATCCTTTAGAAAGGGATGCTGAAAACCACCTCAAGTATCAAAATAGGCATGGTCAAGCCACAAAAGGGTTCTGTGGTTAAGAGCCCTTTTAGAATTTATCCAAAACCCAGACTGCAAATGTCAAGGGGAATGTAACATATAATTATTCCAGAAGGACAATAACAATGATGGCATAAAAGCTCTAAATACTCGCAGTGTCTTTCTTATTTATATATCTGCCATGGTCACCTACTCTTTCAAGATGAATTCAACTCTGAAGTGCAGCTTTTAGTGGCTTATTGAAAATGGAGATTTTGGTTGTCTGGGTCACAGGTGCTCTCTTAATAACTAAGAGTTGGAACTAGCAATTTTTTTTCAATCACTCCAATGACATTTTTAACTTTTTCTCTTCTCTGCAATAGTTTGATCATACTTTCCTGAGTGTTTCTGAAAGATTAAGGTCCAATAAAAGGACATTCAAAGTATTTTTAGCTTTAAATAGATCTTGTAGATTCTCCCTCATTAGTTCCTCCAGATTTGTAATGGTTCACGACATTAACTTTGCATCCCTTGGGTTTGTTTCTTCTTATGCATTCTAATATTTGCTTAGCTTGTGCAAATAACTCTGTTATTTACCTTGAAAATTCCTCATGCTAAATGAAATTGGCCTGCTGATTCTTTATTTTACATTAAAAGTTTTTGAAGGAATTATCATCTGGGCCAGCAAAAGTGGCAAACTTAATCTAAAAGTAACCCCAAACCTTTCCAGAAGTTAGGAAACTTGTTCATGTTTTGAGGGGTTTTTTTTAATTTCTCATTTATGTACCTTGCAGAGCTTTCTTTTAGGAAAGAGTCACAAGCAAACATACAAAGGAAATGGCTGTGTCACTGAATTTGATGAGCTTATTAATTCAGGAAAAAAAAAAAAAAACCAGGAAAAAGTCTTCTTGTAAGACATGTGGGAAAATCTGCTTGACAAACTTATTTTTTCTTTACTTTTTTAAAGCATAAAAAATCAGAAAATTAGGTACTTCATAGACTTTTGAGCTTGTGAAATTTAGCATGTCTTCATGATAACTTTGCTTACTGTATTTATTTTATTCAGGCCACAAAAGAGCCTGTTCCTTGGAGACTCTTAAGTGCTCAGAAATCTGTTTCAACTATGTATTTGCTTGCTGAATGTATAAGTATATTCAGTAGCAGCAGCAGTTATTCAGAAGACAAATTTTAAAGTCGTATAAACAGAAAGACAAAGATTATGAGAACATAATCAGTACTTTAAAAGTACTGCTTTTTTGGCTAATTTTTTTTTTTTTTTCTTTCTGTGGTTGATTTCAACTTTAGCTTAATCTGTATTCTGATGTGGTTTACCTTCCAAGCCCTGAGGCCATGACTAGACCGGATTGCTCCTACCCAGTAGGATTGCTCCTTACAGTCCCTGCACATTTCCATGAACTGAGACACAGCCGGACTGGCACAAAGCAGAAATGTAACCAGTTACAAATGTCATAGAACCAGTGCATTATTGTAAACACTCCTTTTTATCCTTTACACTTATCGATGATCTTTCAGCTTGACTGCTCTCCATCACTTTATATTGTCACCAAAATTGACACGCATACATGACAGCTGCATAGTAGAAAAAAGTGTAGTGTCATAAAAGTATCATACTGGATAATGAAAACACAAGTTTTTACTAACCGATGACCAGAAATATAAATATGGGGGTTTGTTTATTTATTTTACATTTTAATTGATAAAAGTGTTTTCTATGGTTCTGAGGACAGCGAAAGAGGGCAGCAAAAACAGATGCCAGAAAGAGATTTATGTCATGCAATTATTCCTAAAATAGCTGTGGCTGAAATGGAGTAACAACAGGCTGGTTTTACTGTAAAGAAAATGAAGACAACCCAAATATGAAAACAAGGGTCTTTGGTGTCTGCCCAAAGCTTAAGGGCTTTGTTATTTTTTCTTGGGCTTTGCCTCTGCTTTTCATTCTAAAAAAATGTTTATTTTGTTGTGGTTTTTTGGTTTTGGGGTTTTTTTAAGATATCCAGCTGCATTTTTTCGTCCATCC
This sequence comes from Ammospiza caudacuta, assembly GCF_027887145.1. Classification (NCBI taxonomy): domain Eukaryota; kingdom Metazoa; phylum Chordata; class Aves; order Passeriformes; family Passerellidae; genus Ammospiza; species Ammospiza caudacuta. The sequence continues at coordinate 35,299,616 of NC_080597.1, read as the reverse complement.
CTCACTGATCAACCTCTACTGATCATTCAGGAGGCTGTTGCTTGGTCACCTCTCCCACGGGATATGTGAATTTTTTGAGCCTCAATAAAGTCCAATTACTGAGTCTGTCTTTGGACTTTTAAATATGATGTCTTGAAGGAGCTCGGTTTAACATCAGTCTTGAGGACTAGGAATGTCTAATCTGACTGCCAAGGTCCTAGGACTAATGCCTCTCTTCCAGACATATATCCTGAGGGCACTCATTTTCCAGAAGTCCAGGCATGTAATTACTATGATTTACAATAAACTCCCCAAGGATACAGAGTAATTGAAGCCCACGAAAGCCAAGGGCCTCAATGATTCTACTACTGTTTTTACAATTATAGCCAGAACAAAGATACAAAGGAGAAAAACTACACACCTTCCCCTTTTTTATATTCCTCACTATCAGAATTGTATGAGGCTTTGTCAAGAGGTCTTCCAAGATGTATGGGATCAGTCTCCTTAGTTTTGTCTTGCCTTCCCATTATTTGCCCTTCTTGTTATCAGTGGCCTTCTAGTCTCTCTGAAATAGCTCATGAAACCTCTTTCCTTTCATGTAAGTTTTTCAGACGAGCTTAAACATTCCAAACAGCTGATCAAAATGCATAATTGCCCAATCTTCACTAACTCCTTTTCCACATTGACTGTGTAGCCTTTGCAGACCTGTTGAAAAATGCATGAATGAATCTCAGCATTTCACCCATCTGATTCTGATTTATCCACATGAAATAAACATGCTATCCTGCACCACAGCCCCAGGTGGAGTATTCTGGGAAAGTAGTTAAACCTTTGAGGACAGATAGAAAACAGATCAAGGTCAGCAAGATAAATGTCAATGTTATGCTGAAAGGTTAATTCAAGTATAAATTATCACACATTGCATTAGAAAAATACAAAACTTCCCTTTCTATGCACTGCAGGAGCAAACAAAAGAAACCTTCTGCAGTGGTCAAGATTGCTGCTTGTTGGCAATGACTAATGAAGCAAGCACTGAACCCTATTACAACGACAAATATTTAATATACCATAAGGAAAGTTAACAAACATGAGGAAAAATAGTTTGGAAGGGATAAAGAGAGAAGCATTCTAATTCAGGCTGCTATCATACTTGAATTTACTACTGATCTTGACTGAAATCCTCCAGTACAGCTACATTGAAGCCCAAGTCTTTTAATGAATAAATTGCTCACTGATCATCAGTTGAGAAAAGCTGATTACTCCCTAGTGAACAAACCATTGATTTTATAGATATGTTTTGGGGTTATGGATTTTGGTTTTTGTTTTGTTTTGCTGTTTTTTAAATATTCTGGCTCCACAGAAGAAAATAAGAATTTTACTAATATCTCGACTGCACATTGGGCTTCTCATCAAAATTTCCGAAATTTAATGGGTTAAGAACTGATATTTTGGAAAATGGAGAAAGTGACATTACGCAGGGCACCCAGTTGGTCTCAGATGGCTCTCAGCTTGCAAGAGAGATAAAATGTATTCCTCATTCTTTGTCATGTAAGCACAATCAGTTACACAGAGTAATGTTCCAGGCTTAGAAGTTGCTATGAAGGAGAACTGGGATGCACAGTTCCCTGAGGGTGGCAAGCATTCCTTCCTCTGATCCACCTAGGAATGTCCACGAGGGGCTATGGACCCATGTTGTGATCAGAATATGGGTGAAGTCCAGCCTATGATGAGCTGCTACAAGAGAAAGAGTAAAGGTGGGCAAGAGAAGGCAGTTGCTCATGTGGTGTTTTGGCATAGGCTGTCAAAATAAAGCAATGCTTCTTTTAAAAATCACTTTGAGGGGATTCTGATCTTTGGAGGTCTCTAGATCTGAATAGTAGTTTAGTAAAAAATATGAGATATTTGGTATGCTCATCTCAGATTTTAACAGCAAAAGTTTTATTCAGCACATATAAACACAGAAGAAAAAAAAGCTCTTTGAAATCAAATTGGCCAATACTTTGCATAAAAAGTTATAGATACTTGACTGAATTTCCAAATTAATTTCTAAAGATTCTGGTTTTTTGTTAATTTCTTTTCTTAATCATCATCTGAAACATTAGAAGATCTCAGGGGAAAAAAGGGAACAGTTAACTTTCACCTGCTGCTTTGGTTCAATTTTATTGTCATATTTTGCCATCGCATAGGACTAACTGAGCTATGCCAGTCATAAAAGCAATGTAAGAAATAAGTGAAATTATAAGGACCCACCCGAAAACAGTCTTTTTCTTTAAGGAAAAACTGACCTTAAGTGTGACTTTAGTTGAGGTTAATTAGAGTTGGCATTCAGCATTTTGAAATACTAGAGAAGAACAGAGAAATCTAAAAACTGGATTTTAACTTTGAAAACTTTTACTTTTTGCAGTAGCATAATCTCTTATGCTTTTTAATAGGAAATTTTTTGACATTTTACTATGACTTTGGCATACTGCATTGCATTGTTGTATGGTTTTGATTATAGTCACAGGTAAATATAAAAGAATAGCAGAGAGCACTAATTTATTGATGTATTTTTTGATGCAAAAAACTAATGGAATTAAGAGGTCTATAAATAATATTTTATGGAGGACAATGTCTGGCAACTCAGTAATTCCTTTTACCTTCCTTATCAATCAGAGACTCAGGAAAAGATTGCTAATCACAAGTTTTCTGGTTGCCTTTGATGCTCATGCTCTTAGCTCTCTAGTCTTGTAAAATATGACCAAAAATAGGAAGAATTATTTTCCATTGATGTTCATAAAACACTAACCATTAGTGTTGAACAGTATGTATTCCAGGTTGTCCTGCATTTATTAAAAGTTAAAGATGACATAATATTTCTTACCTAAAATGCCTAAGGAAGAATGAAAGAATGTGGGTAAAATACAGAAGAACCATTCATAATGACTGGCTGAGTATGCTAAGAAAGGCTGTGTTGTAGAAAAACATGGAGAGAAAAAATAAAAGGGAACAGAGACTGCATTTCTTCAGCAGAATTTTTTTAGGATATTGTCTTGAAGAACTGCAGATAGCATACAACTGAATACCAGAAAAAAACACAGCAAATCCTTGAAGAACATTGGTATCAGTGAGGCAGATTTTCAATACTCTAGAAACTGATGCTCTGGAAAGTTGAGTTTAGGAGGGTTTCTCATTACAAGAGCAAAACATTCCACAGGTTTACAAATGTGTTCTGATTTTCAGTGGATTTTTAAATTATTTTTTAAATAAAAATATGGTTTCAATCTGTTAATCCCTTACAAGGCACTAGAAAATGTTCATGAGGGTAATAAGGAATTATCTTCTTCCTTAAAAGAAACCAAATACATGGTTGTATGTTGAATCTCTAAATCCTAAACAGTTACTTGGCATAGAATGTCTATGCTATCCAGGTATCCTTATAACTGCTCTCTTCAACACAGGGAAGCCCATCAACCTTTATAATAAGCTAGTGCTGCCACCTATAGCAAAAAGGACTTTGTCTTTTAGCCTACTTCAAGCACAGTACATATTGAATGATATTAGAAAGAAAAGAACATACTGAATTACAACTGGGATATACAAAATGGTAGACAGTTCACTTAAAATTGTGAATGAAATCTATGTGCAACAAATGCAATTATTTTTATATACTTCTATTTATCGATCAATTTCCCAATTGTGTCACAAAAGTGATTGTTGGCAAATTCATATAGATTGCATTCCTCAAAACAGTCTTTTTTCATCCTATATATCCCAATCTGATCATAATGATAATGTTGAAAATATCCTTAAAATTGAACTACACCTTACTTTTTAAACTTAATATTTTAGATGTTCTATTGTAAGCTATCTGGATCTGAGTTCAGGAAACAAAATATTTTCCATGTTTTATATATTCTTGTTTACATACAAGTGGCTCCTGTATGCGAATCCTTCAAATCTGCTGGCACCAAGCAGTAGTAGATTTAAAGTATTTTTTTTAGAATACCATCCTTGCTTTTACATTCATTCTGTAGAATGTCATGTACCCCTGAAGATCTCAAGTGTCTGAGCCACAGGACAGTCCTGTTGATAATTGTTTGAAAAACAAAACAAGTTAACAGGTAGCCAGTTGTCAGAAGCAATTTACAAGTAAAACACACTGACATTGAATTCTGCACTGTTTCTGGGAACTTCAGAGATTTTAGTGATCCTTTAAAACATAAATTTGTAGAAAAAATGCACCAGTAACAATGTAGGGTAGATATTTTCTTGACATAAGCCAAACTACCATCCTTAGCAATGAGTCATGCCATAGTTTCTCACCTGGCTTTGTAATTTATCACATGATGCCACAATTTATTGATGGGACATTTTTTCCAGAGATGCAGCTTCTCTTCACATAAAGAAGCAGAAAAAGAAGGATCACAGCTCATACTGGTGCCCCAGTAGCTATAGCTAATGCCAGTGAGAAGATTAAGAAATAGCACTTACTACTGCAGAATCATCACAGGGAGCACAGGCTGGAGTTGGAAGGCATCAGTCTCCAATGCAGTAAGAATATATATCCTTGATAGGTGAGATACAAATGGCAAGTCCTGAGTTACATGACATCATTTCACACTCCACAATACTTTTAATAGAGCTTTAGATTAATTATTTAATTTCTGAATTTTATAACAAATAAAAGAGAAATATCTAGAAAATATAGATGTTTTTAATGAAGACTTACTAATTACTATATATGTATTTTGTAGGGTAAACATTGCATTTACTCATGCAGTTGAAATGGACCACTATACTTTATAGATAACTAATTGTGTATCAAAAATTAACATAGTTTCCTGTTCCAATGCTCATGCTTATTTTAAAAATAAGGACTCTTGCAGTCAAAGTAAAGGGAATGATGATTGTTATTTGCAGTAGTAATACTAGCAGTACTAGCATGTGATGGATATTAGTTTTTATTTATATTTACATGAAGAGAAAGACCATCACAGGAACAGGTTTGCTTAGAATCTCTGCCATTTCAATTCTTTTAAAAGAAGCTTGACAAATATGATTGTGTTTTGAAGAAAGGAACAGACTCAGTAACATTCGAAGTCCAATGTAGCTTTAGTCTGTGATTTCACAAAATTACCAGCTGCAATATTAGCTGCAACCTTGATGCCTTTCTCTTCTGCTTCTTTGCCTTCGCCCTTCCTTTCTCATTTCCATTTCTTAGACCAGTCACTGTCTCACAGGTGTTTGTGTGATCATACTCTTGAACAAAGACAAAAACACTTGAAACAAAAATAAGTCTTAAAAAATAATTAATTTTTAAATGCAGGTGCACTTCAGATTGAAACTGTTACTGAATACTTTGTCTTTTTTCTGTATTTTTTCTGTGATTTTCTATAATAATTTCATAACAGTATAGACATTCTGAATTTCTACAATGCATTCTGAGCCGTCACGTTGTGCTAGCACAAGTTTTACATAGAGCTATTCACTCTAAAAACAGCATAGTTAGTAACAAAATCCAGCCTATATCCATCCCATAAACTCAAAACTATAGTTTGCAAACTGTTTGTACAAAAAACATTTATTATACAGTTCTCACAAACTGAAAAGATAAGTTAAATGAGAGAACAGGTCTTGTTCAACAAGCTTTTTCAGCAGATGTCCAATTTAAAGCTTATGAACAATTCCAAAGTCAAAGCGCCTGCTTGTATGCTTAAGGATATTTTATTAAATCTTCTGCAGCACTGAGAATGGAGTAAGTGAAGGGTGCCATAGCAACAGTAACTCAGCTCAAATTCACAGCACTTTTCCATGTTCAGTGCAGGTCTCTGTGTTGATTTTGCAAATAAATTTGTAAGAGATTGACTGAGTCTTTAAATTAACATATTCATGAACAGTGTTCCCCAACAGTCCTGAGTCTGCAGTGTGGAAACAGCAGGTCATAGGCATTCCACTGACTTCATGCATTCACTATAAAGCAAGATAATAAGGAGGGGTTTTAGTCTAAGTAAGCAAGGTACATCAGCTGACCAGTGAGTGCCATATTAATAGGTTTTTTAGTTTGTCACCAGTTATAAGAAGAAATACCACAGAATATTCCTCGGAAATCTGCAAATTCCAGGAAGGCAAAATGCTCAGAGTATCTTTCAACACGACTGAAAGAAAACCATGCCTGTATATTGCAGCCATGATATTTTCTGAAAAATCCTTTCCTTAGGATTTTTTCTCCTGAGAAGCTGAGAGGCCTCAAGAACAAAATGTAAACAATAATTATCTGCTGCTTTGGAATGCAACAGGTGGATCTGTGATTGGTCTCATGTGGTTGTTTCTAATTAATGGCCAATCACAGTCCAGTTGTCTTGGACTGTCTCAACCACAAGCCTTTGTTATCATTCTTTTTCTATTCTTAACTTGCCTTCTGATGAAATCCTTTCTTCTATTCTTTTAGTATAGTTTTAATATAATATATATAATAAAACAATAAATCAAGCCTTCTGAAACACGGAGTTAACATTCTCGTCTCTTCCCTCATCCTGGGACCCCTGCGAACACCATCACAGTATATCATTACTACAATTTTGTCTATATTTGTGTGGAAATAGAAAGACTCAGCTTGTACACTTATTCACTACAAGATTCTTGTAACTCTTGAAGTCAGTAAAAGATACTTTACTTTCGGTAAAAGAAGAGAAGAAAAAAGTTTATCTTTGATATGCATTGCTGGTGATCTACTGAACCTAAATTATCCCTCTATGAATGGAAAGGGATGAAAACTTCAGTCCACCCATACATAATTGTCTCAGATGGGATGACATCTTCTATCTGTTCCTCTGCAATTACTGTTGAAGAAAACTAGATGACCACCTAAAAATAGATTGCTAAATTTTAAGCCTAGGCAAAATGCACAGACATCAAATTTGGCGTTACTTTGGTTGCTATTTAGCCTTTACAATGGTATCACCATACTTGCGCAGAGAAATCCTTTGACCTCTCAAAGACTTGTGCACACGGTAACATCCACATAAACCACATTTTTATTTGTGGCATTTTCTTAAATACACTGGAAACAGTATTCTTGTAGGTATTTCATGCCTATGGAGGTAGATTTTTGCTTAGATAGGCTATTGAATAGAAGAAACTCATCTAAACTAACAAGAATGTCTTAATAAATAAGCAGTAATGATGATGAGGTATATAGCTTAGTCCTCATGAACAAAAAAAACTAACAATGCATCTGTGTGAAATGAGATGCTATTTATCTCTGAACAACTGAATGTTTTGAAGTCATGAAAGCAACACTACAACTTTTGAGTAAATGAATGGAAGAAAGCTATCATAATGCCTTTATTTTTTTCCTTTTCCACTTCAACCAACGTGTTATTTTCAAGATCTTTCTGTTTCCTCTTAAAGCAGTTACTCACACAATTGCATAAGAAATAGAGGTGAAAAGGTGTTAATTAGCTAACAATGAATTGTGAAGTTCAAATAAGAATGGCATTCTGTTGGAGGGAAAAGGGAGGAGGGGAAAGGAAGCTACATTTAGCTGAATGTAGCTAAACCCAGACCTGCAGAGATCTGTGTGCCTGCTTACCTGCTGATCCGTGGGAGTACTTTGACTGTCCATGTGAGTTGAGTAAGCATACAAGTAGCTATTCATTGCTTCAGAGCCTTGAGGCGTGCCTTTGTTCAATATTTACAAGTACTGATCGCTCCTCAGGGGGCCTGGCACCACTCAGGTCTTCCAAATCTATCTCAAATGCCATGCAGAGGTAGGAAGGATTGTATTTGAGAAGAGCTGGAATTTAGTTTTTTTTCTTCTGCATTAGTATCAGACAAGTATTTATTCCACACTTTATGAAACACACATAGCCATGCCATTTCCATTTCTGCTGGAGCAGTATTTTCTTCTGAAGTCCCCTCCCCTCGGTTCTTGTAGCTGATTTCACTGCAGTTTTGAAAATGCACTAGTTAACATCTTGTTAAAATGAAGCAGAAACTCAAAATCGGTCAATCTTAACATTAATTTAGCAAGTGTTGCCCTTTACAATGAAACAGATAAGTGACTTGAAAAATGCCTGCTTGTATGTATTACCATGGGTCTTGTCTTGCAAAACCTGGGGGTTTTTGTTTAGGACTGTACCAGTGGTCAGCATTAATCCTTTCAGAAAGAATTTTCATGTGTACCAAGATGTGGGATTTCTGTCTCTCCTAGGCTCTTTTATCCTTGCCAGGGGTTTGACAGTTTATGTGAAGGTGTAACATGGAATGACATAAATTAATCTGCACTCTAAGACTGGAGACATGAATTGTGATTAATCTCATCAGAGATTAAGTTTATAAAGAAAGGTAAATACATTAAATACACAACTAGTAGCTATGTCCCTGCGTGGACTGATTAAAAATATTTTTCCATTTCTGGTTAGACCTTCCAAAAAAAAAAAAAAAAGGTTTGACCTCAGGCATCATCTACCCAAATGAGGTAGGTACCTCATTTCAGGTAATCCTAAAACTTAATAGTTCTGTAAGTCTTTGTCAACTCTAAGAAGATACGTATTTAATTTTATATGAACTGATATTCCCTCTCGATTCACTTCATAATGGATATGCCACTATCTCAGGCAGAGTAATTAGGTGTGTAAAATTAGATGGGATGAAAAAGAGTACATGTAAATAATTTGATGCAAAGCACTATTAGATATTTGCTCTTCATCTTTGATACTCCCTGCTCAACTATTTATTTCAAAATGCCAGAAATATGCTTTAATGGTAAGTAAGTTAAACCTTAAGACTGACACTAGAATTATCACACTAAGAAAAACCAACATTCAGGTTTCATGAAATTTATTCCATGTGGTTGAGTAGACGTATTCGAATCTTCTCTGTGTATCAAACCTGAGAGCAACATTTTTCTTCTGAAAAAGGAAATATAGGAGACTGCCATGGTTTAGTGTCTTAAAAACTCTTTTCCTCAGCTTTACACTTCTGTATGAAAACAGTGTAAAAAACAAAATATGAATCCCATTACTTTCAGTAGACCTATCTTAATATCATAAAATCACCATGTAAATAATTTGTCAGGACAGATATGAGAAAGCAGGACATTGGAAATAGACAAAGGATTTTGCAACATGCAGCATAACCTACCTCACATGTTAGTGACAATTCCCTGTGTAACAAGATTTACTTTTCTTCTTAAGATCAATGAATTCACCATAAAACAAAATTTTTGATACTGTGGAAGAAAATACCACAATTTTTTTTTCTTGCATATAAGTAGGGAGAATGCTCTTCAAAATGTTCTGTTTGCTATGTTGACGTTTATAAGATTGTGTGCATTTGTTATGTATATCTTCTTTTTGTGTACATCCTACTTTCTTTAATTAAATTACACCTATTAACTTGTGAATGCAGGCATCAGTTTCAAACCTGTTGCCTTATTCAAGCATGGATTAGCACTCATTCTATTAGTCAGGTTGAGCCAATATATGGCAATACATAAGAATTGCACATCATTTATATGCTGCATATATGAAGTATAGTGTACATCCTAAGTATACATTATTTAGGTTGATTTATCTCCACAAAACAGCAAAATAAAATTATTAAGACATACAACTACTTTCCAGATCCATCCATAGTCAATCTTGCAAAAAATTGTGCTTGTGGCACTTAACATAACTTGCATATAAAGCAGTGAAGATGAGAACTCAGAAGTAGCTGACAAGTTAGGAATGGCTATATGCAAGCTTGAAAATTGAAACAAAAACATACAGACTTTCCAGCCAGAGCACTATTGAAAGCAAGAAAAAATACCCATGATAGCTGATATATGATAGCTAACAAGCTCCATTCTAAAGGCAGAAATGAAAGAATATAAAAATAAAAAGCAATCCATCTTCCACTCTACTTCACCAGCCTTCTCTGTTTTGATCTTGAGAGGCCCCACTTGAAGTGCTGCATCCAGCTCTGTGGTCCTGAGCGCAGGAAAGACATGGATCTGTTGGAGCAGAGCCAGAGGAGAGCCACAAAAACTGATCAAGGGATGGAACACTTCTATGAAGAAAGGCTGAGAGAGTTGGAGTTGCACATCCTGCAGAAGAGAAGGCTCTGGGGGAGACATTTTGCAGTGTTTCAATGCTTAAGAGGGCTTGACAGAAAGATGAGGACAGACATTTTTAGCAACAGGACAAGGGGTAATGGCTTTGAACTCAAAGAAGGACAATTCAAATTTGATATAAGGAAGAAAATTTTTACAATGAGGATCATGAAACACTGGAGTAAGCTAACTAGACAGGTGGCAGATGTCCCAGGAAACATTTTGAGCTACCTGGCCTCGTTGAAGATGTCCCAGCTCACTGCAGGGGGATTAGGCTAATGATCTTTAAAAATCTTTTCCCACCCAAACTACGCTGTGATTATATAACTATGATCCAACACCCAGCAAATGCTTTTAAGTACAGCAACACATTCATTTAAGTCTCATGGGTACTCTTGTGTGAGTTTAAATCAAACTAGAATTTAAATTTCCAAAATACATGACATAAATCATGGTTCACTGTCAGGGTAAAGATATATATTCTCTAAAGCATATATTGAAGACTTCTGAGAATATTGACCTATTATTTAGTACCTCAGCTTCAAAATAGAACTCAAGCATTCATAGTCATTTGTACTCAGTCTCCTATTTTTACACATGTTTTAAGCTAGGCTAACATATTTCAATGCATCAGCTTCACAAAAGAATGAGTTCTACAGCTGATGCATTGTCAAGCAGATGTCAATTCCATAAGCCTATCCTAATCCTCTAGTCAGACAAGGAATTCATTTTTCTTTTTTAAAGCAGCCTTAGATGCAGCTTAAGGGTAAAACTCTCTGAGTTATGTTATCTTCAGGTTTCTGAAGTATTTCAGAACAAGTATGAAATATGTTACAATTCCCCAAAGGTGAAGGGGATTCTGTGTGTGTGTATATATATATATATATATATATATATATATATATATTATTTTTCCTGCTTAGAAAAAACCTGATATAATAGTAAGTCACAGAATGGTGCATTAGTGAGTTGTTGGTACCGTTTTTGGATGTGCCTTCAACAACTTGTACAGATCTGAGATGTTACCACAATCACGTCACAAAATGGCTCAGAATTCTTAGGCGCATGTTTTTGTTTTTGTTTTTGTTTTTGTTTTTTTTCCTTAACATAACTGATTAACTAATGGAAAAGAGTTAAAGGTCATTCCCAATGGAAGAATAAGGGAAAGACAGAATTGCCGTGGGGATTCAGGTCAACCTTGCATGAAAAGAAGATGCCTGACTAACTGTAAGAGTAGATTGGTCGTTGTGAAGGTTTGAAATGAGGGGATTGGTCTGAAAAAACCCAGTCCATTTCAGAAATGCAACCAGAAGTACTGAGGGTTAAAATTATGGTCAGGAGTTATCCAAATGAGATCTTGCCAAAGACCTGTATATTCTTCTGCAGGTCAATGGATCTATGTATCAGCTATGAAATAATTCTTTCAGAAATAATAAAAGAAGAGTTAATCCAGTAGCAGCAAACATTACTGAAAATAGCACATATGGAGTTGTTCTAGGTCTGTGCTCAGAAGCCACATTCTTAGGAAACAGGAAATTCACATCATGTTATTTTCTTTATTATTTGGCTTAGCCCCTGAAGTGCCACTAACTAGCAAGTAGTATTTAAAGCAATTTGATCTAAAGCTGTATTTTCCCCCTGCAGATGTTTTTAGAACATTTCAGTAAAGCCGAGGAAGTCGACAGTGGTCACAGTTTTTAACTTGAGAAAAGGGAGAGCAAAAAACCCTCAATTTGTTTGACCAGAAAGGGAATGTAATTATACTAATACATGTTTCTTGAACAAAACTTCATCTCAGTGTCATGTCTCTAGAAAGCAAATCACTTTTTTGTCAGTCAGACTTCTTACTCTACCCCTGCCTCGCTCTGCTGTAAAGTATATATGCCTTTTAGTAGAGCACTGTTCTCACCCCATCTGTACCCCTCAGCTCTTGCAGAGTGCAGTGCCTCCTCCCTCTTCCGGCAGCAAGGTGATGAAATGAGGGATGAAGGTACTCTCTACTTCCACTCAGTTTGTTAAGATTTAAATGACTACACAAATGAAGATATATGAATTCAAATTAAAATATAAGTTTATGCATGCTGGGGAATCTCACAGCTTGTACTAGATGCAGGCAGAAGAGATCGTTACTTAAAAAGTAAAAAGATGTTTCAGATACCAAGAGGAGAATGGAAGAAAGTGCTTAACAGTGAATGAAGGCACAAAGTTGAAAAAAATGACTACAAAAATGTACTGTGTTAACTGGAAGCAGAGATTTAGATAAGGATAGCACCATGAATTCACTTATGAGCTGAGGATGAGGTATTTGAACTGCATATGGAATGAAGGAAAAAAGAGATGAAAAAGAGCATAGGAGAGTGGAATGGAATTGTAATGGCCAGTACAAAAAGAGAGGGTAGATTCTGAAATAACTGAGGAATAAAAAGTAAAAATATATGCAGAGAGCCTAAATGTGATGAAAATAAGGCAGAGGAGATATGGAGGATTTTTTTTTTTGCTATTATACATCTTGACTGATAAGCACATATTTCATGAGGAAGAATTATTTTAGAAGACAAAGCTGAATTTAAAAAAATAACTTGCAGAGGTTTCTTATTGTCTTGTTGTTGTGTTTTAAGCACAGATGGAAATTAAGCATCATGCAGACACTCACTCAACCCTCCCCTCTCATCCCCCTGACCCCAGTGGGGTAGAGAGAAGAATCAAAATAAAATTTGTGTGTTTAGATAAGAACAGGTTAATAATTGAAAATCAAGCAAAATAATGGTAAAAAACAGTAATTACAATAAAAGGGAAGCAAACAAGTGATGCACAATGCAACGGCTGACCAATGCCAGGCCCTCATTCTGAACCCAGATGGTCCATGCTTCCAGCTAAATCCTCTCAGTTGATGATGTTCTGTGTGGAATACCCTTTTGCCCAGCTATGCTCCCTCCCAGTTTCTTTTGTGTACCTCTTCATTAGCAGAGCATGAGAAAAGAGGAAAAATCCTTGGCTTAGGATAAACAAGTCTTAGCGGAAAAAAAAAGTAAAATCAGTGTGTTATCAACACCATTCTCATTCTGAATACAAAACACAGTAATGTAACAACTATAGAGAAGAAATTAACTCTATCCTAGCTGTAACCATCACACTTGTTTTTGAGAAGAAAAAAGTTAAATAACTTTGATAAAGAAGATTGATTTTATTTTAGGAAGCCCAGAAATAACTACTTGATGAGTGGTTATGACTAGATCTTCTGCCATGACAAGGACATGTGCCACAGTGCATTCTGTGAAACAATTCCAAAACAATCAACTAACCAAAAATACCACAGACTGTTTAGAACATCCTGTGAAACTCACTGCAAATATGCTTCAGTCAATTTAAGAAACCTGTCTTTTGTGGACTGGAACATTTGAGACACTAGGCCAAAGTCCATTGAGTATCTTGTCCCTTCTAAGACAAAATATTTTCTACTACAAGAAAAATTTTAGCAATTTCCTATGTGAAAGCTAACCACTGCTACAAAGGAAAGGGATGGAGCTGGGAAATTTCGTTGTTAACCTAGCTCTTGGCTGTGCATTGTGCAACCTTTGTTCAGAAAACAACCTTTGTGTTCAGATAACTTTTCCACCTAGGTCCACCTTTCTACCTAGACCATGAGAACCAGTGTATTTGGAGTATGTATGCCCAGCCTTCTGCTAGGGGATGCGGCATCCAGAGCAGCACTTGTGTGTCAGACATTGCCTCCTCCTTCCCTGATGAAGGCTGTAAACAAGCTGAGCACCCAGGGATGCACACAGTGGAATGGGGGTGTGATAACATGGAAAGTCTTTCTGAACTGAAGAAAATCCAGTGGTAATGCTAATAATATATCTTGGTATCAACTATTTAACTCCCTTCTCCCAAAGGATCTGCGGTGTCATCATACCTTCCGGAATCCTCTAACGCTTTCCTGTTTCACCCACTCACTCCCTAGCGACATGCCATCCACAGCCCACTGCTGCTCAAATTACGCCTTCCCTGACACTGTATCACTGGAGGTTTCACTTACACCAGAGTGCTTGTTTTCTGCTTTGCTTGGAGATGACAGGAGTCAAGGGGAAGGGAAGGAGGCAGGGCAGAAAATGGCTTTATAAGTAGTTCCCTTGGCTCAGGGTAGTGAAACAGCAAGGGCAGGAGAGACAGGGACCAAAGATGCCTGATTAAAGGATACCACCACTATGGAAATCTCCTACACTGAGCCAGTTCTGTACTCTCTCCATCCACTCCTCAGGGGCCTTCTCCTCCATGGTTAGGCTTTTGGTAAAAATGCTTTACTCAGTGAGTGAATATGCCTTTTCTGTTTTTTGATGTATTTTCAACATCCCAAGACCTACAGTCCCCACCTCATGGGATCCTCACAGCCAGATCTCTCATCTCTCCAAGTAACACCAGCTCTGCTCATTCAAAGCACACTAACTCTCCCTGCTCCCTGTTACTCCTTGTGTCCTTATCTCCCATGCATTCCTTCCAACTTACGACCAGTCAGTGCTTTTACCTGATACTTCCATTTCTTTAATGCTAGCCTGCAATAGGGCATCAAATCTATTTTTCTTCTCTTGTTATCCAAAAAAGATTTTCACTAATTTGTAACACTGATCTCTCAGAATTATTGACTTTATAGCAAACCTGAACACTGAAAACATACTCACTGAATTATATTTTAATGATGCTGGTGAAGACTTCGTTCCATTTTTAAACCACTGATGGAATATGCCTGATAGTTAGATGTCTCATAATTCTTCACACTTAAACCACTCATGATGGATCATCAGTTAGTATTTTTATTTCTCAGATCTTGTTGCTTGTGCAGCAGACATTGGTCATACTTTTGTCGTTGTTATTATTGCTACTAAAGCAAGCTTCTGGTACAGAAATTCTGTGATCAAAAAGTCTCTACAAGAATATCTAATGAATTCAGCTGATGACTGAGAATGTGTGAGCTATAGATGTGTCAAAGGAAGGTAGCAGTTCTTGACTCTCCTGATTCATTCTGTGACAGATGTTACATTCAAGAAGTAGGGGAAAGTTAGAAATAAGCATTTATTTATTCATTCCACAGTCTCCTGCAGCAAAAATCTACAGTAGTGACAGTGCTCACCCACACTGAACAGCTTAGAAATGCCAATTTGTGATTAAAAAGAAAGCTGATTGTTCTGTTAACATGGAAACCTTTCAGAACACAACAAAGGAAAAAAATAATCTACCTTCAAGGCCTTACTGGCTACACAGCATGACATATACCAGAGCAAGTTTTATTTGTTCCAACATGCAGGTTGGGATAGCAGATAGATAGCATTTTTCATGCAAGCCTAGAACTCACACTGGCCCTTTTCAGGGAGTTGATTGGGGTCCAGTACATGAGATTTCTCTATAAATAACTCTAGCATTTCTTGGCAAAGAGGTGAATTTTGTCCTGAATGTAGATGTTACTTCTAGATGAATGACACTCCCACCTCTCCAGCCTCTTCCTGGAATATATGCTGCCACAGGTGGGTGCCACTAACAAAATTATATCAGTGCAAGGTCAACT
Source organism: Ammospiza caudacuta (assembly GCF_027887145.1). NCBI lineage: Eukaryota > Metazoa > Chordata > Aves > Passeriformes > Passerellidae > Ammospiza > Ammospiza caudacuta. The sequence continues at coordinate 35,284,002 of NC_080597.1, read as the reverse complement.
GTATTTCTCTCATTCTCCTCAGTACATAAAAAGCCAGCAAAGGACAGTCACATGGCTTTAGCATTCAGTAGCTTTGTATATTTTTTGATATCAGAGTTCCACTTCCACTGTCATTTTGTAAAATTTGTGATCTTTGCAGGGAAGTGGTGGTGGGAAGTGATGGAGAAGGGCGCATATGAATGAAAACCTTACCACTATGTTCATTCCTTTTTATTTTCCTAACTTTTTTTTAAAGAGATGAACAAATGTTTGGCAGAGAGAAAGATCTTAAAATCTTAGAACTCAGAACTTGCAGGAACTTTACTCTTTGCTAGCCCATCTTGCCTTCAGCCTCAGCTGAAGCTCTGGAAAATGCTGGTGATGGCATGGCACAAGCTGTGAGTGCCCACGTGGCCTCCACTTTAATTCTGAGCCATGGACAGACAGTGTTATCCAATCTGCTGCTTCCAACAGCTGTGGGAAATGTCATTATTGATCTGTTTAGACCATTATATTAACTGGAAGCTGTGTTAACAGTTGATAATGACAGCTCACTGCAATCTTCTCCTTTACTCTTCCTTTCCATTTCTTCTCTGACTTCCTTCACCACCCATGAATGTGGAGTGGTACCCTTTTGTGTGTATTCCCACAGGATAATCTGGTAGGGAAATGTAGATGTCTTCCCAAGGCAACAGCTTACTGGTTGTATATAAAAAATGTAAAGCCTTTTTTCTCTTGAGCTTTTCAAAATTAGGTTATTGATTGCTCTCTACAGGAAAGTACCATATTTAAATATATCATGGTAACTGTGATTTTGTCATGGTTTAGGAATGGTACTCCCCAATGTACTGTTCCCACTGAAACCCCAAACCACACATTGTTCACTCTCAGTCCCCCTTTTCCCCTTCCCATCCCCACTGCAGCAGACTGGAGAGGAGAACCAGAGGCACAAAATGCAAAGATCACAGATTGAGATAAGAACTATTTACTGGAAACAACAATGATACAAAAACCAACAGTGACAGCAATAACATTAATAACAAAATCCTAGAAAATGGAGTGAAGAGCTCAGTCCAACTGCAGTTACTCACCCCAGCTGCTTCCTCAGGACAAGTGTCACCCCACTGCTGTGCCCACCATGCTTGCTCGACCCAAAGGAACCTGCTCTCCCTGGAAGAGAATTCCTTTTTCTGGCCCTCAGCAGTGACATGAGGTGGCACGGAGTAACCTCTGTGCTCTAGTAGCCATGTTCCCTCCTGCCTAATGCAAAAAATTAACCTTTCCATACACAGCTGTCTCCTGTCAGCTATGTAGCTTTATTCTTCTGTGAAATTCTGTTATTTGCTTTGTTGCTTTAGGCATTCATTAGTCCAGCATTTGTTCTGTTGCTTTATATACTCATTAAAGGTCTATGAAACATGCTACAAAAATATCAAGCACCTTGCAGCTCTGATTCACTTCTGTTCAGTATTCAGGTATTAGTTCCAGCAAACCTTCTGTGGACTTTTAATTGCAGCTGGTACAAACTTTGTGCTCCCTCTGCCTGTCTCCAAGCATCTTTTGATACTGCTCTGTGATGCCTTTGAAAGCTGAATCTTGTCTTTCTGTAGAAAATCAACACTCTTCTTTCCATTTCTCTGACTGGATGAAAGTGCTGTCAGTGCCTCAGAGGATCAATTAGAAGCTATTTTACTTGTGTGACTATAGAAAGACAAGCTGAGCTCTTTCTCCAATGGAGGAAAAAAATAAAAATCAAAAGACTAATTTATGTCAGTCCTTCCTTCTGGATTAACCAGAGCAATGAATTAGTGGAGTTCTATTTTCACTCTCTCAGAAACCCCATGTGCAGACAGTGCAGTATGACAGCAAGGCCATAGTGTCCATCCCTTAGCTCAGCACTCCTAACAGTGCCCCACAAGTGGTTTGCAACAGTAGCTCTAAACCATGTGTGACAGCAGTACACAAGCAACAGAACATCACTGACTAGGTGTGACTCTGTGACACACCAGGGCAAAATTCCATGTGCTTTGTGCTTTAGCATGGCTTTTATTCATCCTTTCAACCTTGGTGCATCTAATCATCTACATCCAAAAATACAGTAAGGTCCTGTTCACCAAATGTTAGCTTTTCTGACTGAAGTACATGAAGCGATTTTTGAACAACACAATGTCTTAAGGAATGAGCAAGACATTTGTGGGAATGTCTATTAACTGGAAATTAGAAAATCACAGAGACTCATGAGGCACACATGGAACTTGTGAGAGAGTATAAATATCCCTGAGTTATGCAGCCACCCAGAAAGTATAAATGAAGGATTTAATTAACCTCTGCTGTAAGCAAGCAGATTATTAGAAATAGCCCTATTTCAGGTAAAAAAAGCAACCACTGGTTCCTAGAAGTGATTTCTGTGGTACACATTAAGGAAAGCTTTAGAAACAGCAACTGTCAGTTGTGGAAAGCAGAAAACAAACTAAGGAAAGCAAAGCTTCTTCATATTTAAAACAGGGTTTTCACAATAAAATCAGAAATGCAGTTGAGGACATTCAGACTTTTAGGAAAGATGTGGTCTCCTTGTAGAGAAGAATCTCAGAACTATATCACTGCTTGTCATCTATATTGCTGCTATAAATTCCTGAGTGACAATGATTTAGCAGAGATTACAGCAGGCAGGATGCCTGCTCTGTCAGAAGGGTCTTGTGTGGACATTAGCAGTGGCTGGTGGTCAAGCACCTCATATCACAAGCTCTCCTGCTATGGAGTTACTGTCTTTCAGCACAGCAGCTCTCCTTCCCCCCTCCACCTCCACGATTTCTACAATAGTTTAAAATACTGAGAAGCATTAGGTATAGAAGTATATAGATACTTAGAAGTATCAGGTATAAAATACCTGAAGTATTTATATGTTGGTTGAAAGGAAATTAGGACTGTGTGAAAGGAAGATGCACAAGGAACTCCTCTAATGCAGGACTGATAATAAAACTACCTATGGCTTTCCAAGCTGGAACAGAAATAGAGCACCCCGAGTCCTTAAAATCAGGAGGAAAGAAGAGAAAACAGACCAAAAAATGTGTTTCTGAACCTATTGTCCAGTTCCACTTTGAGCAGCTATGAAGAGTGAGCTCTGATAAACAAATTGCTGTAAAATAACATATAGAGCTGCTCCTGTACCAAAAAAATATTTTTTGAAAAGGTAAGTCATTTCCTGCTTCATAACAATACTGAGTCAGCGCCTTGTACTTTCTCAAATGCAGAAACTGAAAATAAAATTCCATAGCTTTTCTTCCTATGAATCTTTCTTTCAGCTAGTATGCAAGCAAAAATTTAAATCCAAGTCTAAGGATCATCAGACCTAGTAGCCAAGACTGCTGTTTTGAAAAGGTCACCTTCTTACATGCAAAGCATTTGGAGTGAAATCCAAGCCTTGGCAAGTCTCCTATTGATCTCATTTACTTCAGATGCATATACTGATCAGGAAAAACACTTTACAATGAGGAAGGAATTGAACTGGAAATGTAACTTTATGAATAAAAGTCTTAATTATTATTGCAACAAGATTTTCCTTTTGAATTTCAGGTTTTGGACTGAAAACTGCTTTTTCTAATTCTCCAAAAAGTTTTATTTAGTTCATCTATGCCACTCTGTGGCACTTTCTTCTTCTTGTAGAAGCTAGCCTCTACATTGAAAAAAAAAATCCTCTGCAGACATTTTAAATTTTAGCCTTATTAACTCAGTTATTTTGATTTATTTTTTTGATTGCCTTCAGGTTCCGAACCCACACCAATTAATTACTACAGATGATAAAATTAATCATCTTATTAGCTAGAAGCCACAGCTACCATGGTAGCCTCGTTTAGTATGCTACAAGAAAGTCATGCAGAAATCAAAAGCTTTAGAGAAGTTTTAATCATACAAAAATTATTGGAAATATGAGATTAACTCCCAGATATACAAAATCTCTATTATGGCTGAATTTTATAGTGTTTGACAACTAGGATCTCCAAGAGAGTAGACCAGCATTTGGACAGGAGATGTGCTACTGTATTTCATAGTTATCAACAAAAAAGCCTAGAACAAAAACCCTTACTGCTGAAAGTAGAAAGTCAGACAAGTTAGAGCATTTTTGAAAAACAATGGGCCCCTAAGTGTACTGAAATGTCCCTGTGTTATTTAATCAATTACTAGAAAAAATTAAAAGGCTAAGAACTCATTTGTCTGTGATGTTTCTACAAAATATATTTTTAAAATCCACAATAAATTTGTCAGACACTAAAGTTTAATTCTTTACGTATTTCCATTCATTTTGGGGAACGGTTTGGAAAAGGAGATAGTTATATCCTCTCTATCAGAGGGGTGAAAATTATAAGGTCTATGTCATGCAGAATGTTGCCTCCTCAGATGGTGAACATCCCTCTATTTCAGGATCAGCTAAAAAAAGAATTGGATGATGGAAAAATTTGGAAATGTTATAACCTTTTTGTTGTTGTTGTTGCTATCTTTGGAATGAGTCAGTTCTGAAGGTTTTTCATTTACAATTGAAAATGTGAGTGAAAGGGTGAAAAAAGGTTTTGAAAGTGTCAAACACGTTGGATAATAAAAGAAATCATTTTAGTTTGGCTACACCACATTTAAAAATCACCAACTAGGAGTACCAACTCTTCTCAAAGCCTTTTGTGCAGCAAAAGAAAAAGTATGGATTATTCAGTCAGGGTAGTGCCCCTGAATTGGAAGTCTGAGTTGGAATTTGAGTCTGTCAAAGAGGTCTCTCAGTGCTGCTGGAGAATTGCTTCCTGTTTACTGCAAGTACATGCTTTTTTAAAAATATGGGAGATCATAAAAGAGATGTTTTCCAAAGTTCTTAGGGTATTCATTTTCTCCCTCTATATCTAAGCTGAAAGTGTCTCCTCTTGTTTGGTTTATGGAAGTACAAGTCTATGTATTAAGCAAACTATCAGCTCTGCATTAACTTAATTTCCCTTCTCTAATCATGATACATATCAAGATGACAACAAGTATTCTCAAAATAGCAGGGCCCAAATCCATTATCCTGTGCAGAAAACTGCTTGACATTTGTGACATTTAAACACCATTCTTATATATAGTCAGGGAATGTGGTGAGGCATGATTGCTCTCAGTCAAGCAACATAGGATATCACAGTTCATAAAGCATGGGGCAGGGATGCTCTATAGGTCACAAAAAGTGTCTTAAATTGCAGACAGTCACATACTGTGCTGGTGAAAAATTATGAACTCTTCCGGTTTTCTTTGATTTTAATCCTTAATGGCACAGAACACCGTCACGTAAGGGAGTTCCACTTTTGCAGAGCCTAAGGACGATGTTGTTTTCCACTTTTCACAGAACTTCTGGAGAAATCTGTAATGAAATACAGAATTTAGATTCTGTATTTGTAGGCTTGAGGCTGCACTTGCTATAGTCTTATTCACCCCAACAGTGTGATATTAAAAATTATTTAATTTTTAGCAGGGAAGTCTCATCTTCTAACTATAATAGGAGTATGTGGCAGATGTGCTACAACAGTGAATTCCACTCCAGTGTGTACAGAGACAGGGAAGGAGGCAGCTCTGCAACTGAGGGCTGGAAGAGATTGCACTGGTGACACAATTTAAAAAATGGTACATGGAAATTTTCAATGCTCTTGACTAAGAGCGCATTCTATGATTCCTGGGCCTTCACAGAAAATACCTCTTTCTTGACAGGCTGTGAACCCTAAAAAGAAACACCAGGGACTCATGTAAATGCTTTTACTATTTACAATCATAGATTTAATTACATTACATTTAATTACAGTGAAGTACTGTTGATGCCTGTCTTCTCTTCATTTGTCTCCTGTCAGTCTTAAAAGCATTTCATTGACATGCCTGGAAAATAAACTTGTTTTTAGAAAACTCTTCATATCAAAGCTGAATTAATTTGATTCTAAAGAAAAAGGAATGACATTAAAATAGTCAATTGTACATAATTATCAAATTAAACCTTGTCAATAGTAATTAATTTATTTTGGTAATAAAAATAGCAGGCTGTCTTTTCTTGTGTTAACATTAATTCTTCAAACCATCAAATCTATACATGTGATACACCTCTTTTGTAGTACTTATGTTTTTATATGGCAGCTTGACAGGATTTCTCTTTTAAAACCCCTATGAATCTTATTGCAAAAGAAGAGCTATTGAGATGGATGCTTTTACAGACATTTCATTGCTCATTTTCCTTTCTTAGCATACACATTTTTATTTGGTATTTTGCAAGAATTTGAAAGCATCTTGTCAAAGAAAAAGTAGCTATTTTTCTATAATTACATATCTAGTCCAGTTCATTGTCCTTGCTACTGTTTTACAAGCTGCATTGGGTTAAGTTCCAGTGGCAGTTAATAAATCTTTGAATTCTTTCATGTAGCGAGATGCAGTAAGAAAAATCTATGGCACAATATCATGTGAATTATCTGTCTAGACACTTCCAATCTCTCTGAAGATATAGTGGAACTATTGAATTACTAATATTCACTGTTTCTAAGGTATATGTTTAAAGCCCTATCTATGTCACAGACAAATACTTTAGAAAAAGGAGGAAAGTATTTCAATGATGAAACCAAAAATCAATTGTTTTCTGTCAGACATGATCTATATTACCAAGACCAATTGAGATGCTCCAAAATGTTGACGAAGTATGTTTGAAAAGAAACAAAACCAAAATAAAACATTAAAGTAACTAGAATTTTAAATAGGAAGAAGAAAAAGTCATCACTGATTGCCATATTAAAGTCAAGACCTTTATTTTTAGCTTCCTTTAGTTTGAGCTTTCATTCGTAAATGCACTTCTTAGTGGTTGCTCAGATGCAATTTAGCTATTTCAGTCAACAAACAAAAATGGTTATATCTCCATTGTATTAAAAGGGAAAAAAAACCCAACAAATCAACCCTAAATTAGTTTTAGAATTTAGTTTGGATTTGTAGTGATAGAGGAAAAAATCAGATTCAGTTTGTAGATTATGGCATCTAATGCACCAATCTCCAAGTAGAATTTCAGACCTACACTGAGCAAGGTGTGTAGGCTGTCCTTACACTGGGGAAATCTACATTCTATTGTGATCTTAGATAAGAGTGTGAGCATAAAATTTAGGTGTCAATCTTTAAACTATATTTTAGCTATGTTGTTTTACAAGGTTATTAATCTTGAAGTGGAATAGTGGTTGTTTGAGACAGTCATGCAAAAACTCTGTGCTTCCTTTAAGGAGGGGTAAATAAAAGGTTGCATGAGATCCTTGTGATGATCTCTCTGAGTCTGAAATTGGTAATTTTTGGCTGTCATGCGATTTGCCTAATTCAGTTTTTTCCACGATCAAGAGAAGGGGAAAGTAATTGACAAAGGGCTTGAGCATTGACTTTCAGGCTTATGTCTCAGGCTTTCAGACTAAAGCTTTCAAAAGACTATAGACATTAGGAACCATCTAGACTAACAAGCTGAATGTATTGGGGACCTTCATTTGTGGTATTAAACTCTTGCCTTCTAACCAGAACAGCCTTGTAGCTGCCTAATGAGAGTAATACCCAACCCATGCGGAGCCCTGAGCGCTGCCCAGGAGGTGCTTGGAGCAGGCAGAGCTGACTTGGGCCAAATCAACACAGCACCTACTCCACCTATTTAGAGTTCTATGCTGATTGCTTCAAGGCCTGGAAATAGATCTTTGGAGTCTTCAGTTTATTACTGGAGATACAGGTTATATGTTTCTCTAGCAATGTATTTCTAGAAATGCATAAAATGCTGAGTGCTCCTATGCTGTGGCTGAAGATGTATATTTGGATGCACTAAGATGAGCACACCAATAACTGTTTCAGATATCTTTTTAAAGAAAATTAGTAAGATTTTCACCTTATCTAGATGTGCAGGATTAAATATTGTAGAAGAATGCTACAGTTGAGGATCAAAACCAGAGAGAGAACTAAATTTTGAAGGAAAGATCTTGGAAAATATCCAATTTTAGGTTATTTCAACAAAGTCAGGATAGAACTGTTATGATCCACTTCTCTCCATAGCCCTAAACTGATATGAAACAAAAGACGTCTAATATGTCCATAACTTTAAACTGAATCTGCCTTTTAAAATATCCAGTAATTTCAGGAATTTAATCTATAAAATTTTTCACATGGATTATTTTTTTAATCCTCATATGCCTCCTCATTGGATTGGTTTGGATTACCTTTTAAAAAGTTTAATACTTTATTTTTCAAGTTGTACTTAGTTGGAAGGATAACATACTCAGCAATGTCTATTTCTGTTCTCCTGACACATTTTATCGAAGAGCAAGTTACATGTAAAAATGAATGACAGACTCTTATAATTTTTTTTCTCCAAAAATACCTTCCAGGGAAAGTAGAAAAACTGATCAGAGATTATCTTTATTGATTAGGTCTTGCCATATAGCTCCAGAGATTGATTTCAGAAGAAAAAATATTACAAGGTTCAATTATTACCTCCAGAGGAAAAAGAGTTTGATTTTTCATGAAGTCCAAGGTGTTAATGCTGAAAATTGACAAAAACAAGTAACATTTAGCTTGGTTTTAGGAATACTGTGTCCTGAGACATTCATTGGAGTGTAAGGATGTATTTCAGGAATTTTGTATCAAGAAATTATTTAATATTCTTACTCCAAAATCTCCTGTTCTTAGTTCCTTAAAATTGTAGAATTTATATCTGTTCTCCTTGTGAACTAGTGAAAAAAAATAGCAAAGAGCTGGATAGGTTGCAAAACCCTGTTACATTTTAAGTTTCTTAAGACTGAACTTCAAGTTAACTCTATTTGTGAGTTTAAAGAGTTTTATGAATGGATTTTAAATATTAAGTATATCAGTATTAAAATTAACTGCTGAATTGTAGGTCGTGCCAACTGAATTGTGTGAAAACTATGACATTTCTTTTCCTTGAAAGCAATGCATATAATCTGAAAACAAAAATTTCTAAAATTTACAATTGTCTCTACATTATGAATAGTTTCTCCTTATTGCTGTGATGCAGTCCTCAGCTGTTCTGCCATAACCCCCAAAATGTACATTTTGTGACCATATCCTGTTGTAATGCCATATTATCAGAGTGGAAAAAAGGATTGATTTTGTAAAAAAGTACCTGTGACAACCAGATAGACATTTCACTAACATGAAGCTTGAGCAATTCTTCAAAATGTGACTGAACTTTTATTTTTTTAATAGTAATTAAGGTAAGGATTTCATTAAGATTTCGAAAAAAAAAAACCAAAAAAACCCCACCAAAACTAACAAATGACACCAGCATTGGCCATTGGGATCTCAGCCTTATCTGACATTTCTGGGATAGTACCTTAGAGTTCTTTCCAGAAAATCCATAAAGTCCTCAGTTTCCATGTTGATTATGTCTTACCAATTTGTTCCTTCTGAACAAAGGACTGAATATGTGCTAAGTTTTATCCAGTGTTACATAGAAATTTATACAATAAGGAAACTTTAAAGGGGTTTTGTTTGCTTAGTTGATGGCAAACTTGCTATATGTAGATTTTGTGTTTACTTCACAAAAATACTGGTCTGCAAATAATGCTGTACATGTACAGAGTAAATTTTCTTAGACTTTCAACAAATATTTTGATTTTTATTCAAAAAGCACATTTGAATCATAGCCTGCTTTCATAATTAATATGACTACATATTAAAAACAAGATTTTTGTGGCATAGCATCCACTAACCTTTCTCTAAAATATAATATGCTCATTTCCATATTCTCCACAAAAAAATCTCTCAGAAATTTCAACTATGCTCCAGAAAGCCATCATTCAACCGAGAGCAAGCACGTATGAGCACCTGCTCTTCCACAGTGGAGAAGTCTCGGAGGCAAGAAAAGAGGCTGTTGTGAGAATCCAAGGATTACTCAGCAATGCCTGCTGGTGTCTTGAGCAAACGCATTAGTCTCTTGCTTAAAACAGATGCAGGTCACGTTCTCTGGGCCAACATGTGCAGACAAGGCTGTTGAATTGCCATCTGTGCTTAATCTGTCACTGAAGAGCAAACAAGGCTGTTCCAGCCTTTCAAAGAAAATGCTGACTGGTAGGAACATGTGCAGCATTAAAAAGCCCTCCAGTCATAGGACTCTGCTCACTTATGCCTTCTGTTTGATTGCTTTCTTAATTAATTATTTGGCCAAGATAGCTATCTTAATCAGTATAGGCATTTATTTAAAAGATTAATTGCTGGAAAAACAGGAAAAAAAGTTTGCCTTGAAGTTGTTTTTTTTTTCTGTATGCTACTGCAGTTATGCAATTTCTGGACATGTCTGTTCTAATTAGCCATCTTCTTCTTAAAATAGTCCTAGGTTTTTAAAACATGATTCTCTGAAATTACGTGCTTAGGGCTGTAAAAATGTACAAGAAGTACTTTCAAGTTACTTTAGTATATTATCTAAGGGATTTTTTTAGAGACAAATCACACCAAAGCATGGTTCCAGGAGAAATGCTCTGCCAAAACCATTAGTTTGCCAGTGGGTTTTTTAGTCTTCTTTTCTACCATAGAGACACTTCTGTGCATTAAAAGTAGACTTTGCCTTGCCAAAATCTTTCTCTTCTCTGAATCTCTCCTACGTATATACTAATTCATGCAGCTCCCTCTATCTTATTGCCATCACCAAAGAAAGGATGTAATTTCACAAACCATGTATTATGACTCAGCTACTGCAGCAACTAGAAAAACATATCAAATTACTTTCTCTCTAGGGGCAAGACATCACTTTGATAATTAGGCAAGACAGCAGAAAAAGCTGGTGGAAAGATCAAGACAAATCTGCATGCATTTTAAATAATATGGATGATGTATATCTGTATAAAGTTCCACTGGTATAAATGCCACTCTTAGTAATATAGCCTGAAAATTAAGCTTGATGTGTTTTGGAGTTTTGTAATTCATCTAGAAAACTACTCAGCTGCCTTCTGTCATGGGCTGGGTGCTGAAGGCAGGGAGAAAAGATAAAATATAGCCAGGCAGTTTAGCTCCTGGCAGGTCTTCCTTCCCATAAAGTCACGTGAATAGCAGAGTAATTTTGTTGCACCTTCCATTATGACATTTGCCACAGCAAACAGGACAATTTGCTAGCCTTTAAAAAGTCTTTGTAAGCTTGGTTCTTTCTAAGAAAGAGGCAACCTTTTGAAGACAAAGACTTCTGAGAACAGTTTATTATTTTTCTCTTCCAGTGCATGAAGCTCTCATGAACCTTCCATGATCTCAGACATTTTCTGGCCAAGCATCCCCTTTTTCTGAAAGTTACTGTTATATTTTGATTTGTCTCTGTCCCCACAGATAATCTATTTTAAGTAGGTTTGCTTTTACATTTGAGCACAAGGTATCTCTAACCCTTATTTTACTGAGGCTAAAAAGGAGAAAATTCAGCTCTAGAATGGTAAAACTGGGGTTTTTTTTAAATCCAACTGCCAAATTCAGTGGCGTATTGCACCAGCTACTGGTATCTTTCTAAACAAATCACTCTCTTTTTTTGGGGGTGTGGGCATAAAGTAATCGCTGCACTTAATGAATTCAGGATGGTTTCATCCTCTCAAGCACTATTCTATAGAGATAATGACATTAAAAAAATCAATGCGTAGGGTTTTTTTTAAGTCTTCAAAACATTTTTAAAGTAGCTCTTATGCACCCTTTATGGCATATCCAGATGACATGGCAGTGGAATATAATAGTCATTTTTAGCAATATTTTGGGGTGTATGATGTAACTTGGTGCTAGTCTTATAATTCATAGATAATTCAGTTTCCTAAAACTCATACTAATAGAAATGAAAAATTAATTGGAAACAAAACCATAACATGTTCCATTTTGCTTTTAGTGGAATCTCCCCTCTGTCACCATTGTTGTTTTCTAAACAGTGACAATTTTTCATTGTGAACCAGACCTATGCTTTAATTTTGACAAACTGTGTTTTGAAGCAGGAAAATGTTCTGTTGGGCTCTCTGACTAGCTCTGCATACCAGAGATGAGCAGATGGAAAGGCTGTACTACTCCCACCAGCAGTGAAATACAGGGGGTTGATGCTTTTCACTTCCCAGGAAATTTTACTGGCTTCAAATTTTTCTCCTCCCACTCTCAACCCTCAATTCTCTTTGGGGCTGAAACCAGCCTTTTCTCTTGATTTTTAGTTCTTGCTTCACACTAACAGTTAAAATCACTCCCTGCCTGAAACAAGAGCTGGGATGACTCCTGGATACACAGATATTTTTATTTCTTTTGCAGTATGCATCCCGAGTTTTCTAAACAGTTTATGAGTGGATTAAACACGCTGGCATATCCAGCAGCCTCAGGTAAAAGACTGCTGTTTTGCCTGTAGAAAAATCAAAGTTTAAATTTGTTTGGCAACTCACCACCATTCAGAATGCCAGGACTGGAGTGGAGATTGAAATTCAGGGTTTACGCGGCTGAGGGCAGATTATTCATGCTTTCTTGAACTATTTTGTTTCTTAACCATTAAGGCTATTAAAGACTTGTCCAAAAATGACTGTCCCTTCCCTCCCCAAATAATGTAATGCCTGAGTGCCCAGGTGCCATTTGTTAGGGAAATTGAAAGGATTTAATCTGTTCCTTTCAGGCTACAGGGGCTTGGTGTTAAAAGCTCTGCTGAACAGAGACCGGTTTCAATGCCAGGAATGAAAGCTCGGATCTGACAAAAAGCGACAACCACAAATAAAACCTTTTATGCTGCAAAGGGCCTGCCACTCTGGTGGTGACAAATACGTGTTCAAGCGACAGTGACGAAACGCCGCTGCCGCCCTGCTCGGCAGCTCCCTGGGCGCGGCTGAGCGCGGCCTCAGCCGGGCAGCCCCGGGCTGGCGCTGCGCGGGGCCTGCGAGCGAGGCGCTGCTGCGGAGCGGGCAGGAGCTCCGGGACACATCACCTGCCCGGGCCTTCCCCCGGCTGCCCCGGCCTCCCCCAGCTGCCCCTGCCTGCCCCCGGCTGCCCCTGCCTTCCCCCGGCTGCCCCGGCCTCCCTCCGCCTGCCCCTTCCGTCCCCGCCTCCCGCCTCCCTCCCCGGGATCCCGGGCTCGCAGCGCCGCCGGCCGGGAGCAGTTCCTCCTCCACAATCGGGAGCAACGTGTTCTGAAATGAAAGAGCAAAATGTAAGGGCTGGAAATTACTCGCATACAGAAGGGATAAAAGAAAATAAACAAAAACTAACAACACAGCACCACAAGAACTCTCTCCCCAAGCCCACGACCTTACTTTGGTTAATGCATTCAATCTTGTTGTGTCAGGCTGTCTCTGTAATAACTCTAGGATTTCCATCCAAATGTTTCCCATTCAAAAGAACTTAAAAAAAATCAATTTAATTTAATTGAAATTAAATTTAAATTTAATTTAAACCACTGTTCTGAAGAAACTGTATAGTACTGGGACCTCAAATTTGTTGTAGCTATCACAACCTGTCCAATCCTCTGACTGAAAACCTCATAACTCATGGCTCTGTACAGCTTGTTCCTACCTAGATTACAAAAATTTTCTGTGGGCATCTGAAGTGGATAAGTAAATACTGTCTCCTGCTAATATTTCCATAATGCGTTAGTCTGCCAAAATGTTACAGTAATTCGAACTCCATTATGCCTCAGAAACCACCTTTTACTTCTGAAGCTAAAGCCAGCCATGCTGTGGATGAGGCATGGATTTCTGCTCAATGACCTGAAGAACCTATCTTACACTTTCAGGGCTGAAGATCATTTTTGTTTTCATTTGTGTCTGGACCATGTTCTTAAAGTCCTGGAGGGGAAAATGGATTTTTTTTTATATTTAAAGAGGTGGGATGATTCCCATCACAGGTTTAGGTATGGAGAGCTTGACACACACCAAAGTTTTTATTCCATATGGTATCCTGTTGTGTTCTCAAAATCTGTTTTTATTCAGGTGTAATTTCATGGGAGAACAATTATTTAAAATATGTGCAGTTTTCATTGGTAGCTCACTAATTTTTAATTTTAAGCATTACCCATTATCAGTTGTAATTGTCACTTATAGCATCCTGTCTTCAGATGTTTGTAACTGAGCTTGGACTGAAATTTTCCATCTTAGATATATTCTTCTGTTTTAACCTTTGGGAAACTTATAATCAAATTTATTTTAGCTGTTTCTGAGAAGATGAAAAAGTGTCATGTACCTGTTAAAAATACTTGTGCTCTTTCTTTTTCAGCCTCCTGCACTTCCTCTGAAGGGCAGGAACTTGATGTTGAACTGAAGTATGAAGTTTTGCCTTTTACACCTCTTCTGTTGTGAATGAAAAATACATCAATATTTTTTCTTACATTTATGAACCTTTAAAAAAGAAGTGCAGTTTAGTTATGACTATAGGAAGTCTGCAAAGGTTTTACAGTTTGGCTGAAGATCCCACTTGCTCTGAGTACATGAGTGCTATCCACATGGACACGTGCCAGCTCATATTCCAGGGCAGGGTTGAAAGGGCTACAAAAGGATTTGGGCAACTCTGATCCCTTGTGGGCTGACTTGGGAGTGTGGACTAAATTCAGAATAAGAAGCTCACAGCTGTGCTGCTACCAACAAGAAAGTTCGAACCAGGAGGGGAGAAAAGTTGGCTCAAACACAGAAAGAAAAGACAAACAGATAGCAACAAAGTCTCTGAAGCTGCATTTGGACTTGAGGCCTACTGACACAGCATACCTTATTTCGGGGTGGGAACAGAGAAAACACTGAACAACTCAGTCTGGGAATATTAGAGAAGATGACTGAGTAAGGAGTCTAAATAGAAAACATAAGTTTGGGAGAAAGATGGCTTTAGAGAAAGTGCTTACCATGGATGTAAAACTCCTGGATGGGGAAGGCTGGAATATGAAAGTAATTTAATTGCAATCTTTGTAAACAACTATATCATTTTCAAATACTGGATACTTATCTCCTAAACATTTATCAAAGCAAGGTGCCCAAATCTCTATTCTGACATAGCAATAACAGCAGTCAGACAGAGTGATAATCAGTCTGGGGCTTTGCAGTCCCAGATTAGATTTCATGAATTTTGAAAGGTGTTGCATTCTTGTGTTTTTGTAATGATATCAATACATAATAAAGCATAAATCATGAAGATATCTCATTTACAAAAAAAACTTAACCGAAACCACATTTTCATTGTTGAGATTTCTTCTAAGCATATCCTTAATGGTGCAATTTCTTAAATCTATGTGACATAATTTGTTTAATGTTCACGTTTCAGATGTATCTTCCAAGACATACCTCTCATTTAAACTGTAATTCCTGCAGGAATTTTATTACTTTTTGAAAAGTTCATTCATGATCAGTAGGAAGGTAAATGCAAGGGAGAATTACTATGTTCTCAATTAATGGTGTGGCACTGTTTTTTTAGTGGAATCACAGATTTGCTAAAGTAGTGCTTAGCAACTAATCTGTGCTGCTAAAGGACAAAAATACAGCCAAGTTAAGAGCTTACAGAATCACACAATGGCTGAGCCTCACATCCATTTGGAGATTGTGGATCCTCAGTGCTCAGAGCAAGGTCTGCTGGAACAGGTTGCCCAAGACAGGTCTTAAAGATCCAGAGGTGGAGATGCCGCAGCCTGTCTGGGCAATCTGAGTCAGTGTTTGACCACCCTCACTGAGGTGGTAAGTATTGCTCATATTTACACAAAATTGCTTAAATTTCAATTTGTGCCCCTTACTTCTGGCCACCATTTGGGCACCACTAAGAAGAATCTCCAACTCTGTCTTCTGTACTGTCTTCCTTGGATGTTCACACACATTTATAAGATCTGCCTCAGCCTTTTCTACTCTTTACCAAAATGCTAAATTAATGGCTGCAAGGTTCTTCTCAGCTTTTATTTGGCCACTCTTTGCATGCACTACCTAAAATGAAACACTGATCACCCTGATCTCTGGCCTCTGGCACATAATACCATGGAAAGGAAGAGACACCACCTTTGTGGTGTATGATCTCCTCCCGAGGAGAAGGAGCAGAAAGGTCCTTGTTCTATCAAGATCCTGTTTGGTGAATGAAGAATGGGTCTCTCTTGTCAGGCACCACTGCTAGGATATAAGGAGTAGTAAAAGTGGTCTTGTATCTTTCATTAGTGTGCAATAGAGAGATAGTGCCAGGTCTGTGAACTGCCATTAATGGCATTCCATAGCAATATTCTGTCAGGCTCATTTACTAAATTGAGTATATATTTAATTAAGTACAGTCAAAATATTAGTGATTTAGATTTTTGTGTAATGAGCTTTGTTTATTGTAAACACCAAGCTGATCTTTAGGTACCATCAGATGTCATCAGAAATACCTGTTACAACACAATTCACAATAAATTCCTGTTTTAGGAAGTGTGTATTGTGGGAGATATTAAGAAGTTTTATTTGGGAGGCCTTCTGGTGTGTGCCACAAATTTGAAAGTATTTAGACAACTTGAAATTATTAGCTGCTGGTTGTCTGGGGAACTTAAATTGTAGTTTGATAAATTGGAGAAATTCAAAATGTTGTCATAAAGTTAGGGTTGATTCATCCTCTTAGCTGCGAGAGCACTTTAGAGCAAACTCTTTCTCTAAAAAAAGAGGAGGAGGGGAGGAAGACGCTGTTATTTTCTCTCAGCTATTGTTTTTCACTAGAAATTCATATGTGTAACTCATACCCTCTAGAGGTACCATTATAATCAATCAATCCCTTTAACAGAATTTACCCAGACTCTTTACTATTAATATTTTCTACTTTTTGTCTTTTTTATTTCTCCTATTCACAGCAGTAAATTAAAAACCCACAAATTTTTCCTTATGCTGTTGAGATAAAGTAATAGTCCTGAACAGCTCTTCTCCTACAACTGTAGCTTCTTTGTCAGAAGATGAATATTTTAAAAGTGCAATAAGCTGATTTTCCTTAGAATCATTTCAGACAGAAATTCAATATTTAAACCATTCTCTGCCATATTATTGAGCAGTACCCATAGCTGTTTTTCCCAATCTATCACAAAAGTAGATGAAAGAGATGAAAAATTCAGATATTCAAATCTTGGGATTTAAACAGTTTTATTGTCAGATTACACATACTTCTAGAAGACTAATTTTTTAATATATACATAAATAATGGCAGAATTTTGAAGAAAGGCATTTCAACCTCATAACTTTTAAAGTTATATAGTTTAAGAGTCTTATGCAGTTTTAGAGTCTTTAATAAAAGTCTCTTGTGACCAGTTCAGTGTCAGTAGTCCACCACTGAACTGAAAAAGATGACATACAATTTGTACACTGTGAATGGAGAAAATACTCTGTAATAATTTGAAGTCATTTGACTGTATATCAAAATGAAAAATATTTTGTACTAGCTGTGGTGCAGTCATCTTTTCTAGTGCAATAACAAAAGAGAGAAAGGGAATCAGCAATTCCAGCTTTGGTATTACATTGACCAAAGAACTTTGGAGTTAAGAAGCCTTTTTTTTCCCCTGAATTTTGCATGCTAACTGATGTTGAAATATAAATTCAGCCATTACAAAATAAAATTAAATAAATTGGACAAATCTTACTTTTTCATAAAAGAAAATTGCTAATCTTAATCTTTCAATTGAAAAAACAAATTCAGTCTTTCAATTGAAAAAAACAAGTAAGAAAATTTGAATAGAAACAGTCTGAATTAGAATGCAAACTACTTGAGAACTACATTTGAAATTCCTTTAAGGAAGCTCCATTTTTTGTTTTTGTGATGCTGCAGTTCTTGGTAACCTTACAACTGAATAGAATAGAATAGAATAGAATAGAATATTTTAAATTGGAAGGGACCTGCAATGATCGTCTAGTCCACCAGCCTGACCATTCCAGGGCTGACCAAAAGTTAAGGCATGTGGTTAAGGCCATTGTCCAAATGCCTCGTAAGCACTGACAGGCCTGGAACCTCAACCGACTCTCTAGAAAGCCTCTGTCAGTGTTTGACTGACTTCTCAGTAAAAAAATGCTTCTCAACGTCCAGGCTAAACTCTCCTGGCAGATATTCAAACTTCATGCATCCTGGTTCCCATGCATCCTATCCTGTACCTGGATACCTGGAAAAGAGACCAGCACCTTCCCCTCCTTGGGAAGCTGTAGAAAGCAATGAGACAGCATCTGAGCCTCCTCTTCTGTGAATTAAACAAGCCCAAAATCATCAGCCTTCCAGCCCTTTCCTCAACTTTGTTGCCCTCCTCTGGATGTATTCAAGGATCTCCACAACCTTCTGAAATTGTGGGGCCCAGGATTGCACACAGTGCTCCAGGTAAGCCCACACTGAGCACAGTGGGACAATCCCCTCTTTTTCCCAGCTGGTCATGCAGTGTTTGATGCACCCCATGCCTTTTGCCCTCTAGGCTGACAGGGTTCACTCACTGCTGACTTGTGTCAAGCCTGCTGCCCAGCAGCACCCACATATCCTTTCTTGCAGGGCTGCTTCTCCAGCCACTCTTGTTCCAGTTTATACTTGTGCCCAGCATTACTCTTCCTAGGAGCAGAATTTGGCATTTGTACTTGTTAAATTTCATCTCATTAATGATTGCCCAGTGCTGCAGTCTATCAAGATCCCTTTTGCAGGCCAAAGTTTTATGAAGGTTTTTATTGTCTTTCAAAGACAAAAATGTACCATAGAGACTATAAACCTTGCATTTATACAATTTTTTTATTCATAATTAGTGAATTTGAAGTCATTTTTGCAGACAATAAAAAGATAGAAAATTACACTGATTGAGGAATAAATGTAGTTTCATGGTTGTCAATTAAGCAAGGGTTTGATAAGTCTAGCATAAACTTCTGCTCATTAGTTTATGGCATATCAAAGCTTTTCTTGCTTTACTGCCTCTCTCCTACTCCCTCTCACTCTCAACACCACCCTATCTTATTACAGTCCAGGATATCATCTTGAGGGCTATGACAGGATATGGGAGCTAAAAACGAGGCTTTCTGCCAAATAAGAGATTTGCATCCTGCTAAATGTTCAAGTTCTAATAGTTTAAGATGGTTTCTATTAGCTAGCAGTGAAGAAGACTGTGAAGGAGGAAGACCAAAAAGTATTAAGGCATTATAAGATTAAAGGTGAACTTCAGGAGCAGAATTTAGGACTTTTAAAAATTATTTGGAGAAAAAAGGCCAAAGAAGAAAAATAGATCCATAGGTCTAGGTAGGCACTTACTTTTATGAAGGATTCAAGAAATTTAAATATGTCTATTTATATATACAAATATATATAGTTGCTTTGCACATAAAGCCTATCAACATCTACAGCAACATTGTATTTAATATTGATTTTAATTTATTTAATTATAAAATTTTATTTTATAGCGATTTTTTTCACTAGAAGCATGAAAAATTTAATACTTGTATAACAAACCGAGTTTTAAATCTTCTCTCAACTTAGACCAAAGTTAAAAAAGGCTTATGGGCACCTCATTTTATCTTTAGCTACAAATACAAGGGTCAGATCCATAGCCTTTCCCACTAACATTTTGCCTTCTCCCCATTTAAAATCCCCAGACTACATCAGCATCATTCTCTCTCAAGCAGCTTCTTAAGCCAAGAGATTTGACTCTTGGGAATACTAGTATATTTGTGATGGTGTCCATGGCTATAATTTCAGCCACCTTAAAAAGCAAAGCTGTGGCATATCACCAACCCTCTGTATTTGAGATCTTCTAAAAGGAAAACCACATGAGCATTCATGACAGGTCAAGGTGCATGGTCTGTGATCTAAACGATTTTTTTTGTTCTCTCTTATTTTTTTGCAATGCGTTTAATTTGCTTGTATATATGCAAATGCACACTTCAGTCATCGATGAACAAGTTGTAGTGTCTGTTTATAGCAAAAAGTATATTTATCTATCAAGTACTCTCTTTTTTGTTTTTTCTTTTAATGCTCAAAAAGCCTCCGTTCTGATGTTTGCTTGTCACAGACACATTTTATGAAAAATCCTTTCCTTAGGATTTTTTCTTATGAGAAGCTGAGAGGCCTCAGGAACAAAATGTAAACAATTATTATCTGCTGCTGTGGAATGAAACAGGTTCATCTGTGATTGGTCTCGTGTGGTTGTTTCTAATTAATGGCCAATCACAGTCAGCTGGCTCGGACTCTGTCCAAGACACAAGCCTTTGTTATTAATTCTTTCCTTTTCTATTCTTAGCTAGCCTTCTGATTAAATCCTTTCTTCTATTCTTTTAGTATAGTTTTAATATAATATTTATCATAAAATAATAAAGAAAGCCTTCTGAAACATGGAGTCAGATCCTCGTCTCTTCCCTCATCCTAAGACTCCTGCAAATATTTGCTGAAAACCATTTCGGGATTTTTTGAAATTTCATCATCTAGTTAGGCTTTCTCTTTTCAGTATAACATAATAACTTAAATATTATGTTAATAATAATACATATATAATATAATAATAAAATATTTAATACTTCAGTATAACTTAAAAAAACCTTCCTGAACGGGATATATATATCTGAGGGGAACAAAGGTTCTCTAAATCTCTAGGGTAACAGTTTTGACCTCTTTGGCATATGCAATGCTAACCTTCTTCTGGTTCTTATTCTGCCAAGCCTCTCTTAGTGTATGTGAATCATTAGACAGTAGGCAGTGGGGTTAGAAGTATACAAATATATATATTTATTTAGGGAGCTGAATGTCAAACAGTTCCCTGCTCTTAATAGCTGATGATTTTACAAGTCAGACACTTTCCTTGTGCTGTCACTCTGGTTTGGGTTTCACACGAGATCGTCTTGGCACTTGCAGTCTTGGCAGGCAGACTGTGTGCTCTCCTCTTCCTCTTCTGCTGATGTGCCTTCAGCCTACTGATCTGTGGAAGGGAAAGCAGCCATCAGAGGGAAATCCTCATCTTCAGTGCTGCAGTCACTAACTTCTCCAGACATCTCCACCGCCGCTTGTCTTTCCTCTCTGTACTCGCGGTGGCCCATGAAGTACTGGTTGGTGTTGTGGGGCGTGCACATCCCTGGCAGCCGGTATCCTGCCAGGTTCATGGGCCGCAGGCGCGCTCTTGCCTCTCGCCGAATTGCTGCTGGCAGATGTGAGGTTGTGATCCAGCAGCCCTTCTTTGCGTTCCAGAGCAGCTCGCTCTTTTCATCACTGCCGCTCTGCTCACCTGCCTGGTCTTGCTGGAGGGACTCAGTGCATTGTAGTGGTTGCTGCTTCCAATTCCTGCTGCACTTGTGACCCTGCCACTGTGCCTTCCCAGACTGCTTCTGCTGCAGTCCATGCACAGGATCATTGTGCTGGCCACCATGTCTCTCGCAGCCATTTGAGGACGATGCACAGGGGTTCTGCTCCATGAGGTCCTTCTCTCTTTTCTGTTGCCCTCGCTGACCGTCTCCGTTAACGTGCCTTCTCACCCTGTGCTTCCATGCCTGCTGTTGCCTCCTGCCCCTGCCAGCCCTGTTGCTATACAGGAGCACAATGAGCATGTCTTTTGCCTGTACTTGGTGGCCCTGCCTTGGTCTCTTGTCCCTGTCCTGACTTTGCTGTGCCTTCTAGCACTGCCCAACAGTGACAGTAGCCAGCAGCAAGGCACGGCTGGGGGAGCGGTACGGGGGTTGGCTTTCACTCCAGCTGCGGCCTGGCATGGCAGCCATGGCCCCATGGGGGGTGCTTACCTGGCAGGCCGCGGAGGGAGCCTGTCCATGCTGACATCCTGCCCTGTAGAGGCTCTTTGTGTGGGCACTCTGTGACAGACAGCCATGCCACCCTGCCTGGAGGAGCCAGAGGTGCTTGGCGGTGACATGGAGCTGGTGCCAAGGGCACAGTCCATCAGTCAGTAGGGGCCACTCCCATGTGGGCCCTACAGGCCCAGGCCAGGCCTCACTGGAACAAATCCAATCTCTGGCCCTGATAACATTACTAGCCCTGATACCATCACCAGCCCTACTCTGTGATTCCCTCCAAGCACCTCGTGGGACTGAGGGAAAGGTGTCCTGGGCACCTGGTGAAGAAGGGTGTGGAGGGACTAAGTAGCTGTCAGGAGTTGGCACAGAAAGTCAGCACCTTCAAAAAGCCTTTCTCACCCTCCTGACTCAAAACCCTGTATCCAGCACTTATGTCAGCTGTTGAATGAATTCCTACTTTTTCAGTGTGGAAGGTGGAAAGATAGAAACCAGGCTTATCTCAAGATTAATTTTCTATACACAGCATATTGGCATAACACCAGGTACTATTTGTAGCATCCTTCTTGTTGGCTTTTTGTGATACAGAATAAAACCTAATAAATCATAGAAGTACTGAATGGTTGGCCTGGAAGGAATCTTAAATATCATCTAGTTCCAACCTCCCTGCCATGGGCAGATACATCTCCCACCAGACCTGGCTTCTCAAAAACCTCAGCCAGGCCTTGAACACTGCCAGGGATAGGACTAAATAAAATTAAAACTTTTTTTTTTTAGTGTGTTTGTTATGGTTAGAAAAAAGCTGTAAAGATGACAGCTATGTTGAAGAAAAGAGTGTCCTCCTTCTCACCACACAAAGATAAGGATGGGGTTTTTGGGGCTGTGTTTGTCTTTGGAAGTTTGCACAATTTGTGTTGCTGGGAGTAGGTGGGTATTTATTATTTTAGGCTCCCTGTCCTTCCACTGATACTGTCAGACCAGGCTTATTGTTTCATAGTAAGTGATGCATTTATACTATTTAGACCAGAAACTGTGTTTGTCATTTGTTGAGAGATATCATCAAGCACTCTGAATTTTTGTACATATTGATTAGAGAGATTATCTGTATAGTATCACGCCCTGCAACATAAATTCTTTGGATGTCATTTATAGTCTACTAATTTAAATACAAAAAAATATATAATAAAAAAAAATTATAAAATAATCATTTGCAATATGCTATGAATATTGCAATATGCTAAGAATATTTTCCTCTTCTTTTTTTTTCCATATTCTAGGTTGATTTAAAAACCACAAACAAAATACCAAAGCCAACCAAACAACCCCCTCAGCAAAAACAAAAGCAAAAATATTTCACATAATCTTCCTTTGTTTTTTATCATCAAAGGTTCAAGATGAAAGGGAAAAAAATGTGCATAGGGTCAAGTTTACCAAACAAGTAAAAACAAGTCTCATCTACCCTTAGTATCAGGCTTTGGTGTGATTTCCAGTGTCGCTATTCATCAACACACGATGGCAGTAGCAGTCCATGAAATGATTAGCTGATGCTGTACATGAATGAAACTAAATCTGCCTAAGGCCTTTTTTTTCTAGAGATAGCTATAGTCTTTGCTTATGAATATTGACAGTTCTGAGGCCAGCTCCACAGAGAAGTAAAAAAAAAAAAGAAAAAGAATAAAAGAGGAAGGTTCACAGTCTTTTCTTGATCAAGGCAACCCCAGATATTATCCCAGGTACAGTTTGTGATCCCAAACTCCATGTAAGAAGTGGCAGATTAGTGCTTTCATTAACCACAATGACTTTCTGGAAAGCTTACTGGCTTATAATGTTAATTATAGCAGGTTCTACAGTCATTCTTTATCTCCTGGTCATTTTGGGGATCTCCTCTAATCAAAGATTTCTCTAGCAGCCCATTTAGCTAATAAGACTCCCTTATCTGTGATCAATTTTGACTGAGCTATCAAAGGTGCTTACTGGAGAGCCATATTGACTAAGCATATACAACTTTCTTCGAACTACATTGCCACTTTGGTTTCATTCTATCAAGAGAAAGTCTTTTAAACATGTGGCTTAATCCTCACAGTTCTGAGTTTGATTTCATGCCGTTACATGCCTCCCTGTTGAACCCTGATAGCTTCAGCGTTTCTGCAGAACATATCTTCATGTATTTACTTTCAGGTGAGATATTCACTGGAAAATAGACATTTAACATCAACTCCCTGTAACTTAAAGTAATTACATGGTTGAGATTCTCGTGGGTCTCCCAGGCTGAGTCTGTGGCTGAAGGAGTATTTGTACTGGTCAGTGGATTGTGCTGCTGAGGTAAGCCTGTATGTTTCCCAGCTCCAGAAGCCAGCAGCAGAAATAGCTGCGGCACTCCAAGAAGCCTAAGTTAACAGGATTTACCAACAATCTCAAAAGCATTACAAAGATAAATTATTGCTGCAAAAATATAGATAGATTATGGAAGGGTAATCTGAAGGAAAGATTCTGTTTTCTGAAGAAAACATGTTTTTTGGAATATGGCTAATACTTTTCCAAAATAAAGGGATCTTTAATGAAAGAAGTAGAAAATTAGATGTGTCTCTGAGAGAATAATATTTAATTAAAATAAAACCCAGTAAATAATCAATTGCGTACACAATTTTATTTTTGTTTACCATATAATAGTTAGACTTTAATATGTAAAAATTATTTAAATTTAGAATTCATACATTGGATCTGAACAATTCAGCAAAAAATTTTGTATTTGCATTGTTTTTGTAGTAAAGTATTTTTCTTGATATTGCTAAATAACTTGCAGT
Organism: Ammospiza caudacuta; assembly: GCF_027887145.1. Lineage (NCBI taxonomy): Eukaryota > Metazoa > Chordata > Aves > Passeriformes > Passerellidae > Ammospiza > Ammospiza caudacuta. Next base: position 35,259,569 of record NC_080597.1, on the reverse strand, counting down.
TGGGTAGATAATGGATTTTTCTTTTAGCATTTCATAATCTTCTCAGCATCTCAGTAATAAATTCCAATATTAACAGAAATATTTCCCAAATAAATGATGTTTGTAAAAATTCATCTAGGTTGATGTAGCTTAGATGAGGTTACCAACTGGCAAGCGGGGTAGACACATGTAAGCATAAGGTGTTTTGCTCAGGTTGATGGGATTGCCATCCAGCCTGATGTCTTCAAGAGCCCTACGCACGTAAGTAAAATCGCTCCTTTTGCAGAAAGTATCTTCATGCATCTCTTGAATGTTGTTGTTCTAAAAGAAAACAAGCAAACAGCAAAGAAACTATCAGAATAGTTACCTGAAAGTATTTTTTTATTCTGAAACACCATTTATGGATGTGTTTTCAGTGTGTAGAGAGATACTTGCTTGAACTCAAGGGCCCAGATTGTGGCAGCAAGTCATCAACAGAGAAATCTCCCAAGCAGGGGAAAATTTCTTGGCCAGTGCAAAACTTCAGAACTAAGTAACTCAAACCTTGTAGCAGAGACAGGCTTTGAAGGAGGAGCCTGGTAGAATTATAGAGCATTTTCATTTCCAGATTATAGTGAAGAGCCGTATTAAGACAAATTTGATCCACGATAGGCCAGTTCAAAAATCACAGAAACATAATTATCATCCTGACATCTTAATGTGCCTTAACCTGCAAAGGTACAACTCTGTAATTTGACCTGTGACAATTTCTTTCCCCCCGTCCCTCTCACATTAGTTTAACTCACACCTGTATATGTACTGGCAAAATTGAATGCATTTGGTTTTATTCCTTTGATTTAAATTGCTCTTACATGCCTTATATTCACTGAGCTTCCATTCTTGAAGCGAACCATTCTCAACCATGAATTGCTGGAATGCAGCATTGTCAGGAAACTGGGACTAAAAAGCTCATTACCTAAAAGGAGGGCTGAAAATTGTTCTCTTCTCCATTCCTTTGCTAGTGAAAAGTTGGTGTGGACAAAGTCCTGCTCACTAAGTTTTTTTCTGTAGCACATAGCACTGAATATTTAATTTACAGGCACAAACAGGTGAAAAGGAAGTCAGCTAGCAGGCAGAGAGTTTTAATAAATTTACTTACTGAAAGATCGAGGTTAAATGATGTGAGGCACATTACATTGCTTACTGAAAGATTTTTTCTGTATGATGTAATTAGTAAAAATGTCTGATAAACAAAACTGTAAATTGATACAAGATGAGATAACGGGAAAGAAGCAGAGCTGGAAACGGTTAAAAGGAAGTATTCAGAAAGAAACTCTTAGGTCATAGTAACTCTAGAATTTGATTTTTGAAAAAATATTTTATTAAAAATTCTGAAAATTAAGGCTTAGCAGAGCTAAATTTTACTTCTCTAAAAGACTTGTAATCACTAGTTAATTTTATGTTTCCCATAGCTTGTTTAGTCAAGTAAGAACACTTTTTGATAAAAAGAAGAAACACTACAAGACAAATATTTGCCCTTCTGAGTTGTGCATGTGCTTTGAGCATGACATAAAGAGCCATTTCTTTTGTAGCCTACCTGAAGATGAAGAGCTTGGAGGCTTTCAGGGAGCGGCAAGGGAATGTGATCCAAGTTATTGTCAGTGATATAAAGATGCTGCAGTTCATCCAGATTCTAGAGGAATATGGAAGAAAGCGGGGGAAATGAGAGATATATTTGAAAATCTCTGCCAAGTAAGTTGGAAATCTATCAGTGCAATGAATGCCACCAGATAGCAGAACATTTAATTTCAGCATGATATGGTGAAAAGACAGAAATTCAAAGACAGTAATGGACTCTGATTTGCATAGGCTGAGAATGTTGCTGATAAGGGATAGGTGTTCAGATTAAAATGAAGGGGAAAATGTTTTTCAAAAATCTACAGAATTATTAAAGATATAATTTCAATGATGATGTTGTTACCTTTCTTTTGTGACAAGACTACTCAATTTTGCAGAAGTGTATTGTTTTGAAGCAAATTATAATTATATAATAAATGCTGGAATTAAAAATACATTTCTCATTCTTTTCAAAAGGTAAATAATTTTCTCCCTTGACTTGTTGGAGGAATGAGTGCTGAGAAATCTGGCAGACACCATAGAGGTTGCTCACAGTGGTCTTTGAAAGGCCTCAGGGATCAGGAGAAGTGCCTGAGGACTGGAGGTAAGCCTGTGTCACCCCTATCTACCCCTAAAAAGAGCAAGGTGGATCTAGGGAACAACCATTCAGTCAGCTTCACCTCCATCCCTAGAAAGGTTATGGAGTGCCTCATTCCAGAATCCATCTTGATCCCCAGGGATGATAAGAAGGTAATCAGGAGTAGCCGGCATGGATTCACTAAAGGTAAAACATGCTTGACCAACCTGATTGCTTTCTAAAATGAAACTACCAGAATGGATGAGGGGTAAACACTGAATATTTTCTATCTGACTTCAGCAAGGCTTTCAACACTTTGTCTCCTACTATACTCTTAGCAAACTCAGGAAGTGTGGACTGGAAGAGTAGAGAGTGAGGTGGATTGAGAACTGAGTGAATGGCAGATCTCAGGAGGACATAATAATCAATGGCACAGTCCAGTGGGATGTCTGCCACTAATGCTGTCCCTCAAGGTTCAGTGCTGGGCCCAGTATTGTTTAACATGTTAATCAATGACTTGGGTGGAGGGACAGATGCCTCCTCAGCAAGTTCACTGATGACACAAAGCTGGGAGCAGTGGCTGATACCTCAGAAGGATGTTCAGCTCTCCAGAAGGACCCAAATAGGCTAGAGATAAGATGAGAAGAACCATCTGAAATTCAGCAAAGGCAAATGCGGTGTCCTGCACCTGGTAAATAATAACCAGCAGTACAGACTGGGGGGCGATCTGCTGGAAAGCAGCTCTACAGAGAAGGTCCTGGGGGTCCTGGTGGACAACAAGCTGTCCATGAGCCACCAGTGCCCTTATGGCCAAGAAGGCCAATGGAGACCTGGGGTACATTAGGAAGAGCATTCCAGCAGGGCAAGGGAGGTGATCCTGCCCCTCTGCTCAGCCCTGGTGAGGGACATCTGGGGTGCTGTGTCCCCTTCTGGGCTCCTCAGGACAAGAAAGAAACACGGAGCTCCTTGAGCAGGTCCATTTGAGGGCTACAAAGATGACTGGAAGACTGGAGCATCTCTCTTGTGAAAAATAGGCTGCACTTCACTCTCCACATCCTCTGGAGAGAGGAAGAAAATATTTTCCCATCACACCCAAACTTACTTTAAATGCCTCATTTGGTATCCCTCTGCGACCAAGCCTGTTCTTACTAACATCAATGAATGTTAAGGTAGATGGTAACTCAGGCAGTTGCCTTATCCTATTGTCACGGAGCACCAGCTCCTGAAGTTGGGGCAATCTTCGGAAGGCATCTTTGTGGATATCTGATATGAAGTTTGCAGTCAAATCAATCCTCTTCAAATGGTCTGGCAGAGAAAGAGGATACAACAGATTTATAAGAATGTATTTCCTGAAATTTAAAGAAAACCCTGCCCATATCATTCTTTATACATCTTTCAGTGAAAGACTTCAAAGTTTAAAGATTTCTGTGTGTTTTGGGAACCTTATAAAAATTTCAATAATGCTTCTATCCATACTTAAGTTTGCAAAGTCATTTCTGCTGATCTTCTTGATTCTGTTATAGCGTGAGTAGAAATAGGTGGTTTTCTTAGGCAATGGTGGAACGGCATGAAGCTCACGATCATCACAGTAGACTGTGGTCCCTAGGCATGTACACAAAAGGCAAGTGGGAAGACCTGTCAAGGAATTTAAAAGAAAACACTTTGTTAGAAAGGACATGAATAAAAGTCATACATAAATTATTACAATGAAATGCTCACATAAGCACCTAATCATCAGTCTTTGTCTATGGTAAAGTTTGCTTCCCATTCTGCTTTGATTAGGCAATCATATAATTGCAACACTAAAGTGATTAAATTATTTTTAAAATTAATTTATTTTTTGCCCTGTGCCTAGAAGAGCAATTAACCTGTTCTAATAAATTGTTTCTCAGACTATAATAGACTATTTGGTGACAGTAACCAGCCGGAAGTTGATTTCCCCTTAAGCTAGCAGGTGTATACTTCTGTCTAGATGGAGGAATAATAGCTGATGAATGATCTTTTCTACCTAATCTGTCTCTTTGACACTCTCTTTCTCTCCTCCCCCTCCCTTTTTATATTTCTTTCTACCTCTCTCTCTCCCCCCCTTACATTTACTAATATATAAAATTCGTCCTATTGACTGTGGCATATGGTCTCATTTACACCTTTATTCAGGCAGAGGCATCCCTCTAACAATTTTAATAACTGGATTGTAACACTTGTGACACTGACTTTTTGATACATCTTTTTTGAGTATGAGTATACATTATGAGTATAAATCAGCATATCTGTTTATCAACTTTTAATCCCATAGAAATACTTTTCTGTTTCATGTTTTCCTCCTCCTTGTAGCAGATGGGGTGGTTTGCTCTTGTTATTTATAGAATAGTAGGATAATGCAGGAATATGAAAATGTTTTCCTTGCAGATTAGTTTCTTCTCCAGGTCAGATGTGGCTACATGAGAGATGCGCCTTCTTAATCTGCCCCAATTACCTGTAGATTATTGAGGTGTCTTTTAAGGCAAGATTAAAGAATCAATAGGCAGAGTACTCTTTTATTTTTGTGTAATAATCGCTACTTGGACATCCAGGAATACAATTTCCCTAGAGATAAGGATCTTTTCATGCTTTCCCTAGCTTTCTCCACAGGACAGATGAAATTGGCTGCAGAGAGTAGGTCTGATACAGGGAAAAAAATATTCACATCTTGGACTATTCTGGCAAATCTGGCCCTAAATGAATATTGAGTTAATGATGGCTGACATTTTTTCATAATATTGCAACATAGTACCATAGTATGGGTAAAGGGTTTCACCCTGTCCTATTTTTGATCTTGGAGGAGTGGTATTTTTCACCTATGTCTGGTGGACACTGAATAAAAAACAGAGGTAGGGGAAGAATACAAAAAGATATCAAGAAAAAATGAGTTTGGCTTAATGTTACTGAGCCTTGTAGTCTTTTATTCAGCACCAGGTCAATAGCAGCAACATCTGACAGGAAAATATGTTGCTAAAATAAAGACAAAAGAGAAATATGATTTGATACATTACTGTGTTGAGCATTTCTTTAATTGATGCACTACTTGATTTGCATTCAGTACTCAAAAATGTTGACAGACACAGAATTCATCATATAGAATTTTTAGAATATTATCAGGATGTAATGTAAAATCTTCTAATTTTCAAATTTGAAAAAAGAAAAGTGTGGGCCTTTTTTTTTTTCCTAGACTCTCCTTGGAAGTTCTCATTTCATTTTGGTTTGTTTTTGCCTGGTCGAGCTCACTTGTAGTATGTACCAAAATAAGACTATGAATTATTAACTTCACTGAATACACAATTTTGGAAGCAGGAACTCTGGGTTTTATATTTGGGTTTTTTTTTTTTAAATTTCGTTTTTCTTCTATGTAACGCAGCTGTAGTGTTGAGTATAGTAGAAAGTAGGATTTTCCTGTTACTGTATGTTGATCACCATAAAACACAAAGATCCCTCACAGAAATTGATAACTCTAGTAGACTTTGCCTACTATAATTTAGAGGAGCTTCTGACGAATGCCAAAAATTAGCAGTGCAAAATTCGTGTGGGAGAGGGACAGATTGCGTTTTGCAATTTTAATTCCCCTGCAAGATTTATAAAGTTCTTATTTCACTATTGATATTCAGAAGAACTGAAAAATGTCTCCACTAAAAAGTTCTAAGTAGCTCCCTTTCCTTAAGTTTTTCAGTTTATAACTTTCATGGTCAAAAATTCTTCAACAATTTAATTGTACTTTGTATTAACACATTTATAAAAAACATGCAGCAAATCACCATAAATAAAGACAGTTGATAATGATATTGAAATTTAAGACAGAATGACAAGTACTGGTAGCACTGCCAACCATCAGCAAATTTTCAAGTTGCAAATGTTCTGGAACAAGTGGCACAGTTGTTTTCATAGTGAAGTAGCATGGAGACCTTTTAGACACTAGGCACCTATCTGACTTTGGAGGAGGATTCAAGATAAGATTCTTTCTTCAGTAAGAGACATACAGAAATGATGTACTTCATTTTCAGTAAAAAAGAAAATAAAATGGGCTTGCTCAAAATCAACACTATACACAAAAACATTTCTCTTTCCTACTAACCATCTTGAGTCTGGGGTCCAAGAACACCTGACCCCTGCGCTGAAGACCCATCAATTAATTTTGGTGTAGATGCTTCATCCTCAGTTTCTTCTGTCAATGGTGCAGAAGAATAACTCTCTTGAATTGCAGACAGTAGTTTTGTCCCAATATCTGTCTAGGAAAAATTAAAAGGAATTGTTACTGTTTACTTCCTTTGGAAGCTGTTGGTCTTGCAGTTATTCATATTCTTCCACTAGAGGTCACAAATTTTCTGAGATTTAGTGCTGGAGCTGCATTTTATCCGGAGCTATAATGAATTCTGATAATTTATAAACAATTCATGAAAATCCAACATATTTGTTCACTTTTTGTCTGTGTTTTGGGTTTTTTACTGTATGCACACATGCATATACTTCATTACTAAGAATATATACTAGAAAAATTATTTTTCCATATTTATTTAAAGATAAATTAGATTTGTGATAAAAATTGATAAAATGTATGTAAAAAATGAAAATTTGCTATGAAATATCAAAAAGATGCAAGTCATTTGCCATAAAATTGTAAATTGTACCATCATAAATCGAAATCCAGTACAGGTGTGCAGGCTCTGCTTAGAACACTAACATGGTTTTAAAATATTACTTAATAATTCTGAACATGATTTAAAAATATTACTAAATAATTATGAACTTCAACTTCACATAACTTTCTAATATGTTAAAGACTCTGGTTAACGTCATTCATTAGTAGTTTGTATTATGTAGTATGAAAAATTTGATATGTGGGATAAATCCTTGGTTTTAAAACACTTATAAAGTTTGGAAGATCCTTGCATAGAACTAGAAAACCTCTTATTTTGTCCTTCAATCAACATAACTAATCAAAGCATTTAATTCTGTCAGGTTAACTCTACTTCTAAAAAGGCATTCTGTTGATTTTCTTATATGACAATTCAGGATAAAAATTAAGATATAGCAATTTTCTTGTTTCACATCACCTCTCATAAAAAGAGTATTGCAGACTTGTCAGGCTTGTTGCAGAGGGGGTCTATGTTATCAAAGAGGGAGAGTTGTTTTCTGTAATCACCCAGACAGCTGTATTATCTTTGTAAGTTACCTTCCCAGTTTATCTTCATTTCCCCATGTGTAATAATATTGTTCAGCTGAGGCAGAGCCCCTTTTGAAAGTGCACTCTATTCTTTAAATCTAAAACAATTAATTAGTATATTATAGGGTTTTGCACATCAGAGGTGCTGTTAAAAATGTAGGTAATTGTGGAGACCCTGGGGGGCATCCCCTAGTTTAGGGGTTCAGAAGAATCTTCCCCAAAAAAGCTGTTCAGACCCCATTGGCTCCTACCCCTGTTTCTATGTCCCTGAGCCACTCCCTCCCTATTCCCTGATTTGCCCTCCTCTTTGTACTGCCAGAGACCAGGTTCACCCCCTGCCCCTGGGATAGAGAGAAACCTGGACCCTCCCTGTGTGTGCCTGGGACCTGAACATCTTACCAGGTGGCTGAATAAAGCATCTGTGGATACCATGCAAAGACCCTTTTTGCTTCCTTGCCCTGGACTTTATTAGCAGTAATTCAGGCTGCAATAGGTAATACATTTAACCCTGCAGGTGCTGCACCCCTGTGCTGCATTTAGCACTCCTTATCTTTTTCTAAGACACAGCCAAATACAGAAATTTTGTTACAGTATCATTATTCCAAGTGCAAAGGCACCAAAGCCCAAAATTCTCCTTCAGTTTTCATCCACTGCAGCTTTCTAGCACAACACCACCACAAAACCACTGAGTCCTGAGTCTTTAACCTGACCAAGCATCTCCTTTTTTGACACCATCCCACAGCTACTGCTTTCTTTGCTGTCTTCATGAAGAACCAGTTGTTGAAATCCATCACAGTAGTGTTCATAAATTATAATTGTAAAACACAGGTAAAAACTAATTGACTGGCCAAATAGTTAGAATTTTTAAAATTTGGTTTTGTATGTAGACTATAGAAGTTAAAGGAACTAAAACACCTAACATCTGGATTCCAAGCACAGGCAAATCTTTGCTGTATTTGATCCCTATTTGAATCTCTTTATATGTGTATATGTATGTATACATATATAATATGTAACCAGCAGCTCAGGGGATGTGATTCTGCCCTTCTACTCTGTACTTGTGGGACCCCACCTGCTGTACTGGATCCGGCACTGGAGTCTCCAGCACAAGGAGGACACGGGCTTGTGTGGAGCAAGTCCAGAGGAGAGCCAAGAAGATGAAGACAGACTGAGAGAGTTGAGGTTGTCCAGCCCAGAGAAAAGTAGCTTTTCAGTGCCTAAAGGGGACCTACAAGAAAGCTGGAGAGAGACCTTTTAGAAGGACATGTAGTGATAGGACAAGGGGGAATGGCTTGAAGCTGAAACTTTTATATATTATTAAATTCTTTACTGTGAGGGTGGTGAGGCACTGGAAATGGTTGCTCAGAGGAGTTATGGAGTCCCTTGCTCAAGGCAAGGTTGGATGGGGCTTTGAGCAACCTGGGCTAGTTCAAAGTGTCCCTGTCCATGGCAGGGAGGTTGGAAGTTGAAGATCTTGGTCCCTTCCAACACAAACAATTCTATGATTCTATGAACTGTGAACATTTCATAAAAAAAAACCAAACCTTTACATCTCATAATAGACTGTCTTGCAGCATGGATATATATAATTACAGGCAGTATTAAGCAATATGATCCTGGATTGCCTTACAACATCTAAATAACTACCTAAAATCTATATTTTTGGACATAAATAATTTCATTTGGGTTATATAATGGCAATAGGTTCAAATATTTTACATCAATTAGTTTCACTGAAGACAGAGAACACGAAAGCAATAAAAAACCAGTAAGCACTCTGAACCACACAGGCTCAGATTTTGACTAAGAATATTTTAGGTTTTCTATATATTCTTTTTTTGTATTCTACTAAGCCACAGATGCTATTACTAATTAGAGTTTATGGATAAAAATGCCCCAAACAGTTGCAAATTTCACAAAATGCAAGGTAATCAAATGATCAAGATGACCTTCAGCTGAACTGAGTAACTTGAGTTGATGTAAGTAAGAGTAAGGATGTACCTTGTCCTTCTGTGCAGACAAATACACAATCTGCAGCACTGACAGTAGACAGCTTAACCAGGAATGGACTTGGGGACAAATCAAAAGAAGATTTTGGGAACAAAGGAAATGGGACAGATGTTCTCTGAACGGAGGAAGCCTAGAGGGAGAGATACATTCCAGACTTTTATTGACCCAGGTTAGTGCTGCACTAAAGTTCTTGCACATGCTGTCTACTTCTTCAGCAGATTTGTGGAAATCAGATAAGGATCCCTCTTCTGAACTTCGGAATTAAATCCAGAGATTTAAGATCTGTAAATGTCTTTATATACAACTTTTCTTCTACTGAAAGTAATATTCTGTAGAAGAGTATTTTCAAGATAGTCTTTTTAAATAGGCTTCAGACCAAAGATAATTTTCCTTTCACTCGTTATGGGGTTTGGGTCATCTACACTGACTGCCATCTCTCTGCATATATGGGACATGCTTTATGGAGCTTACTATCTTGGGATTTGTTATTTACTTTATGCTTTCTGAGGGTTCTTAGTTGATTAATCACTGCAGCTGTTGGGTAGCAAAGTGGAGGTGTTAACCTCTAGTACTTCCATGTCTACACTATTATCTCTTTCTTACTGTAGGATGTTACCTAGATTTGAAGATACACAGTTGAAAGTCTCCCTGCAAATGCACTATGTCTGGGGTTTAGGGAAACTGCTCCAAATAGTTAGCTTTATCTGTCCAGTGTTCTGCAGTTGTGAGTGTCATAAGAAAATAAAAATTATTGATGTTAACTTAATGATGTTGCAATTTTTATACTTGCAACAGAGTAGGAGTTCATTGATATATGTGTTTTACATACCAGACCCGGAGCATGAGCAGCATTTTCTTGCTGTACATAACTTGGACTTGAACCAGTGACCTAAAGGTAAAAGTCTGTTTCCCATTATTGGTCATATGATCCATGCAGCTTTGTATCTTTTACAAGTTTGATAAATCATGCGAGATTTTAACAAGACAAAGATGTTTCTTGGACTGTATGCTGTACAGAATAATCCCTCATTTTCCAGATGTTTGTTTATTTTTGGCAACTGGACTTAATTAAAAAAAAATTGAAACATAAATGATTGTATATCACTTAATGTCATTATTTTCCATAGGGTTTTTTGGAGGGAGGTGGGAGCCTGTAGTTAGGCAGGGAGTGGACTTGTATTTCATCTGGTACTTTAAGAAATATTCTTTGTGAAAAATCACAAAGCAGGAAGAACATTGTAGAGAAATACAATAAAGTATGTTTCTCCTTGTCAATATCTACAAGTCTTCAAATAATAATCTGCCTTCCAAGACAGTTTTTATGCACAGCATAAGAAAAAACTGAAGGGGCATCACATCACTTATCATTAGCCATCTATGTGTTTAATAGTTACCCTACTCTGTCTTCGGCATCAATCAAAAGATTTAGAGAATATCAGTGCAGATTAGTCCCAGAGCATGGCAAATGACAGTGATACCTTTCCTAAGATTGCATGGAGTACCTACTTTTTTCACTATCCTATATTTATGCAGTGTGACTCCAATTTCCAATGAAAGATCTTAGTGAGCCTGGCCAATTCAGAGGCCCATTCAGACCAGGAAGTTACAAAAGTCAAGAATGCAGAAATTAGAACATATCAGTAAGTGATAAAATGCAATTGGTAAAATCCAACCTGCTACTTGTCATCCATAGGCTGGGCATTTAGTTATATTAGCATCACTTCACAGTCAGTGTGAATGAGACAAAACTTCTGAAAAGCAGCTCCAGATATTGGCTACAGAAATTCCTTTTAGGGTGGGCTCTTTAGATGTCTATATCTCACCACTGACAGTAAAAAGGTGAGACAAACAAAAGGCTAGGAGGGGCTCAGGAGTTTATTTTATGTGTCTTTTTTATGTGTCTATTTTATGTCTACATATTTTAGGATCAAAGCTGATGTATTACATGTGATAAGTTTAAATCCACAGAAGAATTCTGAAGTGTGTTGTGTTTCAGTGTTTCTTTTACTGCAAAATATAGATTTAATACACAAATAAAAATGCAAAACTTAAAAAAAGGCATTTTAACCTTGAAGGGACAGTTGTTCCACACTCTGACCCATCAAAAGGAACTGGTTTCTCCCATAGCTGTTTTGAAACTACCAAAGGCTTACAAGAAAATGTCTAATTATGGTAGAAGTTATTCATAGAATCACAGAATGGTTTTGGTTGGATGGACCATCAAAATCATCTATTTCCAACCCCCTTGCCGCAGGCAGGGAGGTTTGCTTTCCCATCCAAAAGTGACCTAAACTTGTTCTTGAAATTTACATTAAAAGACTTCTTTTCTCCTATTGTTCTAAAAAAGAAATGGAATTGTTAGTCACTGCAGACAATTGAATAACAAGATCTGTAGTTGAAACCTTTCTGAAAAACTAGAAAAATTTCAATTTGGGGATAAAGCTTCAAATAAGTTCGATTTTCTGGTCAGCTATTTGGCCATCTGACTTGCACATTACTTGTACCAATTAATAGGGTTTTTTTTTTAAATTTACATGGTATTCTGAAAAGTCATTGTATATGCACTTTGAAGTCTCCTATTTAATCAGATACCAACCACAAAGACAGGAACAGCAGTGTAAGCCTCTGTCAACCCTGCAGAATGGCAAGAGTGAGTTCTTGCTCAAGCATGGCTCCTCTTCATGTGTGTTATGCCAACAGGAGAGATGGTTTGTGTGTATGCACACAGACATGAGCAAATGTGTGTGTGGAACTCAAGTTCTGAACTATGTGCAGGCACCAAAATGCCCTATTATTAGTTGATTCAAATTCAACTATCAAGTAATGCTAATCAGAATGCATCAAATATTAGACTTTCACTGCATTTCTTTCTGAATATTTTGTGGATCATATTTTACAGCTCACATATTTTGTGTAAACAGACCCAGACCAACCTGTATTTAACTGTCTTACTTTTCTGCTCCTTCAGTGCTAGGCAAACCATTCTTAATTAAGTGCTCCTTTGCTTTTCAGCCTCACTGATAGCCTATCTTAGCAATGAAAATATTTTTCTGATGCTCCTGTATTTTTGCTTCTTATTTCTCTTAGTTTTTCCTACCTAAAGAAAAATTGACTGGTTATATTTAACAGATGCTGTAATAAAATAATAATAATTCATTTTATTAGGCATTAGTAGCTGATGTACATAAGAATCTCTCTCCACAATTTGTTTCTCTCACACATTTTCCAAACAAAGTTTTAGTTTCAAAGAGGGAAAAAGTAAGAAGCTCATACAATAATTCCTTTGAGAGTCTGGTTGATTCTATTCATTTTAAAGGAGGAAATCTCTCTTTGTATATGCTTTCAGAGCAGTTAGGAGAGATAGTTTTGACTGCGGCCTCTGGACTCTATCATTATATAAATATTAATTCAAAATACTAATGAACTGTAAAGAAAAGGGGAGATACATCAGCTCATGTTTATACTGTTACTGTCTGTTTCAGAAGATAAATCCAACACAAAGCTTGTACACTTCCAGTGACATTTCTTTGCTGTAGCTTTCTCCTTGAGGACCTTGGAATTCTTTCCTTGATAATAGGCTTTTCTTTTACTCAGCCTTTTTTTAGCCATTATCTGTGAAAAAGTTGATACTGCTATCTTAATGTCTCTATGCACATTTTATTTCTGAGTGATATATTACTTTAAGGTTTTCCAGTATTAATTTCCATTTGGATGCAAAGCATTAGCTAGGTCTTCTGTGTCTCACTAACCTGGGATCTTGGAAACCATAGATTTTATAATCTGTAATGTCACCTAACACATGACAATCCATAGCTTTGATTGAGGATTCAATACAATACTCGCAAGTAATTCACAGCTACAACTACTTTCCCCATGCAAATATTTGCATTTAAAAAAGTATTCCATGTATACATTACTAACTTTTCCCAGCCTTAAGATTATTCCAGAATCTATAACAAAAATAGACTTCAAGTGAAGAACATCAAGGCCATTATCTAGAAATGTTTTCAGAAAAATGTTTCCAATCCAATGAAGTGTATGTGTATATACATACACTCTACACAAGAACCCATACTTCCAGGGTATGAGAATTAGCAAAGTCATGAACTTGGACTCAGTCACCTTACTTAACTGTATTAAGATTATAAATTCTCATACTAAGCCTGAAACACATGTCCAGGGTTCATCAAAAGTTATTTGAGGAAGATAGGTGTATGGGGTGGAATGAACTTTCCCCATGGCATTCCTCAGTGCTGTGCTTTGTGTTTCCGGCTGAAAAGGTGTTGATAATGCACCAGTGCTCAGTGACTGATGAGCAGGGCTGGCACAGCACCAAGGCTGTCTCTCCAACTTTCCTCTCTCACCAGTAGGGCAGGGGTGGTCAAGATCTCAGGAGGGGATGGAAACAGGACAGCTGATCCAAGCTGAGCAAAGCAATATTCAATATGGTATCTGGTCAGCAATAAGAGCTGAGAGAAAGGAAGCAATGAGGGTAGGGGGGGGGGGGTGGGCTTTATTATTCAGGTGTTTGTCATCAGGAGCACCTGCTACACGTACTCAAGTCCTACTTCCTGGAAGTGTTTGGCCATCACCTGCTGACGGGAAGTAGAGGATAAATCTTTTGTTTCCCTTTGCTTCTGCATGCAAACTACGTTTTTCTTCATTAAACTGCATATATGTCAACTCCCAAGTTTTTAACCTTACTTTCTTTCCCTGTCTGTCTGAGAAGGGAGAGTGAGAAAGCATTTTGATGGTCACCTTGGTAGCCAGCTAAGATCAACCCACCTCAACAGATATCCAAAGAGAATGATTCATACTTGTCTTGGAGCATGGTATTGGGATGCCAAGCCTAATTTTTAAGAGAGAATGAGTGGAAAGAATCTCTTTCTAATTTTCTTCAGGTCTTTCCACACTTTGGTGATTACACATTGAATGTGTGATTACAGTACCTAATGGTCTGGAAAAGGACATGTTGACACAGGTGCTTTAGCTTAACTCCTTGAGGTGCACAGGTTAATTTTTACTTCAATTCACATTGAAATTATCAGGAATAGCATCTGAATGCATCTGAGGTACTAGAATTTGTCAGTTTCCTGGATCTTCTACTAATCAGTTGGATACACAACCTTACTAAAGTTTGCAATTTTGCCAATGAGTCTAAAAATGTATTAAACAGAATGGCTTCTATCTGCACATAACTGAATTTTCAAATCTTAAATTGAAGACAGCAACAACAGAAAATGCTATTTGAGTTTTTTCTCCACTGCTTCAATAGCCTGAATATATGATTCAGAACTCTAAATGGAAATTCAAGTCTTAAAGAGTTACTGCACACAGGCTAGATCTGTTGAAGGCCTGCTGGTTGTCTGGGCCTCTGTGGTATTGCTCATCATGCAAACTATGCATAATAAAAACTAACCTGTGACCTTGAATAAATATTTTACACATAGATCCACTTGTGTTGTTCACATCATTATGATAACAAGATTTTAAGCGGTAAAGTCATAACCACAATCAAGAAATCAAACATATTCTGCTTAAAACTTGGGTGACATCAGTAATATCAGTGATTAAAATATAACTTGCAAGACTGACATGCCCTATCAAATAGGACACTGACATGTCTATAAAATTTGCTTGATTTCCACAGCACTGACCACTCGTATCTCCTGGGATATGGGGAACTATGAATGCTTAGGATTCTCTTGGGTGGTACATGGTGTTAGGAATGTAACCAAAAAAATAAATTTGGCTAAACATCTATGAAAAAAAGGCTCTCACAGTGAGGTTCATCCATATGCAAAACAAAACTCTGTTCAACTGCTGTGTTGGATGAACTTTACCTGATGAATTTTAAAAAGACTGTCTGAAGAGCTCAGTAATGGAAGATAATCCTGCTCTGGAAGAGAAGCTTACTAGTTTACCCTGACTCTGCCTATTCCATGCCTTTTAAAAAAAAGCAATCCATGTTGGGATCTCATATCTTTTCATGTTGGGTGCAACATCAGTCATCCTGAATTTCCTTTTGGCTGGAAAAGAACAGCAAAGCCTTGCTTTATCCTTCACTCAGAAACTTGGAAAGGGCCACCCTATGTTTTGGTGCTATAGGACCTTGCAGAGAGAGCACAGCACAGGAGAACCCCACCTACATTAAATGCATTACTAAGAAATCTGTTGTTTGAATGAGAAACTCAATGATGAGGCACGTTCAAAATAACTTCTCCCATTTCTGGGAAGGAAGTAATTTCTGTAGGAATGATAAAGGTTTCATTTCTAAGAGCAAAGAGAGTCATAAAGTGTGGTTTATTAATCAATGTGAAAGACAGCACAGTGACTTTATCAGGAAAGTGAGCTCAAACAAAATCAAGTAGAGCACAAGAGTGGCACAAAGGAAACAGGCCAAAGGTAAGGTAAATTCATTGCAGCAATGTTATTCTCAATTCCTCTTAGACTGAAAATTTATTTCCTAAAAATTATAAGGTTCTGATCTTAGTGCTAACTTTATCTCTTCAGTTCTCCTGTTTTGGAATGTAGTTATTCTTAAATTGTCTCTGTCTTTTGATTTCAAAGCTTTTTTCCAATTTCTATTTCACATTGATGAAAGAAGAGCTCCTGTTCCTCCTGCTGTAATCATGAATCTTTCAAAGGATTGTATTTTCATGAATTATGCATATTGTTATGTGAATAAGCACTAAAACATTATGTATAAAAATAAAAATACCATGCTATTTAAATGTTCCTTTTTTTACTTCACTTCTATCACACACAATCCTGAATCACAGAGTGCTTATATTACTTTCAGGGAAGTTGTGCCAATGTCTAATCAGCAGGGTGAGAAAAAAAAAATTAACGTAGCCTTTTAGTAATTGTAAAGAAATAGAGGATTGTAGAAGAGGAAGGAAACTTTTAAATCAAGAAGTGGAGTCCCTTGCTTCTACAGGTGACATATCTTACCATCTCATACTGTATCAGAATTTCAACAGGTTTTTTTCAGTAATTTATTTTACTTTCCTGCGTTTAAATTCAAATTCTTTTCCTTTCTTTTTTCTTCCTTCTGCCACTTTCCTAGCAGCAAGAGAAAACATTAACACTTTTAGCCTGACACACTTGTAGTGAACATAAACCTAAGGAAACAGCATTTTACAACCTCATTTAATGGGAAATGCTGGAAATCCTGTCTCCACTGCCTCCATGCATCACCCAGACAGTTAAATTACAATGAAGATCTCTAACAGAATTTGTGGAATTGCATGGAGACCTGAGGAAAGCATGATACCTTTCACCTACTCTTAAAGATTACCACAAAAAAACCCCAGAACAATTAGAATATATTTTGGCTGTGTTTGTAGGTTAGGGAAGAAGTGAATAGAAACCACATGAGTATATTTGTCAGATAAGTATTTTCATGGCAAAGAAAAACTGATCAGTAACTACTGCATTTCTGCACTTTGGAAAGACAGAATAAATTAAGTTCTAATTACCTCTACTTGGTCAGACTGCTTGTTTTCATCATAGGCAAATGGATGAGGCAGCTCTCCAAGTGGTATGTCATAGAACTCAGAATCATAAATTATGGTATCACTGATAGGGGCAGCTACAACAGACTCAAAGATAAAAAGTCCCAGAAAAACATTTACAAAGGTCTGCATTTTGTTTTCTTTTCTGAAAGAGAAGAAATTGGACAGATGATAGGTACTCTGGTGTTGAGTACCATGTCACAAATACAGTACTTATATATAAACCCCACAATATTTCTGATGAATAATTAACATTTATTTATGGTGACTCAGTAGTTTAATCTGGTTTTCTTCATGAAGAGTCTCTTTAGCTGAGAATCCTTCGTACTGGTCTGGCCATATTCTTATTCATATGATTTAGAAAAGACCTATGGAATTTTATTGGTGTAAAAATAAACATCTGCATGATATTTTTACCCTTTCATCTAACTTCACCTATTTTCATTGCAATTAGATATGAACTTTTGAGAAACTAGAGAAAAGGTAAATTATTCTATTACTTGTCTCTATCACAATAAATAATCTTTTGGAATGTATAACAATGTAATATTATATCTCCCTTCATAAAAAAACACTAAACAGAATCAAACAAACAAACAAAACCACCAACCTGTTAGAAAAGACTCATGGATGGGTCATTTCTGGATAAGCATAATCAAAACACTTTTCACCTGTTAGTTGTTTTGTCAGAACATAATTTTACTTGGTGTGGCACATCTGGACCATACTTTTGAAAAGGTCTTGGGAGCAAAATAAAAAATAATATGTTGCCCCAAGGACAGTAACACCAATACTCTGAATTTCTTTGTTATTCAATCAAAACCATTTTTGAAGTAGTGAGAAATTGTGATATGGTGTATTCACCTGTTCTCCTTGGAAAATAGAATTGTAAAACTGAATTATCACCTATTTAAAGTTCTATAAAATTGAATTATCACCTATTTAAAGTTCCAGAATTCAGTAAAATGGTAGAAAATTCATGCTAGGCTAAAGAAGTAGTGTTTATGCATTCCCTTTTCCTTGTAAATGATGCATTCACTATTATCATATAAGATGCCTGATACAAGGCTCTATTCAGCGTTCTTTACTTACATCTTTGTTTATCTACAGCTCACATTAATTTCACCAAAAGCACAGTGATAATGAGCAATGCATAAGTCTAATAAACAGTATTCCTTATGTGATGCCGTGATATGCAGTCTTAAATATTTAATTTCAAAATTGTAGCTACTTCTAATAAAGTACAAGAAATACATGAGATGTCTTTTTTTAATGTATGTACTGGGCAACAAGCTGAATTTTAGCTTCATGAAAAGAGGTCTTTATAAAGTTAGTTTAGGCATGAGGATATGAAATTCCTCTGGGGATGGTCAGTAACACAAGGCGTTCATTTTTCTCTCATTTTCTTTATTCGGAAAGCTGCTGCTGGAAGAAGCCTGAGTCACTGGGTCTTCTCTTTGAGAAAGCTTAGATTAATTTTACCTTTAGTATTAGCTTCCAATATTACTAAAGGTATTATGCTTTATCAAAAAAATTAAAGTAAACTAAAATAAAAATGCAATCAATCTCTTAAATAAGTGAGTATGCTAGAATTAGCGGGTTTTTGTCGGTCTTTGTTTTCTGCTGCTTATTTTTGGCAGAATTGGTTTTGGTCTTGCTTCTCTTTTTTATGTCATTTATCTCAGATGATTCAGCTATAGAGGGTGTTATCTATCAACCCAAAATGTAGTACTAACATATACGGTGTAATTTTTCCTCTGAATAAACAATTCTTAAATAAAAAATTGTTCGCTATGCATAATTGTTTGCATACCACAACTCCTAAAAATAAAAGATTTTTAAAGAGTATAAGGCTTGATAAGTATTAAATTTTGCATATATACAAACCCAGCAAATATCTGTGGGAAAAAAAAAGTTTACCTATGGCTATAGTATCTGCACTAATTTGCAGGGTTTGCATGTCTCTATTTCCCTTTCATGTAATATATTGGAATGCACTGTAGAAATATTGGCATCTGCAGTAGCTGTAAGATCAAATATTTTGATGAAGATTATGTACACCTCTCACAGGAAGGAACTAAGACATATCCAGGGAAAAATAAATAGTCTCCACAATCTGCGAGCTTTGAATCAGTATTAAGCATGATAAAATAAAACAAATACTAGTATTTCCAGCGATAAAAATTCAACTAAGAGAGAAGTGCCAAAACTTACCTTTAGCTTCTACTGTCTCAAATAGGATGGAGCTACTCAGAATGCAGAGCCAGTGCTATTAGACCCTGACCAATGGCAGTGGCATTCTGCAGCTGTGGGAGGTAGTACAGCTTCTACCCTCAGCTGAAGACCTCAGCCCAGGGAGTTTCTCAGACTTCAAACACCTTTAATATATGATTTTGCTGAACTGAATTTTTGGAAGGTCAAACAAAGATTTGTTGTAAGGAAATGGCATTTATTTCACATGACAGTTTTTTTACCCCTTCCCCTCAAATTTCTTGGTGCTCCTACCAATATAGTAATAAGTTGTGTTCTGGAAACAACTTCTTTTGTATTACCTGATAACCTACAAATACAAATTTGTCTTTGTCCAAAATCAAGTCTTCAGCAAATTGAGTTATATATTAACATTTTCTCTATATGTAACATCTCTATTTTGTGACTTATTATATGTGATAATATTTAACAAATTTCCATCTACTGCAGGTATTTTCTGGTATGTATTCAGAGGTACTTTCCCCCCACCTCCTTTACTTTTCTGTAAGTACTTATGGAGCAATGCTCATAAAATATACTACTTCAAGTGTTTTCCTTCCAAGAGGAAATGCCACTTTCTTAATTGATATAAATCCCTATCATAGGCTGCACATAATGGGCATATACTCCAGTATAATGTGCTCTCTTACACCAGGAAAAATGTTTTACTATATTAGCATGTCAAGCTGTGTCTTTCCTTAATTGATTGTGCTTTCTCTATTATCAGTTCCTGCTTAATTCTTTACTTTTGTATTATCAGTATTTGTACAACATCCACCTATTCCTCTGAATATTTTCATAATTTTTCCAACTCCTCAATGAAATATACCTTCTACTACTGTCAACATCCAATATTAGCAACAGAACCTCTCCTGTATCCCTGGAGGGATGTAGGATTCATGTATTAGGCTCCAATGTGCTAAGGAAAATTTATTTCCTTTGCTTTATGTAACTTCCACAGCCATTTTTTTTTTCCATTAAGGCCATCCTAGCGGACAAAATTTGCATGATCCACTGACAGGACATCAAGAATTTTAAGCCACGTGCCTTGTGGCAAGAATCCAAAATGTTTGGCCAATAGGTCAAAGGGTAGAAGAGCAATAGCTCTGTTAGCAGATAGTAGAGGTTAGGGTGTTGTGGGACAAAATAGCTCAAGGTATCATGTGCTATTTTGGCAATTGAGTCAAGTCTGCAGTGGCTTTTAGAATATGACCAGTCTTGGATGACAGACTTCTTTCTTAGGAAGGTTTAGCATGAATAACTATGAATTTAGCATAGTTTCTATGAAAATAGAGGTCTTGAATCATTAAATCAGGTATTTTTAATTTCTTTTTCACTGTCTTTCCCATTGCAAAACCATCTTCTTCCATGAAGAATGAGGGCAGTAACTAGAGTGAAAACACCACACTATTGTGTCCTGCTGCTCTTCTCTTTCTTCAGATCAGTAGCCTCAGTTTACTCCTTAATTTAGTGATCTAGTTGCTTGCAATACATACCTGTGTCTGCTCCTTCCTGACAACAAAGCAAACATCTGTACCTGCTGCAGCAAAAATTCGTCATTCACCTTCTTAGTGCTACTGATAATTTTTATGCTGCTCCATTTGCAAGTAGTTAACATTATTTCATTTTTCAGTGTAGTATTTTCTGCTGTGCTTGGTAATTTAAGATTTGTTCCGCTAAATCCTCATTTCCGATGTGTCTCTTTCATTTACAAAACATATTCTCTCTAGGCAGGTCCAATAGTCATTGCTTTCACTTGTGCAAAAGATCCCAATGTTTTATTTTTTATTGAAGGAAAATTCTTATCTGTAAAAAGTTATTAATATAATTATTAATATTTATCTTCATTCTTACACAACTAAGTAGATTTAGGCATACTGAGACCCAGGGCCTGAAACCTTTGTATCTGTAAGTTTTCTTTTTTGGTTTTATAATGCCAATGAAGTTCAAACCACTTTGTGTCTGGATCTTAACTTTGATTTTAATGGTATACTGTACTCTTGTCAGAATACAATATGCTTTGCTGACCTTGTTTTCCAGAAACACTAAGCAAGTAAAATTAGTTGAAAATGTTAACTTACAAATATTGGATGTCTGTTTTTGTTGGAGCTAGGGAAACTTATCTGAAAAAGAGTATATTTTATATAAAGAATTTTACAAGCTTATGAGAATGATAGTTTGCTAAGCACACAAATAAGAAAACAGTTTTGTTTGTTTTGGTTTATGCTTTAAAGAACAAGAATGTGGAGATTGAGTTCTGTATCTGTAGGGGACATGCCTTAGTTGATGCCAAAATTAATGTTTGGCAATTTGTTTGAGCTTGGATGACAGAAGTCCTGATGCCAGCAATTCTAGTCCAGCTAGAAAGCCAAGACACCCAACAAAAAAAAAAGATAAAAGAAAAAAAAGACTACTTAGAGGTCTTGTGGCATCACTGAGCAAAAACCCAAGCTTTTTATAAAGCTCACAGTAAATTTGCACATGAGTTAGAAACTGATTCAGATCATTGCTTGCATTTTCTGAGTCCTGTTATCACAGAAGATAATGAAATTCTCGAGACTTGGGAGTGAGCTTTTCATGTCCTCTAATTAGTCCCTTCACTGACGTTTGGGTTTTTTCCAGATCCTCTGGCCTTGTACAGTCTAAGTTACTGTCTTGTGAACTTCCTTGGTTGTCTTTAAATCTTGCTCTTTGACTTAGTTGGGCTTGATTAAAAACTCACTGAAGTTAATAGAGAGTTCCATCCCATTCAGTGGTTTTTGGGGCACTGCTTAAACTGGAAGCATACCCAGCTGTGACCATTGCCTAACACATTCCTAGGAAGAATGTATTCCCACTGCATAATTTCTGGCAGTAGGAAATGAATTTATTTATTCCCCTGCTTTTTTGAGAGGCCTTTGTTTCCATTTCAGTTCTCCCAGTTCTTGGAGGTGCAATGACTCCTAAGGGTGTTCTTGAACTCAGTGCCAAAGCCTCAGGGTCGTCCTATTCTTGTTTTTCCAAAGCTTTGATTATAAAGCACTAAGCCTTTGATTCAGACTGTCAACATTCACTCGTTATAATTTTTTCTTTGCTTTCTTTTCTTTCAGTCCTGACAGATTCATCCCCAGGAACTTATGATAAGAAAAAATGTGTGGAAAAAATGTTATCTTTGCCATAAAATGAAAAATCCTGTCTGAATCTCAGAAGGAGCTTGGGTATTATTGTAGCAAATTTCCCTCTTGTCAGCTTCTTGGCCTGCCAGTCTGAACAGAAGCAGAGGTCTTCAATCTACAGTGTCAGCTCTGGAAAATTTTAATACTGATTTTTACCAAAAGAAGAAAGGTATGTCTAGCATTTAAAAGAGTGACAGGAGAATCCCAAAATAACTTATTCATTTTGTTGTTTCACCTTGGCACCTGGCTAAAAGATTCTCCTGGTCCGAGGCTATAGTGTAAGAGTAATAAAGCAAACTATGCTAACATGTTGATGTATTCTCATCTAGACCAATAGTAACAAAATAGAGGATCACCTTCTCCTGGGCCAGGGACCAGTCCTACATAAGGGGGGAGGTAATACATGAGCGTTCCTGTAATGGTGACAGTAAGTTCAACTGCTGGGTTATGCAGTCTCTTAAAACAACACATTCAGTTTCCTCCAAATTTTTCATATTCTGGGACCAGAAAAGCATCTGTCAGACAAACAAAATTGGGTCACTCGTATTGTGTGACAGAAACAATTGTGTTTGGGTCAGAAGTGGAAGGTCCATGAATGTGCATTTCTCAACCTATACTATGACTCATGAGCTTGCTAATGTTAGTATGAGGAAGCAAATGAATGTCAGTTTTCTTTGAGTTTACTGTAGACAAGTAACTGCAAAGTAGGTGTAACTCCATCTAGACACTTTAAATTATTTGGAAAGACATGTATTATTGTGAATTAAAAAAAAAAAGGATTTAAAATATGACTTTTCAAACAATATCCTTTTACCTACATATATATACCTTTACCTAATTCAAATTGATTTGTTTTGGCTTTCTAAATAAAAGTATTTAGTATTCCAGATTAGGCCCACTGAATGAAGAATTTTACTTCAGTGCATATCAAAGAGTACTGGATCAAACATCTTTGACATCCTACTTCTCCCAGTCATTTAATATGAAAATCCTCCAACATTTTCACAGACGTTACATGATGTACCAGTGTGCCTGCTTCATGTCCAAATAAAAGCTTTTCTCACCTTTTTTTAATGACTTTATTTTTTCCTGCATCACTATCATTCATTTTCCAATCTTAAATATGTGGTCAGAATTATACTGAACAAAGGAAAAGCACGATGTGAAATTCTGGAATCATTGAAGACACTACGATCATTTCCAGGGCTAAAATTCAGGCCAGTATTTTAGACTGATTCCTTCTGCAGTACTGAACACTCTTGACTCTTGTTTGTTTGTTAGTTTGTTCTGTAGGCATAGAAAGAGAATGGAGAGGTAGGAATCTGCTTTGATAGATCCCTTGCCTGTCTCAGTACCAGTTGCATTTCATGAATTGCTGGTTGTGGAATTTCGTTCACCCTAGGGCCCTGGGAAAAGGAGAGCATCCTATGAAGCTCGCTGGGACTAGGGAACAAAGGCTGGATAACAGAAAAACAAATATCTCAGAGAGCAGGAGAAAGGAAGGAAATCATGTGTCTGCAGAAGGGATTAGCATTTCCATTTTGCTCATCAAAGTTAAAAGAAGTACAAAAGAAGGATTTAGAGTGCTCCAACTGTTCCACCCCCTGTGCAAATTAGCATAAACAGCAGGGAAAAGAGAGTTAAACAGAAAATGTGAGATAGCTACAACTGTTTTTGCTAGCAAAGTCTTGTTTAGATTTAATTATTTCTGCATAAACAGTGAATGCAAGCAATAAAAAGAAGCTTTTTAATGAGTCATAGAAAAAACTACCCTTTACATACAGATCTACTCAAGTGTCTTATTTCTCATGTTTGCCTGATTTTTGTTCTTGATGGCAGATTCCTTTTCAATTCACATACTCTTAAAGTCTGTTATTCTCTTCCTCTGTGTTTACTTTAATTGTCACCTCTTGCTTCCATGGCTGATGAAGGCAGAGAGCATATGACTTTTTCCCTGTCCTTCAAATATATTTTGCTGCTTTTTTGCACTGCCCATCCAGCTGTTTGGTTTTGGATTTGGGGGTTTTTCAGTTGGTTTTTTTGTTTGGTCAGGGTTTTTAAATCTTTCAGAAAAAAATAACGTGACAATTTTAAATTTGTCACCTGTATGCTAGATCCATCTAATATTGCTTACTAGCCATAAAATCTCAGAATATTTTCATGCAGTCCGGTACACCAGACTAATTACTTTCTAAATGAGCATTCAGAGTATTATTTCCTTGCATATGGAAAGACCATATCTATATAGTCTCTGATATATCATTGCATTCAATATGCTTGGAACTTCTTAGTTGTTAACAAAAAGCATTTTTTTCAACAGACACCTTGCACATTTGCAGTAGAATCAAACAATCTATGGTTATAACAACAGGAATGGATGTCTCTTACTTTACTTTCATAAAGGGTGGTTTTGAAACTTCAATATCTGCTTCTGAAATTACTAAACTTTGTTGCAAACTGTGAGCAAGATCCAAAACTTATTTCTTTCAATTGCCTTAAGCCAGGCTTGATATAAAATTCAGAGATCCTCCTTAAATACATTGCTAATGTTACATCTCTAACATTTGTTTATATAATAAACCCACAAGTTAAATCAAGCATAGCATGCTATTCACTCTTTCTGGATGATATGAATTTTAAAGCAGATGAAAAACTTGTCAGATTGCCAGTATATATTGTATATGAATAAACTATATTGTTAACCTGGAAAAGCACCTTGGAAATCAGAGAGGTCCAATTATTCAAACTCTGCTAAAACAGGTCTGAAATACAGTTTATAATAAATTATGTTCTTGCACTTCTTTTTATTTGATTTAAAAGCATCAAGAGAATATATTTTTTGAAGGGTATTTAGTAATTTTAGTTTTGAAACAGCTGGGAGGTAATACTGAAATGTAATCTAAATTGATGTTGATGCCTAAGCTAAAAATTTTCCCCATTCCATGCAAATATGCATATGAGAGAAGGAAAGATGATTTTTTTCTGAGGATTTTGCTGGGAAAGTCTAAATGCGTCAATTTTTTCTACCTTGTTACTACTCCTTTCATACTTTTGAAATGACTTTGATTACAACACACCTGGGCTGGCCTGTTGAGTACGTGCATGCATGCAGATCTTTGCAGGTTATACCAGAGCTCCTTCACGAAGGAAGTTTCAGGAATTCCCAGTGAGGCCAAAGGCAGGAGTCAGAGTTTCAGGCTCACATATTTGGATTCTATTCCACTCACATTAGACAGACTGTCATTCTTCTAAAACCAAATTTACAATTTGCTGTTTAAGAGGTATAATTTACATCAGTTTTGAGAAGGAGCAGGAAAAGAAATTGCTGTTCTTTCTTTAATCATAGCTGAATATAAGATAGTAATGCTGAGTATGCAAGCATGTGGTGTTGCAAAATGGTTTTTATTAGCCTACAGAGCTATTGTCTGCTGTTCCAGCCCAGCCTGTGGACTGGTGGTGTTAGACCCTTTCAGGAAAATGCAGTTCCTGGCCCCAGAGATGGAAAATTTCAGTGTGTTTTTGCTTAACTAAACAAGTACAGTTCAGAGCTGGGTTATCATATTTATCTCTAGAAGACAATCCCAAGATATTTTACTTGGGATTGAAAAATAAACCCGAAACAAAGTTCAGTAAGACAAGAATTTGGAATTCATAGAGCACAAGCTTTGTGTTATATGTTCACACAGCCATTTATTCAAACAAAACTGTGAACACTACTGTACTTCACTTATTTCATGGATAGAGAATAGAAAAGATTTTATGTAGCATAGTGTCCTCAATATCCTGAGAAAAATTGAAATTGATGTAATAAATTAAAGTTGATTTTCTCATTAGCATAAACATTTCCCAATTTCCTATGAAGTTTGATTATGAAATTTTATGTGTACTCATGGGTTTGCATTTTATATTACATAGATTGCAGTGGTTTATATCCTCTATGTGTGTTTCCAAAATGTTAAAAAATATTTATAAAGAAGTTGGCATGATAATTTGCATTTGACTGCCTTCAACATTAGTAACATAAAGGAGTTCTCTGCTGTTACTGAATTTCTTACAATATGCATGCATAATAATAACTTGTAGCATCTTAAATCTTAGAACAACTTACCAGCAAGTAATTCTCCAACACAGTGATCCCAAAAAGTTATGATTCCTTCAGACTGTAGAATACAATCTGGAAATTATTAGTGCAGTGTATAAACCAGTCATGTTAAAACTTTGCTTAGTCACCAGTGTGTCATACATGCAGTTTTCAGGTTCTCAAAATATCCATTGCACCCTTCAATGCCATATATGCATTATCTCCTTTTGATTGCTTCTTCTAGCAGGACCCAAGGTAGTGGCTCTGGGGACTTGGATCTCAGGGGAAGCTCTACTGACCCTAATTCATGTTGGTCTGATCTAGTATATTTGAAATATGTTAATTCTCTTAATCTGTTATGGAATCAGTGATTGAGTGTGGGTCCTGTTACATGATCTAGCCGTGACTATAACACAGAATTTCAGGCTGGAGGCACATAAGGAGTGGTGGCACGCAGTAGGTGCATGGGAGGTGGGTGCTGTGGTCAGAAAACAGGGGGAAGAAGTGAAGGAGCCAGTTGCACAGAGTGAGAAAGACGCAGCTGGTGTGGGCCAGGGCTAACCACAGCCTGACTGCAGGACCTCCAGCACTGTAAATAAGAGACACACCACCCTTCAGCCAATAGTTCTGTTTATTTGGTTTGAATTTCTGCTTTAAACTGTTTCTTTTCTGAGTAGATGTGGGAACATGTCCTTTGAGACACTAATGTACAAAGAATGTGAAAATCTCGTTTTTTTCATAAGCTTTAAGGAAAACTATTAATTAACTTTAGTTCTTAGAATGACAACGGACTTATTTATTACCAATAAAATAATGTGGCTATGAATGAGACTTAAAGATGTTTTTAATCAAACCATCATTTACACAAATTAAATGTTTGGAAAACATCTTTAAAAAGTTTGGAGAAAATAATGCAGATAGCAGTCCAGCAAAAGTGCAGGTTGCTATGAGCATAACAATGAAGGAAATTATAATTTGTTAATGAGCAGCATGTGAATTTCTCTGCTATTTTACAGGTCAGACAGTCATGTTTTTAAAATGAAGATATCCAATAAAAATACTGAAGTTAATACTCCGTTTGTGGTTGAACTGAAGTATTAAAAATTGCATTTCAGCTCTATTTGGAATATAGGTGGCATTTTCCAAAAGTGTTTTTCTAATTTATACACATACACACACACACACGGATCCTGGTAGCTTCAAAAGATCTCAAGATAGTGTGATCAAATGCTCTTTAAACTTTTGATTAGTGGCATTGTCTTTTAGGAGGTTTGTTTGTTGTGTTTCATTGCCTGCACAATGTGTCATTGACCCTCATTGCCTAAAATCAGTATTTAGTCAGCTCACCATCTGCATGACATTACCACGTGGTGTCTGCTCTGCAAACTCAGTCATGTCTCTGTTGCTGTTAACAGGAAAAGGACCAGAACAGGGTGATGAAAGGCCCTTTATCCAGCACGCTCAATACCTTTTTTCACACAAAGCTGGGCAGATGAGTGTGTGAAGGAATCATTCATGGGGAAGTTTCAGCTTGTGTAAGTTTCCTGAAGTCTGTAAACCCAGAGTTATCCGGATTCATCCAGTTCTAGACTAAGGGAATAACTCCAACTCTGTGCAGAGAAAAATTCTACATCCAGGCACATGGGAAACAGTGTTAAATTTCATTGTATAAATGGTGCTTTCTTTTTGTTTCTGTCCTTTGATGAGCAGTGCAGTGATTATAGTGTTGCTTGCCCAGATGCCCGCAGTTATTTTGCTGATTCTTTGGTAGTCAGTTGGTCCACTGCAAGTAACTAGGGAAAAAATTATCTGCTGGCACCATGGCAAAAGGCGTTCTGTCAGCCATATAAAAATTCAGGTGGAAACTTTAAAGTTTCCTAACTGTAAAGCAGTAGAGGAATTGTCCTATGATGGCTAAAAGCCTTTGGTCAATTGTCCTATGATGGCTAAAAGCCTTTGGTCATTTTAGTGTAAAATCGCAAAAATGTGTTAATTAGATTATGTGATAACAAGTAATGGAGATTTTTGCTCCAAATGAAAAAGTTGTACATGAAGATCAGAAGGGGTTCTTTTAGCATTTGGGGAAAAGGAGTAAGTGGAAATATTCAGCCATAACCTGTCATAGTCAAAATGGCAGGCATGGAGGAGTATTTGAAACTTGGTGTTCACAATGTACGAAGTGTATCTAAATGGCCATGTATGGAGAGAGAAGGAAGAAAAAAAGAATTGCTGTACTGGAGATCAGAAGGAAGGTATTTTAATAACGGAGCTTTATAAAAACATTGACAAGAATCATGCAGAGGAACAACGGGTTTATGAAACAGCATAGCATGTAGTGCAAATATTCACACCATAGAATTGTGGTATCCAAAAGAAGAGTGGGTGTGATATTAGTATCAGTAAGGAAGACACATAGAAGACATTGTGGAAAATTGTGAAGAAGAAGAGTAAGCTCCAATTGTCCCATCTAAAATTCCAGTTTCTTTAATATAGTTGTCAGCGGGACACTGGGGAATGAATCTCTACCACAGAGGTTAAAGATCAAGTAGTGTGAATCAATAAACTCGTCCAAGGAAAATGAACAAAGGGAGACCAGCAAAGAGTGGAAGAGATTGAGGGAAGGACTAAGAGTTACTGAAGAATGAACTGAGAAGTAAAAGGATACCCAGTTACTGATGCTGCTCTTAAACCAATAAATAAAATGCAGAACCATCACCTTTTCACATAATCATTTCCTGGAAGGAAATTTTATGTATGCAAAGATGAAAGTGTTCATCTCATTTGTAATTTCTAGTACTCATAGACTTTCTTTGCCGTAGTAAATTCCTAGGGACACAGCTGCAGCTGGTGAGAAACATCAGATTTTCCTGTCAGAGTGCAGATTAATGAAAGTTGAGGCCTGAACATTTTATGGTGGTTTAATGATAGCTAATACATAAGCATGATAGGCCAAAACTAATTAAAGAACAGTGCAGTGTGACTTGTAAAACACATTACTGAAGTAAAGCCATCTCTGAGGTAAATCACTTGGAGCCTGTGGCGAGCTTAGTCTGCTGGCAGAAGTCATTGCTTTCATTTACACCTCTGAAACCCCATTAACAAAGGCAGATTTTGGCCCATGTGCTACTTTAAATAGAATTCAAGGGGATTTAGTAAGTCAGACATGTCTATCATTAAAAAGAATCCTGCTGAGGGGACCACTCCGCTTTGGTTGCTACTCTGTAGTGCCAGTGACTGTCACTGTATCGGCTGCTGCAGAGAAATTTTGTTCCTGAAGGACTTAATGCAAGAGCATTTGAAATGGTTTCATTTCATTATGTCTGGAATTTTATATCATTGAATAAAGATAATAAAGGGAGCAGAGGAGAATTCCATAACATATAGTCTGAGAAGAATAACCAAAGGCAACAAAAACTTTCCCTTTGGCAGTTAGTTTTTTCCCTTTTACTCCATGAAACATGAGAACTTTCATTATATAAAACTGTGCTTTCTTCTGAATTTTTCCTTTAGGTTTGCCAATGAGAGATGATGATTTAATTCTTTCCAGATATTCAGTTGATTTAATATAATTTCTTTCATGTGGAACAAAAAGGGATAAATGGGCACAGATCCTAGAATATCTATTCTTTTTCACAAATCCTTAAGGGTACATTTCATGGAATCGCAACATATTTTTGGCACTCAATTCCTGAAATAATTACACGTTGTTTGATTATAAGGCTGTTTATTGAAGATCATATGGTGTTTGTCCTGTGTCCCTACCCTGTTTTCTTTGTTTTAATGGATTGAGATGTATGCTTGAATTAGGAATACTATTAAAACAGACATATTTTAATAAGAAGCCCTCTTGTCCAGCTTCTCTAGACACAGCTGTTACTTTTGCAAACCCAGAAGCTTTAATGTACCTCATTCTCATTTCATTTCTCTTGGATTATTTCCAGACTAGCTTGAAGCATTGATTATGGTTAAAAGCTTCATTTTCCTCTAACTGAAACCAGTTGCATATAAGTCTTCATTTCGTGGTATCTTTTATTCACTCTTGTGCCTCTTCCTCTATCCTGTGTCTTTTATGTGCTTGTAGTATGTTTCTTTTGTGTGCTGCACATATTTAGTTGGAAAAAATCATCCTGAAATGAGCATATGTATCACTCAATTGGGAGCTATTGACACAAAGAACAACCTTGCCACTGTGGAATTCTAGCAAGAGGATGAGTCACTGTGGAGAGGGAATGTATGATCCAAACCAACATTTTATTCCCTAATTAGATTTTGTATTGAAATAAAAATATGTTGTGTTAAGGTTGAGCCAAAAAAGCAATTCTGTGAGTACAGGGATTTGGTAGGAGAGTGGTTGAGTATTTTCTTCTCAGCTTTCCCTTTCCTTTGAAATTCACTTTCAAAATTGATATCTTTTTTTTAATGTCCTATATATGATTGAGGTAAAAAAGAGCTTAGGGAAATTTGCAGTTTACCTTTTAGCCCTTCTGTCTCCCTTAGTTTTTTTTAATAAAAACCCATAAGATCACTCTCCCTGTCTGGGAATGGTTGCTGCACTGACTTAATTGTCCCGAATGAAGGAACAGCTGAATTTGGTTGCTATTGCTGTCGTGGCTATTTCAAAACAGTGCTGCTGTTCTCACTGTCAAATTGTTAACCAGAATCCATTTGGGAACAATGTAACCCAATCTATCTGTATTGTAAGAAATTCACTTTTGCATTCCTGGACCCCAGAGGACATAAGATCAGACATTTATTTGCCTTTAAAAAAAAAAACAACTGAAAAGTGTTTATCTTGACTGGTAACCAGTTCTTCAGTGAAAAAAAAAATCAAGTTGGATTTCTGATATCCTGAAATATCAATTTAAATTTAAATTTGGTCCATATCAATCAACATTAAGTATTTAGTGGTTTTCTCATCAGGAGTAAGATGATTTTACAAAGCCATCCCATTTAGATGACCAAAGATTTTATATTAAGCAGTGTTTGGACAGTTCTTTGAATTTCTTTAAACATTTTTTCTATAACCATCAAATATTGACTTTTCTGCTTCAGCATGGACAATTTGTTTCCAGTATTCCTAGACAAAAATAGGACATTTCATGATGTGAAATGGAGGCCAGCAAGAAGCAAAACTTTGCTTTTGATCTTGTACTACATCTGAGCTATGATTCAGCATCTGAAAGTATTTAGGGGACCATAGCACTTCTGTAAAGCCCAACAAGTAAACATGCCTCTGAGAATTCATAGACCTTGGATCTTACATCTGCCAGTGTCTGATATGTCAGCTGATAAAACTAAGTATATAAGCTGATAAAAAATGGAGAAGCATATGTTTTACAGGATGAAGACTAAACCTGAGAAGCTGCCAAAGCTAATTTGCCTCTGTCATTACTGATATTACCTCTTCATGTGGTTTCCAACTAATGAAATTGATGGTTGTGGCCTATTACCTTATTCCTTTTGGAATTCATTCTAAAAGGCATGAAAAAGAGCATGAAATACACAGAATACAGGAATGGATGATCTGAAGAAAGCTCATGGGCGTTATTCACACATCTGCACACTTCCTTTGTGTTTGGACCGTGTGTTTATCAGTGCTTTAGTCAGCATTACAAATATTGAGCGCTTACTCTTAGTTGTTGCAGTCATGTCAGTTCCCAAACTCTAGACCAGGCTGAAGGATTATAAATCTCAGACAATAAACACCTTTGTAGACTGATGTTTTCCAAGATTTCCAACTCCCAGTTTTTCTCCCTAAAAGTACATGAGTATCCTGTGTCTGCTTGCCCATTCTTTTACTCTCATGGAAAGGGATGCCCAGTAATGCTCTCAAGCTTCCTTCTTTTCCAAATGTCCTTGCTTCTTCCTCTTTTATCCTCTCATCACAAGTTTTTCCTCTTCCCTTCCTAGTAATCCTTTTCATGTCTTTTATTTTCTCTCTTCTAGTATTTGACTTCTTTTTTTCTTCTTCCTTATCAAGGTGTGGTTATATTGGTTACATAAAAAATGAAGGATAAAGATGTTTTGTTACTTTTTCAGACATGGACCACAAGAGCCTTTTCCTATATCTGGAAGTACTGAGTAAAAGTGGTAACAACTAAGGCTCTTGCACATATATTTGAGATGTCTAAGATTTCCCCCTAAAAAGGCAGTTTTTCTACAATTACAATACTGTGAAAGGGCACTTTTTTACAAGTGGAAAAAGGCCACCTATAGGGCATTAATATACATTTCTAAATAAAGAATGCCATTCGCAGCTATTTTGACTGTGATCTGTTAACTGATTTCTTATTTGTTCGTTTCACATCACTTCCTCTTCATCACAGTTTTTATCTCCTCCTGGTTCTATACCTGACAAAATAACTCTGTGATTTTGTGATGCAGAGGAGGAAGTCTCACCTAATCCTGGTCCAGGGCTGTACAAACTATCTAATTTAATTTCAGCATTTCAGTTGTAAAAGGGACAAGGCTTCAGAATATTCAGCTCATCTTTAGACAAGTTAGATATCAAAAGTTATCAGTCTGAGGGCTAAGGGTCTTGAAGGAATAG
This sequence comes from Ammospiza caudacuta, assembly GCF_027887145.1. Taxonomy (NCBI): domain Eukaryota; kingdom Metazoa; phylum Chordata; class Aves; order Passeriformes; family Passerellidae; genus Ammospiza; species Ammospiza caudacuta. The sequence goes on along the minus strand of NC_080597.1, from coordinate 35,226,660 downwards.
GAATTTATATTCCCAACAAGGAAGTTAACTGGAGTCAATAGCTCCAGTAATTCCCAGTACCTCAGGTATTTTGTTAAATTTGAAAAGAATCTTAAAATTTTTATATATATCACTACACACACACACAGGAGGAAAATTTAGAAATATTAAATGTTTGCACTTCAATGGGACACAAATATTCCATATAAAATGTGTCTTCTAGCAGATCAACACAGAAAAGTTTATCTAAAACATTTCAAATTGTCCACTAATGACAAGATATGCTTGATCGAAGTTTATTTTCTTTTAAATAAGGCACATGAATTCCTCTGAAAATAGTTTCTGAAATAATGAAAACTTAATGCAAACTGTAGAAATACTTAGTATATTCTCTCTGTAAACAATAGCAGCTTTCAAAGGAGAGGCACTCTTTTTAGTTTCCTGGGTTGTTTTAAACAAGTTAAATGTTTACATGAGCTTTCAGCAATACATATGACTGCTGGGCTCTTCCTAAACTGGTATGTTTTAAACAGTTTCTGAAGATCTAGAAATGTTGCCTGATGACTGTTTAGACCCAATCTCAGTGATCAGTATAGAAAAAAAAAATGTTTCAAACCAATCCTATTGACAGCCTACTGTTTACCTGTGAGAAGGTAAACAAGAGACAAATCCTTACACATTATTAGAAAACTTTGTGAGTGTTAATTCAGCCAGTGCAATTAGAAGAGGCAGTTAGAGGGGATAAAAGCGTTTCCATTTCTGCATTCACAGCTTTCCGCTGTTTCTTCTCTCTGAAGTCCCTCTGGGTTTATGCCATAGCAGCAAACTGCCCAATCTTCATGGTAGGGTTCCAAATACCTGTACAAATACTTTTAAGTTTGACAGTTTGCTCCAACTGCTTCATCACTCTGGATTGTTTTCTGCTCTGTATGTTTGTGGTGAAATAGACTTCAATGAGTTGTTGAACCCATTTTTGCATTGATTCCTACCACATAATTCAGCGCCTTCATGAGCTGAGCTGCTGGTTATTTGCTTCAGCTCCTCAGACATAAGAGACCCTGGCTGTAATTCCCTCCCCAAGGCCAGATGACCCAGGCCACAAGCAGCCACCAGCAACAGGACTTATCCCCCTCCATGCCTTACAGTGCTAACACTGGGAAAAATCCCACTATGGAGATAGTATTAAACCAGCAGGAAATAAAACCACCTGAGTGTTGGGAGGTAAGCAGAGGATGTCTAAACATGTGGAAAGCAGACATCACAGAAAGCCTTGAATAACTCTGGGAGCAACTTTTTTCCTGAATAAAAAAAAAAATGGGTGCTGTAGTGCAGGGTTTTCAAAAGTAGGAAAATACGGGCATAAATCTTAATGTTTTGAGGAAAATCAGAAGCATGGATAATACTGCAGCTGAAATAATTCTCAATGTTCCTCAATACCTACTAATTATGCTACACTGATCCCAGACAGAATGCAGATGTAAACAAAGAACAATGGAGAAAAATAGGAAAGCATGGAAATTTCAGCTTGAGAACAGATAATTTCCTTTTCTGATTGTTTGTTTATTTGATGGTCAGTCCAATGTAAAATTATTTATATTTATTTGAGGAGAAATCAATTATTTTAGTCTTCTTCTTCATATAAAAATGAAAAATATATTCATGTGTGATATTTTAAATTTAATGTTAAAGAACTTGCACTAAACAAAAGTAAACACATAAATAATTAACTTTTTAAAAGATCCAAACCAGTGAGAGTTTTAGAGAAAATTTTCAACCTTTCAAAATTTTCAAACTTTCTGTTCCCAAATTGGTCAGCAATTGAGAGGAAGGGAATTTAGACACCTTGTTTCTGGCAAATTTTAAGTGTAACTCACTTCTATTCTGCTGCTAAGCAGAGTTGAAAAGGCTTGCTATCAGTCTTCTTCATTAGAAGCAGTTCCAGTCATTGAAAGGAACAAATCTTAGGATTTACAAAAGACCGTGAACCCCTAGTCTGGTGCTGAAAACAGCCTTCTCAGAGAAAAAAAAAACAAATAAATATGCACTCCAATTCAATCTGCTTCTGATTCAGACAGGGTTTTGAGCCTAGATCCTATAATGCCATGAAGCCTATCCTCACTGCCAGGGGAGAGAATCGGTGATTATTTGAAGCCCTGTAACAAAGTAGAGCATCACAAGGAGATTACCGTCCTCAAAATAGGCTTCCTAGCAGTGGGAGCATGATTTCAGACAAATTCAGGGATTTCAGTAACTGGTGAAGGGCACATCATGCTGCATGGACATCCTAGAAACAAGAATATTAAGTAAGAAACATGAACATTATTATTTTTTTCCTTTCCTTTCCTCTGGTTGAAAATATTTGCTTTTTTTTTTTTTTTTCTGAATCCACTAAGATTTCATAAGAATGGTTATAAACCATTATAATGAATAAAAATTATTGGAAAAAACCTACATTGACTGAGAGCTACTGAGTCCAAATGTCACTTTCGTTGCCCCAGTCCCTAATTAAGAACAGCTTTTCTTTGTGGAAGATGTGATTCTAGTTTCTTCATAAATTTTCCTACAAAAAAGGGAGTGGGGAGACATAGTCTTGGAAATAGATTTCCAGATATACTCTACCTACAAGGCAGCACCAGCCTGGGTCTGCACAGATTCACTGTGGGCGTTGTGAGCACTGGGAGCTGTGGGGCTGTTCTGCTGCCATGGTTGTGTGCAGTCAGGGCAATCCTTTCCCTTTGGAATTCCTAATGGAGCTGAAGTACCAGGAAAGGGCAGGATATCACAACAAACATTAACACCACATGCATAATGATGCCTAAGCTAAAAAACACAGAAGAAATTAAATAAAGCTGATGGGCAGATAGTTTGGTCAAATAGATGTAGAATCATAAAGTGATTGAGACTTGAACAGACCTTTAGGATCATCTAATTCCAAGAGCTCTGTCATAGGCATGGAACCTTCCACTACACCAGGTTGCTCAGAGCCTCATCCAACGTGGCCTTGAACACTTCCAAGCATAGGGCACCTACAACTTCTCTGAAGCCTTCTCTTCTGCAGGCTGAACAGCCACAGCCCTCTCTGCCTTCACAGGAGAGATGTTCCAGCCTTCTGATCAACTTAGTGACATCCCTCTGGACTCATCCCACTGCTACTGAAATCAAGACAAAACCAGTAAGAAGAATATACAGGCTGTTGGCAGCAGAGCAGGGAGTATAAGAAAAAACTGTTTTGGGAAAGATTTTGAATCATTAAAGTGTAGATTTGCTAGCACTAGCACTGCTAGAGCAAGCACAGGGCTTAGAAACAGTATCATTTCCACTAATGGGTGAGATAGTAAGTTAGCTAGGGCAGAACATGATGTGAATTGTGGATATGGTTTCATACACTTGACCTGAAGTGGTTACTGCTATTCCTGGATATCACTACACACACAATATGGTGCCCTATAGAGCTTCTCATGTTTAAATGGGCAAGCAAGTCTGGGGAAAAAAATGCAGTTATGGAAGCGACTTTCAGTCAAAAGAAAGACATTAACTTGCTGACTTTAACAGCACCAAGGATTCTCAGCCATGCTTGGCAGAAGATATTAGCTCTTTAACAATCAACACAGAAATGTAGATGTTACAGTAACCTGATTCCCAGTAGGTAATTAAAATAGCTGCAATTTGATATCAGCAAATAGTTTTTCTAGGCTGGAAAAGTGAACAACAACTACTCGTAGCAAACATTGGAAACCATTTGGGTGCAGCAAGGGTCACTGGAAATCCCTCCAATGACACACAATATGTGCTGGAGTTAGTAGTTGCAAAAATGCATATTATTTTTCTAGTTGTCTTCTGAATTTTTACCTCAGTGTTTGTGTTGAGTTGTCATATGGGCTGCTGTGGTCACTGGCATCTATGCATGATTGTTATGGTGGTGTTTTTCCCTCAGAATGTTGAAGAATAGTGGTAGCACACAGGACTCTTAAGAAAGAAACAGAAAATGCCAGAGAACAGTATTGAGCACAGAGAATCACACATGTGGCTAAATTTTTAACTATGCTGGCAGCATCTGAAAAGGACTTTTCTTCCTGCAGAGCCAACTGTGTTATAAAACCCCACAGCCTTTTGATAGATCCAGCATTCCAGCCTCCAATCATGCTGGCAGACATGGCAGAAACATCTGTGTATTTTTCAGTTCTTGAGTCTCTCACTTTGCTTTAATACTTTTCTTTACAGGGCAGCTGTCTGTACCCTGGCTGAGGTGATAGCACATCTGTGTTAACAACCTTAATTTCAAAATTACCTAATATGTAAGATGGATTTCTGTAAAAAGCACTGGATGTTTGTGGTTTGATTAGTGATGGACCATGGCTGCAGTACACTTATGGTGACCTTTCCTCAGCTTGTCATACTTGTAAATGTCTTTGTTTCCATGCTATTCAATTCAAAACTGATTGCAATGTGTTCTGACAAGTAAGGGAAGCAAATGACTGTTCTATGATGCCCACTGCACTTTCAGACAAGACAGCTGAGAGGTGTTCCTCCCTTCTTTCAGAGGAAAAGAACACAATTGTTTCTGACCAGGAAATATCTGTGGGAAGTCTTAGAGAAATCTTGTATTAGGAAGAATTAACATCAGAATTTCAAGCACAGTGATGCTTTTTACATTATATTACTGGGTCTCAATATTAGCAAAAAGACAATGGATTTTACATATTCCTTTATAGTCTTCTGGCACAATGAATGAACTGACTGTGTAGTGGCTGAAAGCCTACATTGTTTAGTACCACACAATAATGCAATTTAGGCCTGCTATTGTAGTCTGAAAGGAAATTTCACCAACTTTCCCAGGACATTTAAGAATATGAAAACTATTGCAAATGGCCACGTACATGCAGTAAAGAAGCTTAACCCCCAAGCAGCATTGATTTATTTTGTGAAGGTCACTGCAGCAACATAACTGTTTGTTATTCTGCTTCATAGAGTGGCTCTGGGAGAGAGCATCAAGATGGAACAAATTAGCCTAAGTGAGAATACTTGAGATTTTCTCTTTATTAAGTAATTCCCAGACATGGAATCAGTGCATTGCACCCAAGGTGTAGAATATAGAGCACTGGGCAGCAGCAGCTCTTCAGCCAAACAGAAGTTTATGCAAGGATGTATCAAGAATTTTCACTTCACTCAGATTAACTGGGATTTGACAGAAACAAATCTTGAGCTTCAATCTGCATGTGTTCTAGAATTGTTGTACAGGATAGTACTGGCTTTTGAAGGACTAATTTATAAGAATTTCCACAGTACACTGCATTGGAAAAATAGCAGTACAGCTGGTGAAAATAACTGTTAAAATTTATTTCATCACATCTTGTGCTCTTGATTCCATCACATAATGCCCCTATCCAGCAAATGGAATACCTTGATGCTCTAGTATCCCTTTATGATTTTACATATCAACCTTTGACATATTTAAGCTTAACATTTCTTTAGGAAGGTTTAGTCTTTTCTTCAATGTGTATATGGTACCTAAAAGAGTAATTTTTTACTGGATCTTCAAGATCCTTTCTGTACAATTAGAACTGTAAATAAGATTAATAAGTGCATATATGCCTGTGAATATTCACTTTGAAGTACCTGTATTTGTTCTTTGTTTTAAGTAGAAATTAATTTCCAACTACAAGAATATAATTATTTTTATAATTTAATTAGTAGTATTGTCACATAATTATTTTTCCAAAAATAAATTACTATGCTATTATTGAGTAAAGAACATAACTAAACATGCATACATATTGTAAAGACTTCTTAAATCTGTATTTTTTCATATAGGGCGAACACAGATGTACAGAAAATACTTTTGTTAAAAGGGCAGGAGTTTCTCAGCAATGACATAAAAAGAACAGCAAAAATAAATGGTTTAATGATCAGATTTCTGAGTGGGTTATTCCTATTCTGGGTTTCTATACTATGTTATTTCCACAAGTTCTCTGGATCAGAATAGGGCTTGACTTTCCGATAAAAAGGATTGATTGTCAGAAATTACAGTTCTCAACACTTCCAAAAATCTACTTTCAAGAAAATACAGCAAAGCATAATTATAACATGTGCACAGTCTTTAAATGCTTGCTACTGAGGCCAGTCTTAAAACATTAAAAATAGATGCAACTAATTGCTTCCATCTAGAAATGCAAGAAGACTAAAACAATGGCTGATGGATAGTCTGTTGTGCTGGCTAGCAGAAATAATAGTCATACTCTGTCAATGAATAGTTGACTCAAATATTCAAGTCATTTATTGAAAGCCAATATAATAAAATAGAAAAAAATCAACTAGATTTGATAAAATTAGCCATAATTCATTAAAAGTTACCTTTTGATATCTCCCTCGTTAGTGAATTGTTAATGTATTGTGTTCTAATAATCTGGACTTCTCTAAAATCCAGTGTTATTGTGTGCATGTGTGTGAGTTAGCAGATAGCTGAATGTTGCTCTGAATTGAATGTATTTGCTTAAATGATACAGTCCCTATGCAAGTGCTTTCCTAGTTCAGCAAATAATTGGGAGGGGATGTGTCTCTGAATTTCTTAATTTTCTCTTCGTCACCATTTCATTAAGTAGCCATTCAAATTTTTATTAAGTACCTAGTCCATGAAATATGTAATCATTCCTATTCTTGGTTGTATCTCTCTGCAAACTAAAATTAACCAGATACTCAATGATGATTCCAAAGTTGCAGAAAGAAATTGTGTCCAGACTAGAAATAGAATAAAATAGCAGAAAACTGGTACTTTGAGAGAACAAGATTACATCTCATGTTCTCTTATCCCTGGATTTGAGTTGGATCAGTTTATTCCAGTTCTGAAATTCACTGAATGAGTCCCTACAATGATATATATTCAGTGTGCTGCTTTGGATGCTAAGCCTCATGTATTTTTCACCTTAAAAGTATTAATCTTCAAAGGATGACAGCAATTTATGGGTTATTTGCATGTTAAGTGGTTGTTCACCACAAGTCACTATCTGAAATGTCAGTGGCAGTTTTGATAACTAGTAATCATGCAGCTCATGATTTCATTGGCATAAGTATTTGGCCAAGTGCACCCAAATTCATTGTGTTAGTTACTATATAACAAAATGAGGACACCTAACTTGTCTATAGGAATTATGTTAGCAGGGTAGGCATTGTCACATTTGACAAGAAAGATGGAGTAAGTAACGATTTTCTTTGGAATATTTGGGATCTTACACCAATGATTTTTCAATATGTTCATGTTATGAATTTATAGGATAAGGTGTTAAGCACATGTTTCAGGTCCATACAAAATCCCTTCTGAAAGAACAGCCTTTTCAGTTGTAGAAAAGATACAAGCAAAGAAAAAAATTAAAGTCAAATAAAGCTGTTACTTCTTGATTTGGGTTAGAACAAGTTTCATTCCAGCAAAACTTGTATCTTAACACTCTCACGGTACAAGAGTGACACTGCAATATCTTTATATGACAACAGCTTGAAGTAGTCGGAAACAGATCATGACGTCCAGTGGGATTGGAGGCTGAATTTCATTTCCATCCAGACGAAGGTATCGGAGGCGAGGGATGTTGCCATAATAACCATAATCTTCTTCTAGGGCAATGGAAACTGGGCACATCTGAGTACCATTGACACCTGAAAGTGTAGATCAACATGTTAGGTTATTTTCATGGGAAAAGTTTGTGAAGATAAAATTCACCTGGGACACAAATAAAGTAAACTTCCACTGACGTTAGCATGGGAGACTGTTGCTTTTGTTTCCATTTAAATGCTTTTTGATTGAAAACAAGCAATATAATGTGATCTGGATCAGTGAATTACATATTTACTGTGGTCCAATGATGAAAAAAGGCCATTAGATGCAAATTTATCCTTGGACAAATGGGATACTAAGTTATACAACTGCATGGTAAGGATTGAGAAGTAGCTCTTTACATTCTGAGTGAGCAAGGCAAGATTACTTCTGAGGGGTTTTGAACATCTTATTTCAGTGACAGTAAATTAATTTTAGGCTGATAATATTCCCTAATGAAGATCTTGCATTCAAAACAATAGCAGTATTGAATCAAAGGAACTTTTTGTATAGTGTTTTTAATTTTTAACATCTGTACTTTTCTATTCTCTGACATTATTAAGTGGATTTGGTTCTAATTGCAAGACTATAACTTGTGCAATGAGGTATTTTTCTTCCTAATCTGAAAGCGAACAACTCCTCAAAATTCTACATACATCATGCATAATTTGTTTCTGTACAGATAAAATTTGAAACCATGGCTTCAATTATTACCCATATTCTGAAGTATTGAGTAGCTTGGGCTTTTTATCTCCTCTAGGTTACCTCTGCACTGTCACTTGGCTAAAATACTTGTTATATTTTGGTTTTAGTTGTTAAATAATCAGGCAGCTTCAAAATAGCCTCTAGAAAACACTGAAGTGTTGTTTGTTTATCAGAGATGTCAAATTCCTTCAACCAAATTATGATATTCTTTGATTGATCTAACTGCTTGAAGATCTTGGCCCCAGACTAACTGAAAAAAAAAAGTGACTGGAGAATGTGTATGTAACAGATTTTTTAAACAAATTTCTTTACTAACAAAGACATAGGAAAAAAAATTCTTCCTTTATATTTGGTAATGATGCCATGCACAAATATTCTGACTACAATCTCCAAAATCAGAGAAATGTTATGAAGTAAAAATAACAACATAACTTTTTTAAACTTTTTTTTATCATAACTTTTTTTTTTTTCCCCTCCACTCTATTTTGAAAATCTGCCCAGATGTTTGCAACATCTTGGATGTGGACTCTGTCTTTGTCATGGAAACTAGATAAATACATCCAGTTGGCCAAGGCCCGAAGCTTTTGTTATATCCGTGATAGCAAATTGTGGTTGTTTATCTTGTGAAATTTGATTAATGTTGGCAAAGCTTTTGGTATTTTTGGAAGAAACAAGCTACAGCTTATCTTTATGTGTGAATTTGCAACACAGAAAGCTTAAGAATTTTCATTAAGAAGGCAGCTATTTAAAGTTTTTGGTGAATCAACACTATCTAGCAGAAAATATCTGCTTTGTTTGATCAGCACTACTGTTCATAGAGACAAGATGGCTTCAAGTGTATCCTAAATGTCTGTCTTCTCTGACTAAAATCTATCTCACTGCACTCATTTTCACTGAGTTAATTACTTCAGGCTTGAAGTGAGGCAGCAGTTATCTAACCACAGGCCACCTAGGAAGAAGTTATTTCCTGATGATGTGTGGTATGAATGGTTTGGGTTTTATTGTTCTCTTCCCATAAACAGTAAATCCTACCCAAACTATCAGTAAAAGCCTCTCTATTTTTTTCTCTCTTTCAATACTCTTCATGGATATATGGCTGAATTTTGTTTAAGTAGGAGGAAGAGGTTGTTCCTTCCAGAGGTACAATTCACCTTGCCATGATCCATGTAGAAGTTGTGTCAGCCTAAGTAAACCATTTAGACTCTCTGTATAAATTCAGAGAGAGATGAACACTTCCAAAAGGGGACTGACAGCTCCTTTAGATGGGATGAATTTCCCTATACAATTGTGCGTCCCTTTCCATGGAGTAGGAGGTCTGTATGACTACGACAAATTAGATTAAAAAATATAGGATAGTTCATTCAAAGAAGATGAATTCTACCACTTGTTAACAGAATTGTTATGTCCTTGAATATTTGAACATGAAACCTAGAGCTGCTGTACGGGAAAACTGCCAAAGTTCTCATTAATGGCTAATGCTGTATGTCTGCTGAAGAAATGCAGATCTTTTCCCAGTAAAACTTACAATTTGGGAAAAAATTTTAGATAACATGGCCCAGGGATTTCTCTCTTTCTCTAAATGTGGTATTATATTAGCTAACAGTATCTATCTTGTCCTCCTGGTGTTCTTCCAGGGGAACTTACTGTTTACTCCCTTTCATTTGTCCTTTGATAGCACTGTAATAATACCACCTGCTGACCCTTGCTCACTTGTTACATCATTTCATACCTTCTCTTTGCTTACTTTAACATTCTCTTTTTCATTATTTAAAAATTCCCCAGAGCCTCACAATTGTATGTCTCAGGTAAATATGTGGGCATGTGTGTTTTAAAATGCCATAGATCAAATGTGTTACAAATCTGTTGGAGCCATAATTAGTTTTGGATTTATTTTGATTTTGCTTCCAAAACTGGAATGTTTTTTTCCCTCTGTGTATTGCGATCCTTAGGGAAGGGATTGTAGGTGAAATTCTTGTTCCACTGAGACAAATGATGAGGCTATCATTGGCTTTCCTGGGCTTCAGAAGAAGGCCTTGTATCTTCATAAATGGTCTCTGGAGAAATAAGGCCATGCACTTATATGAGGAATTGATATTACAAAATAGCATATAATAAAACATAGTCAAATGGTATTTACATAGAAATGATGATGTCTGAACTCTTGCAATGACAACAGTGTAACTATGAGTCACCGATAGAAAATAAAGCAGTGGTTTGAAGGAATACCTGAGAATTAATGTTATAAAAAGGGCTCATACTGCACACATAAAAGTAAACCTTCTGCAGGACTCTTTTGTGAAGGAACCAGGTCAGGACTTTACCACTATTTTTCTTTCAAGCCTTTCACATTGATTATCTTAAAGTAGTGATTGATCTGGGTTAAAGAAGATGAAACCAATCTGCAGAATTAGTGTCAGCTCTTACTACTCTGGCCTGATGGAATTACATTCTTTGCCATCCCAAAGGCCCTTTAAGATATTATCTATCAGAGCAAAGTCTCATGGAGACTATGTCATTATCCTTTACTTCTTGAACAATTATTCTATGTGGTAAAATAACCTTGCATGATACCCAAGTTTCATTTAAGGTATCAGGTTGCAACTATTTTATATTCAGTTACTAATAATTTCCTTCTTTTTTTCTTTTTTTGGCTAAAGTCAGCCACAAGCCAACTTGTGCTTAAGTTGACAATGATTTTTGAAAAGTGGTAAAGGCACTAAGGAATACAAGATTTGTGGAAAAGCATCATGATTCAGTTCACAGGTTATGTGTCATTGGAACATAAGATTTGATTTTGTACATACTACAAAATTTAATTTTCATGGTCTTAAGCTTTGTCAAACTTTTTCAGGGAAGGAAGAGGACTGGACAGTTCTTTAAATACTACCTAGACACAAAACTGTTCTTAAACTGGACAGGCTACATTCCATTGATTTCAATTTTGTGTCCACTTGAAGCGAGAGAATAAAGTCTGCACCTGAGGCCTTGCAGTAAAGCAATTAAAATAAATCTCTTAGTAACCAGGGGGCAATGAAATATGTTCAGACACAACATCTGTCATAAGCTTTAACTCTAATTAACACATAGAATTCTTTCAGGCCACTAAAATATGTGCCACTTATACACATTTTTTATTTATTTATATGATTTCACGTTTTTATTTTGCCAGATGCAATGAATAAATATAAATTATCAAGAAGTATCTTCATGTCATAGATCCTTGTTTTGTGCAAAAGCCAAACCATTATTTTTAGTATATTTTTGGACTACAGTGGCACAAAAAAGAGGTAAAGGACCATGTATTCAATTAAATCATCATGATGAGAAGATAAATATAGAAACTTGGCTTCCTTCCATGCAGTGGTGAATAAAAAGTCATCATTTTTATTTTGACTTTTGGCATGAAATGAAGTACTCACTGATTAGATACTTTCATTATATAGAGTATGTAATGTCCCTAACTACCACATCCCCTCTATACCTGGATGAATTTGGAAACAGTCCTGGAAATGAATCTTAAAACCAGAAGGCTTCTGTTGCCTTGGGTACAAAACCTTGTCTCATTTACACAAAACTGAAAACTTTTGAGGACATAAATCTTAATAGAACATATATGCTGTAAAATCCATAAAACAAAAAAACATTTTGCTCAGAGAGGGGGTGGATGCCCCATGCCTGGCAAATTTCAAGGTCAGGCTGGACAGGGCTCTGAGAAACCTCATCAAATGTCCCTGCTTATTGCAGGAAGGTTGGAATAAAGGGACCTCTAAAAGTCCCTTCCTTCCCAAAATATTCAATGATTCTATGATTTTAATCACTTTATCTCAAAGACCATTTTTACTGTGAAGTAGACATTTAAAATCGAGATGATTTTGAAGGATTTCACACTGGTAATACACACTTACTTTTGATTTTGTTGTGATCAAGATGAAGGTGCTCAAGATGAGCATTGATTGGTGGAATTTTAGTGAGCTGATTGTGAGACAGCTGTAGGTCTAGAATAGATGAAACATTAAACCCATTTGGAGGGATACCATCATCAGATAGTTTATTGTAGTTCAGCCTAAGGAAAGTCACTTTGGGTATTGCACTAAAGTAGTTTTCTGGTATGACTTCGATGGAGTTGTTGTCCAAAAAGAGCTGCAGTGTATTAGCTGGAATGCTTAAAGGCATTTTCTTGAGTGAATTTTTTGCTATGTTGAGCTGCATGAGGTTGTTGAGTCCTTGGAAGGTGTCACTTTGGAGAGCGCTGTCCAACAAACTGTTCTGGTGCAGGTCTAACATAGTAAGGTTTTCCAAGTGGCTGAAGACTCCTTCTGGGATTTTAGAGATTTTGTTTCTAGCTAGTCTTAGCTGTTCTAGACCCACTGGTAATGGAGCAGGCACCTCTTCCAACTCATTATCTTCAAGGAATAAGTAAAGCAGCCTTTTCAGCTTGCTCAGCACACCATTCTCAATCCCACTGTTTGTGATCTTATTCTTGTTCAGATTTATCCATCTCAGATGAGTGGCATTCGCAAAAGGCTTTTCTGAAATGGTTTCAATTTGATTGTTTTGAAGATAGAGGTACCAAATTCTGGCTGGAATTGGAGGTATTTCTTTAAGTCCTTTGTTATCACAGTATAATGCATTGGGGAAACTAGGAGGACAAAAGCACTCCTGTGGACACTCAGAAGTATAGTGAGACCAGTGGCCAGGATCCAGATCATCATAAACTTGTCTCACAGCTCGAGTCCACACAGAATTGATCAAGAATAAGAGCCAAAGGCTTGTATAGACTTTCAAAATCATGGTGTTTGCCTTGGAAGGGGAAAAAACAATTAGCTGTTTCTCAATAAAACTCCCTAGTAGCATACTAGATTAATTTTGCATATAAAATAATATTTCCCTTATAAACAGCCAAATTCTTCCCTCTAGGGTGGTATCCATGGCCTGTTAAGGGAAAACTGAAAAGTAATATAAAAGGTATAAACAATTCTGTGCTATATAGTGATAAACATATCCCTGATTCAGCTTAGACTCCACATTGGCTACCAGTTTGACTGATGTTCATGCAAGTATCATTTCAAAAAATATGAAAATATGGATAACTTTTAGATAATAAATCAGTACCTCTTTTACATTTGTGTAAGTTTTCCTGTACAGACCTACAATCTACATTATATAATGGTTAATTTTCAGAGAAGACATCATTACCATGATGATATAAATACTATAGTACTCAGTGTTCCTCCTTTTAAAATTAATCATCCCCTCTTTTCTGTTTTTGCTCTCTCTTGAATTATAATGACATCTGTATCAGATTTTCCAGGGTCTTTTGTCTTCATTTAAAAGTAGAAGATCAAATAGTGTTTTAACAGCTGTTTGTTGGGCATGTTCTTAAAAGCTTGGAGGGAATATGTTTGACTAATCCATTCCCCTCCTCACTCACTCTCTCATATCCAAAGTTACAAATTTCCTTCCCTAAAGCAAACATACAAAACAAATGCCTGCCCTAAATGACACAAAAAACAAACCCTAATCAAATTATATCCACAATAAGTAAATCCTGACCTAACTGTTCACATAGCTTTATGCATATTTTAACTATTTTTCCTACTTAATGATATGCTTTTTTTAGCCTCTTCCACAATTATAATTATGAACAAAATTATCACTGATAATTTACTCAGAACGGAAATATTTGTGTAGCATAAAAACAGTGCCTTACAAACTCTGTTATCTTGCTCACTGGCTCATGAAGACAAACAAGCATTTTGCAATGTAGAAGCAAAAGACTGATAGCTGAAATTTCTGGTCAAATTAGGAGGTTAGCTGTAACAAAAATAGTATTTAAAGAAAAGTAAATTCTCTCATAGGAGAGATTTTAATGTATCAGTAAGGTTAAGAGCTCAGTTCAGTTGCTGCATATGATATGTAGTAATTTAATAGTTTTCAACATTGTTATTAGCAGTAACAAGTGCAGAATCCTGTACCTTTTCCAGCCCCAGAAACTGCTATCTGGAAGCATTCCAAAGAAAGGGACAAATAAAGTATTTTTAAAGAATAACATTTCTATTTTGCACAGTGAATTTGCAACCTTCTTACTCTGTAAATATTCATAACCTTAATAACACTTTAAAAAAGAAATATAAAGCAATTTACCTTTTTAGTCAAATTCCTGGAGCTATCTGAAGCCAGTTAGAAATCTCTGTAAATTCACCGCTTTTGGCTGCTAACCCCTGTGTTTGTTTCCTGTCCTCCTAAGAATTAGCAGCATATAAAACTGGAAGTACATACTAGTATTCCCAGCTGTATTTCCATGCACACCTTATTATCTATTGCTTCTAGTTTGACATTGTTTCAGAGTTCGGGCTTACCTCAGCTTTCTTGGATCTTCTTCTCTTTCTATTGGTCCCTGTTGTTAGACTGTAATAGCTTGAGTCAGGCTACAAGCCGTGTTCTAGGAATACAGCCTCATATATACGCATCAGTGCTTACAGCTTTTAACCCCTGAAACAGCTCAGGCACCTCAGCACCTAGGCAGGGAAAGAAGGAAAGCCTGGCCTTAATATCAACCAGCCACTGAGCTGAAGGCATTTGATTTCTTATGTTCTATCAGATGAGGGGAGCTGGTCTAGATGAAACAGGTAGCCCAAAGTGTGCGTTTATTCAAGATTTTGTTAGAAGATACTTTACACGCGAAGCTGACTTACATCATAACTCATTCTCATAATACCTGACTTGGCCACAAAGGATTAAAACCAGTGCCATCTGTTTCTATGGAAATATTTTATTTGATTTTTATTAAATGCAGATGCTGTCATGCCATTTAAAGACAAAATTCTTGATTAGGAGAAGAAGAGAGCAAATGCATTTGCTAAGAATTTTTTAATATTTTCCATTCTTTAAAGATTAAATCCTACTTTTTCCTTTTTGTTCAGAGAGATATTTACATGTATTTATACAAAGTTATAATATTCCTCAGTGTCTCTTGCAATTTTTTTCATCATTGATCTAAAGCAAACTCTTTGCAGCCAACTTGCTTTCCAAAGATAGACACATATTTCTCACATTAAGTACTTTGGAAGATTTTTGTTTTCGTTTTTAGTCCAAACTTAAAGTAACAACTTCATATCAGAAAAACTATTCATGTTCAAAGCCAGAACAATGACATAAATATTTTTAGGGAAAAGTTAATGGAAAATATTGAAAACATATAATATATTCTAGTACTTTACATGATTTATATTAGTTTTAAAACTTACTTGCATAATTATTTTAATTCTGTTTCATCTGTTTGATTTTAACCATTAAACTTATAACAATTTATTTCATAATTTTTGATCTCTTGCTTCTTAAACTCAGAATGTCTCAAAAGAAGTTTAGAAGCAAAAAAGACCAAAGTAGTCACAAAAGGAAAGCAAAGCTTCAATACATGGGCAGCTTTCATTGATTCAGTAAGGCTAATGTTAAACACACCATAAATTTTTTTGATTAGTTATGTTTATACCCCCAAGTTTCTTGTTTATGAAAAAATGCACCCTTACCATCAGTAATTTTTGCATGGTTTATGTGCTTCAAAATAAAACAGGTGCTTAAGTGTTTCACTCTACTAGCCCTCCAGGGCCTTCAAGATCTCTTAAAGATTATCAGGGATTTCTTACAAAGCAGGTGTAAAACTGATTTCTTCATGCATACTGAATATTTGAATAATTTAAATTTGATTAAATTAATTTACATCTATGCCTTTAACAAAGGTTCTAGTTTTAAGCAGATGTACTAATTATAAGACAAAAGCCATAAAAACACCCAATTTTCATTATTAATGTCACTTTAAATACCTATAACTTAAAATTTTTAAGACTTGTACCTCCTGCAGCAGAGCTGGTACCCCACATTAGTGACAAGGATGCTTGTCAGCTGGAGTCCAACCAAGGAAGATGGAGAGGGGCAGAGGCATCACTGTGTGAAATTTAATATAGTTGTATGTCCAATTGAGAACCATTTAAGGAGGCTTCACCATGAAAAGTGCATCTATGATTCTTGTAAACAGCAAGCAGTTGTTCAGTACAAAGCTGCTTTGTTTTTGTGCTAAATCTTCACAAAGTGTGAAGAGAGAATATGGAGGCCTCTTTGCCACTAAAGAAGGAGCCGAGTCCATCCCAAATGTTGTACTGAAATTGCAAGTCCTCATGGCAGATATCTGCTGTAGCACACTTAAATGCATCTTGCCAGATGTTTACATATAGCAACAACAAAAAAGATGAATTTATCTTTTGCTTCATGGTGGTCTGAATTTACTTGCTATTTTTACCTGCTAATAATGTCCATATACTCATTATGTTATCACAAAAGTCCTTGGCAAAGGGACTTGCTGTTTACCTTGTGGTAGGCATGGTACTATTTGTATGAAATATTGTTCAGCAAGGGGTCACAATCTGCCCTTTGTGGATTTTGAGGCCAGATATTTGGTCCCTATCAAACACGTTTCCATTCAAAGGAAGAGTCCTTCACTTGGAGAAGAATATAGCAAAATATATTTTCTAAGACTTTCTGAATGTGAATTTGCATTTCTTCTGATACAAAGCAGAAAAAAATGACAAGAAATGTCTTCAAAATGAAGAAGCAAGTGTGTTTATGACTGTCATATGTAATTTCTTACACTCTCCCAAAAAATTTTGAAATGTCTCTGCAGAGACAATGATTGCCTGAGTGTCTCAGCAGACTTTGCAGAAAGCCTTCTTCCCATGGAGCCTTCAAGATTATGCACATATCATGCATTTGTTGTGTTGAGTCCTCCATCATCTGGTGTAAAATATTTCTTATTTAAAGGTTGCACTTTATGGTGATAAAGTTTTACAGACTAATAAAAGACCATGGCCAAAATTTTCAAAAATGACTAATGGTTTGGGAGACTTTTTGTTTTGCAGATCCAACCTGAGACTCTTTCCAGAACCTTATTTTCAGTAAGAGCTAAGAATTTTGTGTTAATGAGGTAATTTATAACTTGAGAAGCTGATTGATCAAAGGCAAATATCAATGAAACTCAAAATGCTCCTGAGACTGTGAACAATCTCTCAAAAAGTAACAGTATGAAAGATATTTTCACAACAATAAAAGGAAGTGGGAAAAAATATTACAGTAAAAATACTGTGGATACCCACCCTGAATTTTGGAGATAATTTCTAAGAGATACTGCTGGGTTTGTTCTAGTTTAAGAAAGACATCTGAAGCTATTACAGGATTTTTACTGCATGTGTCTCCTTTCAATCTACACTGTTAATCAAGAGAATTCGTATTTTAAAAAGTATTAAAAAAGTATAAAAAAAGTGAAGAGCATCAACAATTGCAGGGTGTAGTAACATGTCCTTGAGAGAAGTAATGTGCATGCTTGAAGCTAAAACAGCTCACAACCTTGGGAAAGACTAGAAGAGTAAAAAACACAGATTAGAAAGACCCTTTGGGAGGAGAAATGGACAACTGGGACTGCTGTTTGGAGCTGTTCTGTTTTAGCATCAGAGCTGCTGACAGTGAAAAAATGCATTGCTTTCTTTCAGTAATGGCTGCCATATGTCTCAGATTGAATTTGAAGCAAGGTCTGTTAAGCATCAAGCATGTGTATAGTTCATCACCAGCAAACCCAGGAGTGTACTGCAAGCAGAGCTTGCTCATTAGCCCTGTGCATTGCTCTATTTAGCAAAGGCTGCAATCCAGGGTGCCTCAATTTGGGCAGTACTTTACTTAAAACTGCGTGCCTTGCTCCACAGGACAATCAGTTCATCTGAAACAGGCTCTTGAATTGTCTTCATGGTTACTGGAGAGAAGGTAGTGCTTCAAAAGCTGAAGACAGAAAGTCCAGTTTGTGTATCCTTCATCCTATAATCCTAATGGTAGCTCCAGACACCTTCCTGGGGTTGCTGACTTTTACTCAGGCTTGTCTGCCTCTTTCACTTCTGGTAACAGGCATGTAGTGGTCTCTCTCTTTCTGCGTTGCTGCTCTGAGTTTTACCCAGAGTCAAAAAGACAAAACTTCTATTTCCAACCAGTTCCCTGACCAGCAGACAGTGGTATATCTCAATTAATAATATCTGCTGCTCCTTTTATAAACAGCCAAAGGTCAGCAAGATCAAAGAGTCTAAAAGAAAGCAGATGACTGAGCCCTTCAGGCTAGCCCAAGGGACACTGCAGACAGATCAAAGGACCAGCCCAGATGTTCCAGACCCTGCTCCTATGGATGTATTTTACTCTACATCATTCCTAGTGAACAAAAGAAATTAAAACAAAACAGACTTAGGAGCAGGAATGCTGCACCTCTACTAGTAGTCTAGAATTACATGCTTAGACCTCGCAGTGGAAGAAATTGCATTTCATATTTAATTAGGCATTTTTTGTGCATATGCAGACAGCCGAAGTATAGGGAGTTTATGTGGGGACCTCTCACTTTAGATCAGAATACATTGGTTAAAGAAACCCTGGGGAACAGTTTGACTGGCTTAATTTGTTAAAAGGAGATGTCACCTGAACTCTTCTTTATATAGGATTTAGGAAAATTAGATTCTATTCTAAAAGTCCAGAAAAAAACTTTAGCAGTTTACTTTCTGCACAACTTCATTCCCTTATCAAAACTAAAGTGGGAACTGAGTAGCTTAGCTGAAAGTGATCATTGCAGAGCAACACATTTCAGAAAAGAACAACTATGGAAAAGGGCTCAGCTTTTATGGGAAATATATTGGACTCCTGCATATGCTTCATTAAATAATTTTTTGGCACTCTGTTCGCTTTCTCTCTGGTTTGAACTCTTTACCACAGTGACACCAAAAAGGTTCCATGACACAGTGCCAAAATCTGGTATTTGTCTTGGCTTGCTAGGTTTACTTTAACTACTATAGAAGTGTTACTGTCAATCTCTTACTTTACTTTGTTTTCATGATTTCAACAACTTCAACACTAACAAATCTACCCCACTCTGGGAGTCTATTTTTAAAATGCTAGCTGTATCTCAAATTAAAATATCTAACATGCATTTATCAGTGACACACATATTGAGTTGCTGGGACAATGTGTAACTATTTAGATGATTTATATTTTCCAGACAACTAATGGTAAATGAAAATATGAATTAATGATCTGATGCCCATTTTGTAAACCTGCAGAAGTTTTGAACCATAGACCATCAATGATTAAATATTTTGAGATAACATCAGGATAGTGAAAACAAACTGGCTTTACTATCCTTTAATTATATCCTTATCCTTAATTTATGTAAACTTCTGTTTTCTTGTTTCCTCCTATTGTTAAAGAAGTCCAAAATATTTTAATTCATCTTCATTTTAGATCCCCACAGTAAGACAATAGATTTCAAGAAGTTTAAACTCACACAAAGTTCTGTCCTCTAAAATGAGTGACAAGTGTTGCATAAAAGAGAATGCCCACAACTTAATGAAAAAAACATTTTGTTCCCTTTACAGTAATGATCGGCTACAGTGATATTGCCACATGAGAAATTCAAGGTTCAGGGGCTTTTTTAATATTTAGAGAGAAAAGCTAAATGGCATAAGCTATATGAAAACTCAGCTCTTATTTTCCATTAATTGTAGTAATTTTTGCTCTATTTTTTAATGCAGATACTCTTGGGAAATACTGAAATTAAACATTAGACTATGTGATTTTTATTTTCTTAAATTGCGATATCAGTCATCACTTTCAAGAGCTGGCGTTTCCCAAAGCACTTGAGTTTTCTTCCAGAGTCTCAACTTCAAGCTCAAATCTCACTCACCATGACTGCTCCAGTCACTGATTATCCTTTCAGATGGAACACATTGAAACTCAGTCTTTACTGTGGAGATGAAATTCCTCAACACCCAGCACTTTGATGCAAACTGACACCACCTTTTTCTTTGAAGACAGCTCTGGGACCCAGCTCCAGGGAGAATTCATCACCCATGCCTGTCCAAGCACCGTGCAGTGCTCCACAGCCCTAAAGAATGACCTAAGTAACCCTAAATAATCAAAGGGGTGTTCTTCAACGCTACCTGCCCTTTTCTTAGGTTATTCCATGATCTTCATGGCGGCAGCTGGGAGTCCCAGCAATAAATGCCTAGTTCCCTTCTGCATTTTCTGAGTAATACATAGCTCAAGGCTGTGATTTCCATTAGGAACAACACACCTTTCCTTCTTCTGAATTGAGGG
Source organism: Ammospiza caudacuta (assembly GCF_027887145.1). Taxonomy (NCBI): domain Eukaryota; kingdom Metazoa; phylum Chordata; class Aves; order Passeriformes; family Passerellidae; genus Ammospiza; species Ammospiza caudacuta. The sequence continues at coordinate 35,206,223 of NC_080597.1, read as the reverse complement.
TGGGAATAATAATATTGCAGGGGATGGTTCTTCTTATCCAAACTTAAGAACCTGTACAAAACAAAAAAAATTTCATTTTTATACACAGGTAATCACAAATTCTTCTTCAAATCAATGCAGCATTGCACATAGTTTTGAAAACTTGCTGGTCTTACTGTTTATTTTTTTGACAGCAAAATGATGAAATCTAGAAGTAAAGTTCAGGAAACTTTTGTTCATGCAGTTTAGAAACCAGTGTGTGTAGTAAGATGGATGGCAAAATCACACAATGTGCTACTGGAAAGATAGTGGAAATAGGAATTTTGAAAGACTTGTTTATCTTCAAGACAGCTTATTATTAAATTGGTTTATAACTTACAAAATTTATAAAGACTTCCAGTACTTCTGTCTGAAATATTTTGCGTGTTTCAATGAAAGTGTTATCATCAATGGAAATATATTTATACAAGTATTATTTAATGGGTTCCAAAGTATCTTCATAGTTATTTGAATATGTGCTCTGTTCAGGCTGAGCAAATGCCATGACAGACTTGTATGCATTGCCCCACACTGGGATTCACAGAGCAAAGACAAAACTGCTTTTTTTTTGCACAGTGCAGCAGCTTTTCTCTTCTTCAGAAGTCAGGTGCATTGGACCAAACCCCTTTGTTTCTACACTGCCATATGGAGAACTTAAATAATATTTCTCTTCTCATGTATTTACCTAATTTCTTCACTTCATTCTTAATTAGACTATATTTTCTGCTCTTCTTTAATAATTTCTGAATGAAAAGGTAGCTGTAGCAGAGATGTACCACAAAGAAGGATTACACTTTTAAAAAGAATTTTATTTACTAATCAAAACTTGTTAAAAATATTGTATTATTTGATCTCTAGATTAAGAATTCAAATTATGAAAATGAAGATGATTCACCTCTTAAAACAGGTAGAAGAGGGTTCACTAACAAAGCATCATGTTTATAGCACTAAAGAGTAGCAATATGTACATTTTAGCCCACAATCACAATCTTATTTTAGAACAGTGTGATAAAAAGTGCCACAGCCTCTAAAGCTGCTTTTCTTTACATAATGAAGTGATAATTTGCCCTGGTACTTGAACCTGACCTTTCTACATTCAAGGTGAGTGTCCCAAAGTACAGTTAGCACTCTTTTCTTTCTCATTTCAGCTGATGCTGAACTTTTCAGGCTAAGTAGAAAAGAGAGTTATTTCTGTGTGAAAGCCTTAAGGCCTACCAATTAAGTTCTTTTGCTTACGGATGGAAAGCCTTTTAACCAATATCAGAAAGTGAAAAAAATTCATAACCAAAATGTCCTCCATGAGCACTCTGTCCGTTAGGATGGTGGCACGTTTGCTCCTGCTGTCCCACATGGGAGAGTAAGAAGGAATGGATCTCTGATTTCACTGCCACTACTCAGTAAATCACAAGTGTTAAGATGGGAGCAGATTGGCACAAGCCAGCAAAAGTATCGAAAGAAAGATTCCACAGTTCCTGCCTAAGGAATCTATATCCAAATGTCAGCTAAGTTAAGGTTTTGTGAGGATCATAGGAATTGGAATTATGGACTGGAACCTGAAGCAAGAAATTTTCCATATGAATTTCATGCTAAACTCTTCAGTTGTAGAACTGGTTAGTAAAACTGATATTTTTCCCCATTGGTTACTAGTATTCTTAGAATCACATATTCACAGAACTTATAAATAAGTTTGAAGAAACATCTGAAGGTTGTTTAGTTCAACCTCCTTCTAAAACTAAGACTAGCTTCAAAGACAAATCTGTCCCTTTGGGCATTACCCATGCACGTTATGAAAATTTCTGAGGACGTAGTGCATGCAGCCTCCTTGGGCAATGTATGAACTCACTGGGAAGAATTTTTTCATATGTCCAGCTCAAATTTCTCCTTCTGGAACTTTCTCTTTGCCACCATTCCCTTTTACGATGCACCCTGAAACTGGAAAGTTTTCTGTATCAGTCTTTCAGGCAGTGGCAGACTGCAGTAAGACATGGACTGAGACATATGGTGTATTCAGAGAGGCTAAGGGAAGCACCCTGGCATTACCTGGAAAGAAGAAGGTTCAAGGAAGTTCTCTTAACAGGTTCTACTCTATCATGAGTTGGACTCTTCTCAGTCTTATTGTTCACACTCCTTCATTTTGCATAAAAGTAGTCAGTGTACTGAAATAAGCTGAAAAGAACAATACTTTTCTGTTGTGTTGGTGGGTTACAGCAATCAGCTGGCATATCTCATCAGTTTGTGCTCTAGAGGTCTTAGTGTTTAGTGTATTTTTCCATGAAGGGAACGGTTGGGTTAAAAGCTATCTGGAAATTGTTAAATACCATTTGTCATTCAATTTTCTTTTCTTTGGGGTGTTTTGCATGCACTTCCTTCTTCTTTTTCTATGTAACCATGCCTAGGGGCTATTCCACAGTGATTCCCACCCTGATGTGTTCAGAAGGCCCCAGATTTACACTTCATTCTGCAGTTTCATTTCTTCATTGAAAATTCTAGCCAACTTGTAACAAATTTTACTGTCAATCCTTCCTGTACACGGGTAAAAAAACAGCAACATTTATGAATTCCAAAATGAAAAAAAAAAAAAGGAGGGAAATATTTCTATTGTTTTCTGAATCTCTTTTTGTTTTAGTCCCAGGTTTCTTTGTGAATTGTGTTTTGATTTTGAACATCTGGAACTGGCAACGTGCTGACAAAATGGTTTGGTATGAATTGCTATGGGGTTTTTTTCAGAGGTGCTAGTTTCTGCTTTTGCTATAGAAACTAACAAAGTTTCTGTTTGAGTGTTTAATAGTCCAGTAGTTGAAAATAAAACAGTACCCATGGGATGATCTGTACTTGCAAGCAAGCCACTTACAGCTCTCAGTTACTAACACATTTATTTTAGTGTGTTCCAAGATGCTGACAATATTTGGACTATTTAGTCCTGGGTGGAACATACTACCATGTCTTTACCATGTGTAGCTGCATTTTACTCACCACCTGTGGTTTCTGAGAGATTTCACTGTTCTTTTGACAATACTAAAACATTAGTTTGCACATTTTCATAGTGCCATGATTCCCATACTGCAAACTTCATAAGGCAACACAAGTGTAGTGGCACATGTTAAATTATGTGTACAAAATATTGAAATGTCAAAGTAGAGAAAACAGTTTATTTAACGTCACAATAATTTTTATAATGATAGAATAGCTTAGATTGTCTTGTCCTAACCTGTTTTTTTTCATTTTATAAAAGAAAGTAACATAGTTGTCAATGACATGGACAAAAGGACACTATTTGATATGTTTTATTTTCTACACTCTGGTTAAAAATAGCATGCAAGTAATTGAATAAAAATATTTCTATATAGGATTTATTTTGAAATAACAATTATACCAGCAATTAATAAAAATCTTACTATGACAGTTAAATGAAAGTATGACAAAAAGAAGAGTAAACAATTATTTAACCTGAATACTTTTTCCTTGTTATCTTTCATGTATTCCATTAATATAACAGTGTCATAGGTTCTGAACACATATTTTCACAAATTTTAAATTGTTTGTATGTTGTTAAATCATTTTTTCCTTTGCCATGGGTAACAATATATAAAAGGCATGATGATTAGGAAAGTTGGACAGGAATCTTGTCTGGACACAGGCCAGCCCATACTGATCACTATAACTCACATCAAATCCCAACTAACTTCCCTGTGAGTCTGGAACCTGCTGGCATGTACTGCATGCATGAATATAGATTTTTATGAAGTTGAATCTTTTAAATCAACTCATTTAGCCAGATAAAGACATATTTTGCATCATATTTAGTAATTCTTGTGCTTTCTAAATAGAACCATTCGTAAAAATATGCACACGTTCCCTTAAATTTGCCAAGTCCTTACTTAGGTATTCCCAAACAGAATGGATAATATGCAGACTGACACTTGCTTTTAGGCATGCCCTAACGTTAAAGCACTACCATGGTGTGTTACTCTGCAGTGAGCGCCCCTGGGAGGGAGCTGGGCACTGGCAGGTTGTCACTCCAGCGAGATCTCGGCGGCCACCCGCAGGCAGTTGTACATCTCCTGCGGCAGGTCGGCCCGCGTCAGGTTGTTTCCATCCAGGCGCAGGTGCGTGATCTTGGAGTAGGTCGTCGGCCCAACCACCTTACAGAAGCTGCTCAGTGGGAACTCTGAAGCAAAGGGAACAGAAATAGGAGGAAAACATTGATAATTAGCACAAATAGGACAAAAACTTTATATTTCTACTTTTTGTTTTTTGGATTTCAGTTGAAAATTGTGACCTTAATTCATTATACTTTTATCAATGTTTTTCATTTACACTGACCCTGTAAATTCATTGGAACCTGAGGGACTTGTGTTGGGAGATTTTCTTTCTGTTAGTTTTGAGAGGTTCAGAATTTGAAGAAAGCTCATTTCAAATGCCATTTTCTTCCAGTACAAGTTTGACTTTTAGACTTCAAATTTTATATAGAGGTCTAATCTGGCATTTAGATAAAAGGAAAAACAACTCTTAAAAAAAATCTAGACATGCAAAGAGAGGAATCAGTCAGTTTGTGTACATTACAATGGATTTTATAAGATATTGAAGGAAGCAAAAAGCTTCTGGAGAAATTGAAACCATGATACAGCTTTACCCTAGAGAACAGGCAGTCCAGTGGGTGTCATACAATAATTTTCTATCACTAATGGAGCATGGCTTTAGGAAACTAAGTATAAATGTACAGGCAGCTCTTTAGAGCATAAGAGCTTAGGCAATATTTTGGACAGAGATTTGATGTTAAGTGGGTAAAGACTCAAGTACCATCCACAAAATAAGTTGTTTCAAGTAGGAGGTAAGGAAACATAATTTAATAGTCAGATCTTGATCACCAAGATTTGATTAAAGCAAATCAAAGCAATTTCCTAGATTTTGTATAGAGTGCAGCCTTCTTTTGAAAGGGTGAGAGGTGAATGGCATCCTTTAGGCAGTCCATGTTGTCATACAGTAAAATTTTAAGACTTCAGACCAATTCTGACACTATGGTTCAGAATGTACCAGCAGAAGTAAACTAATAATTCTTGTTCATTAAGATCATATGATCAGAGAGATTTTTATAAGATTATGTCTGTGTGGAATTTTGCTGAAAGAAAACAGAAATTCTTGAAATTTTAATTCATTGTCTTGGGCTATAGGCTATGTCATTGACTATTTATTTCCAGTTTTCTTCAGATAACTTGGATTTAATTTGTAAAGTTTAAAATAAACATGAATTCTAATATAATTTTTTCCATCTTCTTGTCATTCAGGAGTGACATAGTAAGTATATCTTTGCTGATGACAAACATTTAAAAACTTTATAAATTTAAATTGTTGGGGTTTTTTCATATCATTACTTTTTAGCACAAATACTAACATTTGGTTGCAAAAGATATGCTTATACAGGCTGGATAGATGGTTAACTACTCAAAGGACAGAAACTTCATACATGTAAACCACAAAACTTAAGTGTGATAACAAAACTCTGATCTGTGCTGACTGTTTATGAGACTTAAACCACTTGGGAAGTGGATGAAGATCTTGGCCTCACAGAAGTCAAATTAACTCAGTCCTGGACCTCAGTGGGATTTTGGTCCATTATTTGGTCCACACCTTTTAAATGTGGGTATCAAGACTCAAGTTTATTTTATATTCTTCATATAATTTTCAGTTGTTAGAAACATATTAAAAAATGTTTCATTTTAATTGCAGTCTCAACTAGCAGAAAATAAGACCAGTGGTTCTTGTGAGTGCACTTGATGAGCTGTTGCCTGTGTGATCTCTATGGGGAATTGCAATCCTTTAGACTGGAGTACTGTGGCATCGAATATCTCTGTAGTTTACTTCCTCTTTTGTTACACTTATTAATGTTGCAGGTGAAAAAATGTCTTCCTGAATTTATAAAATTCAGGTTCAGAGCTAGTGTAGATGGAATTTTTTCCCACATATTTTCCTAACACAGAATTCTTGCATAAGCCAGACACTGAGAGAATAAGAAGTATTGGATGAAAATTGGATTTTCATCTAAGAGTACAGTGGGCAATCCTAACAGGATCTGAAGTTCCATAGTCCCTATTGTTGGTCTGTTCTCCACTAATCACATGTGAAACATTTTTAGATAGGCCATGTTATAAAACTCCTTTGGGAATTGTTGGAGTGAACGAGATGAAAGACCATAAAGCATCTCCAGAATTTGATACATAGACTCTTAACTGTCCTCTATTGCATTTACATATTTCCCCTTTCATGCTCCATTTATGTGGAGTAACCCCAGTACTTCCTGGGGTTTCATGTGGAAACAATAATTTCCCCCTTAATCCCTTACAAGTACCGATGAAATACGGAGAAGGCCATCTTTGGACCCTCTTCTTGTTTCACTGAAGGTCTTTGGTTCTTGGGGCTTTTTCCATCCTGCAGAGTTTCTTTTTGCCTTGAGGAGTCTGTAACACAAGTCTCTGTGTCTGTGTGTGTGTGTTTGTGTCCATTCTTGTGTGTGTGCATATAATAATAATGGCATCTTAAAGGCATTTCAATTTAGAAACTACAGTTTATGTTTGAGCTGTGGAGAAAGTGAAAGCTTTTCTAAATCTTCCATTGTCCTTTTCCAGCTTGGAGATGCAATGAGCACCAAGTACAGTAGATAAAAGTGTAGATTTGACACCTACAATCAATATAATGGATGTGCTTCAATTTATTAGTTAGAAATCAGAGGAGCTACTCTGAATTTGATTTCTCAACAATTTGCTATCTGCTTCACCCACTGCTTCTTGCAACACGGGGAAACAGCACATACTAAGGCAAAGCCAATTCTGCTATATATTTAGAGGTGTTTATTCATCAAAAAACTCAGAGTCACTCAAATAGAGGCATTTCTCAAACAGATTATTTTTCATGAATGACAATGCACAATGATTGTAGCAAGTCCATGGTGAAATTCACAGACAGTAATTTAGAGAAATATTCTTTCCAGTAATATCAACAACACTGGAACCAGATTATTCTTTCTTAGACAAATATAAATAACTACAAGCTTTAAGGTACCTAAGAAAAAGGGAGACACAGCAAGTTAAGAACTCTGGAGAAATATCTTTATGTTAGTGCTCAGTATAATGAAAACTTCAATCTAAGCAAGCACAAACTGAAAGATTATCCTTTTGTGTATTTGAGGACAAATTATCATTACTCCTTAGACAGAAGTCTCTCACAGCATAGGGGTATCATAGGCCATCACATGGAATGGAAGCTGGCCTGATTTACTTTCATAAATCCCTGGTAAATCATGACAATTTATTAAACAAAGGAACTGGTCATTGATTTGAGGCTTAAATAATCACAGACCAATCAACTCAATTTCCCAAAAGACTAAGCACTCACAGCTGTAGGTCAGATGTCATGAATGGTGAAATCCAAGGGCTTTGTTTGACCTATATTGATGATTATTTTTAATTAATTTTTATACCACATTGTCAATCAGCATCTTAGGGAACTATATATTATGCCTGTAAAGTTAGATAGCTGAGAAAATTGATTGTTGAAGTCTGCTAGATTTTATGATAAAGAAAAAAAATCAGTAAATTATAATTCTGTTGCATCAGTCCATAGGGTAGTGATGATAGTGTAGCAGTAGCTGGTGAACATCCACTCCCCACACTAACCCCTTGAAAATGCAGCTTGCCCTGAAAAGCTAAAATTGTTGTCATAGTCCCTGACTCTGATGTCCCTGGAAAAGTGAATAGCAGCCAAGCTTGGTACCTGGTTATCTTGCAGAAGGCTCAGATCATCCTAAGTAGGGGAAAGTGCTTATATCTCATGAAAAGTTAAAAATCATAATTTTTAGCTATTTTAGGAGTGGCAGAGTATCTGGTGGAGTTCCAGAGGTTTCTGTATGTGGTGCCTTGGGTGGGAAGTACTAACTCATTGTTTTCCCTCATCAAAACAAGAAACTGAGATGCTCTAGGAAAAAAAAAAGCCACTGAGAAAAATGAAAAGTAAATACAAAACATTTCAAAATATCTTGCCCTAAATCTAGTAAGATCTGTACTAAAAATGTTTGGTTTTCAAGGCTACGTCTCCATGGAGTTAGGTATGTATGGAGTAGCTAACATTAATACTGTTAATCCGTGATGGATACAAGCAGGCAAACAGAGGGGAGGATTTTGCGGTTTACTCTGTATAAACAAGCAAGATGATGTAAATTCTCCTGAAGAACCACAGTCATACTTGGAATATCTCCCTCTCCATCAGGGACTGCCACTGATGAAGGTGCAGCTGGGGAACTTCTGGCATGGTGGTGGTGAGGCCTCTGCAGCTCTGCAACCCCTCCTTGTCAGCCCAGGAAGGGGACAGCCTTGTGAAAGCCCTGTCTCTGCAGAAACCTTCGTGGCCTCGTGCAAGGTGTGGCATTTCTTGGCTTCACGAGGAACATTTTTCAGATTATAAGTGAATGGAGAAAACTTGCCACCTGATTATGTGATGTGCAGAATGGGAATGAAAAGAAAGAACAAGGGCAGCTCTTTGGATTTCAAGAGAGGTTTGGAGGGATGCCGCATGAGGCAAGGGAGGAAAGAAACAAATGCAGTTACTTTGATGTATCCTTTTCCCTACATCTTGTGCCTGCTACCTTATGAATTTGTTTTTTCTCTCTTTCTCCCCCCTCCAGTATTTTGATTACCAGCTCCTGAAAGGTTACCATAGTCATATCCTCACCTGACTACTCTCTTTTTTGTTAACTTAAGAATTCTGAACATCTTTTTGTACTGATCAAACTTTTCATTTTTTTCCCCTGAATTGTACAAGACAGCTTCCTTGGCTTCTATGTACCTACTCCAACTTACAAAAGATGAAAGTTTGAGGAAAAAATCCACTTTAGCATGAAAGCATAAATTTCTCATTTTAAGGATATATTGAGTGGCTGTCCAGTAAATATCTGTCTTTTAACATGAATGTGGACAACTGTTAGGTAAATGTCAGTGTGCTAACAGTCTAAACAGTAATATTTTTTCAGACTGGTTCATGTGTTCTTTCAGATACTTGCATTGGCCATCAGTATCTAGACTGTGGTAAACATTAATGAATATATGCAAATTTAACTTACTGTTAATTTTGTTGACTTGGAGGTAGAAGTTTTCCAGGTTCTCACTGACAATTGGAATGCTCTTCAGCTGATTGAAGGAGAGATCCAACTCAACTAGGGATGTGATGTTGAAGACATTACCTGGTATTCCAGAATCTGTTAATTTATTGTGGGATAAGCGTAAATACTGTAGGGCTTTAAAACCTTGGAAGTACTCATCAGGAACATTGGAAATCTGGTTATTATCAAAATACAGCATGAGCAGGGAGTGAGGCAGTCCTGTTGGTAGCTTTGTAAGTTGATTGAAGCTTAAGTCAAGATACAAAAGTGAATTCAGGCCTTTAAAAGCCCCAGAAATAGAATCTGCTTTCAGCTGGTTGTTCTGGAGGTGAATGACAGTCAGGTTCATCAGCCCCTCAAATGCACCAGGATTGACTTTTGTGATCTTGTTGTGACTTAATTGCAGGTCATCTAGAGTTTTGGGAAGTGGTCCGACAGCTTCAGTCAAATTGTTGTAGTTAATGTGAAGTTTCTTCAGGTTCTTTAGTTTAGAGAAGACTCTTCCCTTAATTTTTGAATTTTCCAAATGGTTGTGATCCAGGATCAGCCACTGTAGGTCTGTTACATTGTCAAACGTGTTCTCTTCAATTCCCTCAATCATATTGTTTCGGAGATAAAGATATTTAATTCCACTTGGTACAATTGGAATGGTTTTCAGCTTAAGATTGTCACAATACATGGCAGTAGGGTAGCTTAAAGGACAATTACATTCTGGGGCACAGACTGCTGCGGATGGCCCGAAAGGATCATAGCCATAATCATCTCCAGGACCGTAGTCATACTGGCAAAAAATGCCACTAATCAACAGCAGAAAGACAGCTAGGGAGTTTAGAGTCATCTTTCTAATGTGTCCTGTTCCTGTATGATGAAAGGATATAACTTTAGTTTTTCATCTCTCTCAGCAGTATTTGAAATTTTACCACATAAAGATTATATTTAAAAACTAATTATGGTTCCTATTTAAAGTTTTTAATTAATAGAAAAATATATTGGGTTGTTAGTATTTCATTGTTAATACTATCTCACTGCCCCTGTCTTGCATAATCTTTCTTTGCAATGCAAAATTTCTGGCCATTTTGCTGTTGTTAGTAAAACTTTTTTTATATCTTTCTGCATTCATTGATTAAGGCACAAGAAAGATGATGAAGTACAAGGTTTTTAAACTTGACACAGAAGTTTTCAGTTTTGCTGAAGGCCACATTCAGAGACAGTTCCACCATTTAAATTCTACCAAGCATTCCTAATGTGCTGAATTGTCTCATTTCTAAACATGTTGCTAGTTGACTTAAGTTTGAAAGAGACAGGGAAATTATAACTGAGGGTAATGTTCTCATGCATAGTGGGTTGTTAAGATGTGTGTGGCTTGAAATCTCTTTTTCTCATGGATTATATTCTTTGAAGCATGGTCCACTAAATTTCATAGTCACCTAAAGAACAAACTAATAGGAATATAAAGCATATTATCTTTAACATGCCAAACAACCAGTATTGCATATGTGTGCAGTGGATCTGAAATGACTGAATCTGAGAGTGGACCTGAAGTGATTGAATTTCAGATAGTGAAAATGTCCTTGCAAATTCTCTATACAACAAAGGTGTTGGTTACATTTTATGTCCCTTCTAAATTAATTGAACAATAAAACACTGGCTTTACATAGTTAGTTTTTCAGTTCACATACAGCAAAAGGACATTTGGTTTCCTTGGAGGTATTTGTGATTCAGTATACATAGGGTCACTTAACTCTTTTAGGCCATTGCTTTCTTATCAGGTACCCCACAAGATGTCAATTAATCTGTGAAGACTAGTATCTTGTTTATATCTCTAACTGGCTAGATAGATCTTCTGCTGGAAAAGTATCAATAAAGTCAGTGAGCTTTGACATTCACTAGTAAATGACAAGGCTCCAAGTACTCAACTACTGTTCAGAGACTGAGAGGATTAAGAAAATCCTTAAAACCTTTCTTTTTTTTTTCTCAAGGAATTTCAGAAAGTATGTGAAGCCTGTAAACAGACCACAAGGCATTGATCTCAGATCTGGGCAATTTTCCAGCAGAGTAAGTTAGTCTTGCTATTGGAATTGTTACACAGAGGACTTAAAGTACAGGGCCATAGCTACAAAATTTTTCCTAATTCTAAATGTCTTTCTTCCTATTGACTTCTTAAAAGCCATATTGTATTCTAGTGAGATAACAATCTCATTTAAAACATCTCTAGGCAGGGCCTATTGATCTCATGCAGTACAGCACAAAGAATTTCTTAAAAATGTTCTTATGTTACCTCTACTCAATAACCCATAAAGTCCCACTGCTAGATATTAAACTGCTGTCCCCCAGAAAAGGAAATCTGATAATATATCATCTCCATGGTGTTGGTCCCATCACATTTACCTAATTAAAAACCCTAGGATAATCATTGAAATAGTAGCTGTCAGTGTAATTTTCTTTGCCTGTCTTTCATTACTTCATGAGAACATGCAACATGAACATGAGCTCAACCTTCAGTCCCCTGCTGGTATAAATAAGTACAGTTCATCTGAAAGCAAAGACTGCAGTAACACAATGCATCTCAAAATCCAGTTCTATTTAGGTACTAAACATTAAAAAAAGGAATTCAAGTACTTCTGTATTCAAAGTATCAAAAGAGTGTAATGAACTCCTTGGACTACACTCTTTGGCCTTATGGTGACATTTTTTACACACCTCCTTAATTTTATAGTTTTAAAATAACATAGACATTTTAAATTCAAACTCTTTTTTTTTTCTGGTTTCAAATTAGATTTGTAATGCTAAGTTTCAGTATTGATATCATAGTCATACAGTCCTTTAAATAGAGTAAAAAGTTTGCTGCTCTGCAGGACCCTTCAAGTAACTAAAAATGTTAGATGGCAAGTGTTTTGAATTAATTTATCAAAACGTTTTAGAATTTATGTGACAATTCTATAGTTCAGGGCCATATGAGCCTACGTGCACCATAAAATTGCAAAGTAAATAGGAAATTTATTTAACTTGTTTTATTAATTTATTTCTCATTCAGGTGTCTGAATGTCTTACTGTCAGAAGTGTAAAAGGTTAATAGATCATGCTTGTTTCTTGCACTGAACTACATGAATCCGAAATATAAAATCAGAAAACATTCTTACATTTTTATATTGCAACATAAACATGCTTTAATTAATTACCTGTGCCTGTTCTAAGTAGTTGTGTTGCAAAATACCTGTGAAAATGTCTGTGAAGTTGTTCAGGCAATTTGCCAAAACATACTAAATGATAAATCCATAATTCTGGGAAAACGCTTCCAACATTAATTTAGAAACACTATTCAAATTATGTTTAACCGTGTCTATTTTCCTTAATCATTAATTTATTATGCAACAAAATACATATAAAACTAACAGTCAATCAACCTTATATCTGTAGCTTAACTTCTTACCCAGTTTGCAAAAGACCATATTTTTTAAGTTTCACTAGTATATTTAAAATGTGCTTTAAAATTAATTAGAAATTTAAAAATATCTACTGTTTCCCTCTCACTGTTTATGTGATTAATTATTTAAATATCAGGATATATTGTCTTTTTGTAGAATGGAGTAAATGATTTAGCAAATGGGGTTTACAAAGCTCTCATTAATATTATGAATGAAAAAGTAAACAGTGAGTACTCTTACACACTTCTTTGTATGGTGTGTCAAATCTTATTCCGATGTAGAACAAAGCAGACTGTAAAAAATTGCAGCACTGATGTACAAAATATGTGAAGCTGTTTTAAGGAAACTGAGAAAGTGAATCGACAGTGAAACTGTTGATTTGTGCTCAATTTACAAATTGGCAAACTTATCCTGTCATGTTTTCATGTTCCCATTGCAGCTACATTTAAACAGCTGAACATTACGGTTAAAGCATGCAGCAGCACTTACCTTACTGCCTTCAAGCTGCTTTCCTTAATTCCCAGAGCAGATGCAATAAGAGGCTGTATCGACCAATATATGCTCTAAACAGTGTCAGGAGGTAAAAGTCTGCCAGATCCTCTGTGTTACAAGAGGGAAAAAAAAAAAAGCCCTAGTCACGCTGTTCTCTGAAGCTGCTATGTCATCATGGTGATCTTGTGGTGTGGCATGTACAAAAATGCAGCTCTCTAATGAAGTGCAGGTGGATACCATATTTTGTACAAGGACAACCCATCTGTTCCTCCTGTGGGATCAGAGAATGATATTTCACAAACCTGAGAAAGTTAAAAAGCCACAGGTTTATACAAGAATATTTTTTTTTTTGTATTTCAGAGGGAAAACATGTTATATTGTAAAAGAAATTGCAAACAGGCTTTTGTTTTCCACCTTATTTTATACTGCTAGACATGAGCTAACACACAGCACTCAGACCTCAATGCTGCTGTTCTTCTTCAGCCAAGTGACTCATTCATTTTTCTGCCTTTTTCTTTAACTGTCTTATGACCACAGTAAAATATCCTTAATGAAAACTTTAGCCTGAGGATCAGATTCAAAATTATCTTTGAATCATATCCCTTTCCACATTACATACTGAGTTCAAAGATTACATATTTGAGTTCAAAGACTCTTCTGCAAATCATTGGAATTGATTTGGTCTGGAGATTTTCTTTGGTGGTCGAATGTATGTTTGTTTAATAAAAACACATCCCAGGAATGGGTTTTGAGTAGTTACTGTAAACTCACTCCATACATTCGTTCATTTTGCACTTACAGTTTTCTCCTGCTTTTCAGAATCTGGAACTACTCAGCTTTATGTTGTCTGTTTCTTATTCCATGGATGTAGTTCAAGAATGTATCTTAAGGCTTGGATGAGATGTTACTTTCACCAGGCAATGTCGAAAAAAATTACATTAAGAAAGTAACAGTTTAAAGTGGATCTTAATGCTCCCATAAGAACTTTCCCTTATCTCTAAATGGAGAATGTCTTCCTTTTTATGGGAAACATATTTTTTTGATAGATTTGGGTAGGGGAAAATGTCAAATGTGCTGATAGAAAGCACACACAAGCCATTTTAAAGTGTCTTGTGTGTTTATTTGCATTGTAATTGTTGGGGTAGAAATTCAGAGATTTTGTCCATTTTCAATTTATTATCTTTATGAAAAGTTGTAGTACAGAATGTGTCTGGGCTAGAGAACCCTATCAGTTTCCTGAAGAGAAGCCTGGATATGAGCTTCTCCCAAAATTTGCTGCTGATGCATCTCAGTCTCCACAGCAGTGAAGGCTCCTGGGAGCAGGGAAAAGCCAGCGCCCTTCACCAAGAGCAGGAAAGACAACCAACACTTCCAGACCTTTGTGCTTCTGCAATGCCCCAATCAGCAAACAATTTGCTCCGCGCAGAGTGCCACGTGCCAGTGCAGCCCACAGGGAGGGAATGTTATGCTTTTGATGTTCTGACATCATGCCTGCCTCCCTGGTGTGGGAGAACATTTGCACTCCGGGAAACAGGTTGGTGACAGATTGTGACTGCATTACTGCTTGCATGGTGCCAAGAAGTGAATGTGCAGCAGTGGGATCACAATTGTGAATTAATCTAAGTGAAAAACTGCATGGTATCAGGACTAGAAACGTACAAGTGGACAAAGCTGCTGTTGTTATGCATGTAGACAAATGGAGACCAGATGGAGTTTCTCATGCACAGAATGATATTTATCTGAAAACTACTTCATTAGCTTTAGTTGACCCAGGAAACCTCAACTGTGACTTGACTGCAAATGTAGCAACAAGCAGCACTCAGCAGTTGGAATAGAAAAAAAAAAAATTCATGCAGAAAGAGATAACATTTAATGTAATATTGAGATTTGCCCTATGGAAGAATATATAACAAGGTGAGCAATGGAGCATAATATTTGTAAAGAGAATTTTTAAAATCACAGGAAAGGCATTAATTTGGCTTCCTCTGACTACAGATTTGTTTTGGTGGACAAGCCAAATATTATGATAAATTAATGTATATTTTGAACCCTCAGTAATAGGTGTAGTTTTGCATTTGCAGTACAAATAGAATTAAACATTGGCTGCAAGTTCAGGATTATCCAGGCTTGATATGCTTTTGGCACAGTTGTATTTATGAACGAGTTTTTCTATACATCAAGTATACATCCTTTTTCTCATTATGATAACAGAAATACAAAACATGCATATCTTTATAGCTTACAAATATTATTGATCAAACTGATGGTATTTTGAAATTAACATATGGTAAAAGCTTGGGTAAATAAAGTTCAGCTGAGACTAGTTCATTCATATAGTTCCTGTCTTGCTGACTGCTTTAAATTAGCTATGGAAATTGCACAGTCAAGATGAAGAATCACATGCCTTCTGAGGTTAAGATAAAAAACCAATAGATTTTCCTCTCTTTTTAATAAGATTTTTACTGTCTCTCCAATCTGTTATTTAATACTGCCCTTTGGCATAATTTTGATGCTTTTCCTATCTTACAGTTGTAACTCATGAAGCTATCACCTCATAAACCTGTTTGGGGGAGCAGGTAGGTGCTACAACCCAGCAGATGAAGGTATGGCTTCTTCTGCAACAGAGGGTGGGATTGTGGCTGGGTGATTTCTTGGTTTCCGGTCCTATTTTGTGTTCTGTGCAGGGGTTATTTTAGTAGGTCTCAGAAGTCATCAAACAGCGTTTAATTCCCTAATTTCTAAGGAATACACAAAGTAATATGTAAATTCACCTATGTCATCTAAGTTGTAAAGTGGTTATAAATATGCTTCACATTGATGATGTCAGGACATATTAGTATTTCATTTTTACAACTACTGTGCTCCAGTTTTTCTTCAAAATTTATTTTCTTTTGTAGTTATTCATCTTTCTTTGATGGGAAATATGATCAAAACCTATTATAATCTAACTTTCTTTGTCTTGTGATATATGAATAGAAATATTTTTTAATGTGATACAAAGCTCCTTTTTAGGTTTTTTAAAATTCATATTTTCATAGCTGGAAATGGCCAAGTCTAATGGGTTGTGATGAAAGAATCTGAAAGCAGAGCTCACTGCAAGTCAATTTGCACTGGCTGAGATCTAGCCACCAAATATTGTTGAGTTACAGTGTCACCATTTTGTTTCTACACTCATCAGTGGTATCCTCTCTGCTTTTAGTCTCTTGTAAAACTGCCCTCTTTATAGCTTCTGCATAAATGGAAGTGCCTCCCAATCTATTAGGATTTAATATCCTTTTCCCCAAAAAACTCAGGTGACCGAAACTTAGTAGCTGCTATCTAAACCAACTGCTGCTTTGTTTTCATCTCAAACCTGTGCCTACACCTGGTGCACAGAACCAAGAGAATTGTGTGCCCAGTATCAGGAGTAGGGTGGTTTTGCCATGGGGACATATATAGCTCCAGAAAAATTCATCATGGAACTTTTCACACTGCCATATGAAGTGAACAATGAGGTTCCTCCTCTGGTCACTCAGAATTTAAACTAAATATTACTCTCAAGATGAAATGAAGGTTAGCTTATTTTATTTGGCTACCTGCAGCAGGGGTTAAGAAACCTCCATCAAAGGCAAAGGCTTCAATGGACACCATGCAGCAAGACACTTAATTATAAAGAGGCAACATAGTGTTTCTACGTGATGTTTTCTATGTCTCTAAACAGTGAATATACAGCCTGTTAGCCTATATATAGTGAATAAAGAAAATATGATATTGGCACAAATCTCCAGGAACAATTAGTTACGTATTTCTGTAAAGTTCTGCAGCATTTTGAAAATATTACTGAAGGCTGACTCATATTTAATGAGTTCCACTACAAACAATTCAGTTCCAGGTTCTGGAGGCTGTAGGTGCTTATTTTTTCATCTGAAAACTTCCATTCCTCCTAATTGAAATTTTATTTTTTCAATCTCTACACTGAACTTACATGTTAAATGGAAAGTGTTAGACCACATACTATAAGCATTACAAAATTTGTGGTGATCCAAATCCTTCTTTTCCTTTCTCCAAAAAAGGAAATGCCAGCTATGGAAACTTACAAAAATGGTAACAGTGTTACAACCTATTAGCAGACCGCAACAGATATTTTAGTTGAGCACAAATCTTTGTTTTTGTCCTTCTGAAAGTCTGCTCACTGTTTTTCTTCAAACTTGACAGTGTCTGTATTCTTGTACTGTTATCCTCCTCTCTGTTGCTTTTCAGACTGTTTTTGATTTTATTCAAATGGTCAACAGAAAAGTTTCTTTGAGTTGATCCAAAGTTTGATCAAAGCTTTTTTTTTGATGAGGACTAAACACGAAGACCAGAGTCTGTTTTTAAACCAGACTCCTTAAATATCCTGTATATTTTGTCATAGCATTTAAAATCTGCTGATACATGTATAAAAGGAAATTAGGTGGCCTTGGAGCATGAGACAACTCAAATTCTTCCCAATGTCCAGAATCGAAGAGTATCTCAAGGAGCTGTTATATTTGTGAGTAAATTGTGGTTGCAGGTAAAAATTATAGCAGAATCTCTGTAGTTCTGTATTGGGAACAGTACAGATAAGTTATGGAAAAGGAAGAGTTGGACTTGGCCAACTTGGTTAGTTCACCACCTATTATTTGTATATGCTAATGTTGTACCAACATAGACCTGCTTTGAAAATCATTCACCTCCCAGAATCTAAGCATTATCAATGTCTGTTTGCATTCAGATCACTACAGATTAAGGTCTGCAGGGATGTTAATTCATCCGTATTCTGCTGAACAATGAGAATATATCATTTGACCTTCTGCTAGTTTATGTGACCCTGGACTTAAACAGATGCACTGTCATAAATCATCTTTGCCATGATGGTGGGACAGTTTTGGGAGCCACTTAACATGCAGCTTTTAAAAATACTGCCCATTGTCATTTCTAAACTGAAGCACCTTGGACAAATCTACTGCAACTACAGAAGCTGCTTTTACCAAAATTAAAACCTCATCAGCAAGTAAAGTTTGATAGATATCTATTATACCATTGGCTACCTGTTAGTATCTGTTTTGACATTAGCTGTCACTTAGTTCATTACCCCCTGAATGCTGTATGAGATTTTTGCATTATTTTCCCTAGGACTGGTGGCAGATTAATAGCCTTGAGGTAGAGACACCTTATACCTATTTAAAATCCATGAACAGTAACACCCCATCAGTGTTCTGGTATTCCCAGGCTCATGAAAATGGAGTGTAAATGAAACAAATGAACCAAACAACTCTTACAACTCTTCCTGAGATGCTTAAGTACAAACTAACTTGTGACAACCAAATCTAAAAGTATTTCTCACTATCAAACATTTTTGTTGTTTTTCTTTCTTTTAGAAAGAAAATGATATAGTAAAAGTGCATCAGTCTGAAAAAGCAAATCTACTCCTTTCCAAATGCAGCAAACAATAATTATTTTTATTCATATTCCATTGTTAATCATTGGCTTGTGTCTCTTTAGTTGTAGTAAAGATAGATATGTATACTATATATATGTATAGTAGGAGTATAATATGTACTATTATAGATAACATTACTAGAATTTCTTTTCCTCATCAAAACTTCCATCTTCTTCCAACTATCTTCTGCCATGCTATCTGTGGATCTGTCACTGACATATTCAGTGCAACTGCTTTATTTTTTTCCTTATTAATAATACGTACAGGGACACATTTAATCTTAACCATTCTTTTTTTTCTTCACGTCTCATAATTTTTTCCCTTCTTCTAACATTTTACTTATCAAGTGAAATAAAGCAAGTTATGGTTAAAACTGGCCTTTTGGGGGTGTTATATCAAGAAACAAGAGATATACGAAGAAGTATTTTTAATTTTCTTACAATTTTTTCCTTCCAGAGTAATTTTTTCATCCTTTTCCTGTTTGGACATTGAGCTCCTCTGAAAGAGCTGGCTGGAAACATGCTTTTGGCCATATTAAATGGTCAGCTTTGGCAACCACAGATTCCAATCCAGTGATTTAATTGTCTTTATTTTTATCAGGAGATCCAGAGTGGATTAACCTCATGCTGTATGAAATGCCTTTTGTCTTAGGAATTGTGCAGTGTTGAGAAACTCTACAAAAGCTTTACTATACGGCCACATGACACTGCTAAAAGCATCTCGCAAAATCAAATTTCCCATTGAAAAAACTACTTTTTTTTTAAAAGTTATTCCACGTTATATCTCACTAAGATTGCCTCCACTTCTCTGCAAGATGCAATCTATCTATTATTATAAATAGTGTCAGAAATGTGATGAATCTGACATTTTGGTCCTGAGAGACAGCAAACACAGGTGTCTGTCTACATGTGTGATAAGAGTCCAGGCACTGCTCAGGATCAGTGGGGATGTAATAAACAGTTGTGGAGCCTGGAGGGTGAGTCAATTGTCAACACAGACACTATAACATATTCACTTACCTAAAGGTAGGCATCCAGCATTATTTGAGAGGCTCTCAGGTGTCCAACTCAACTGTGTAGATGATGGAACAGGACTTTAACACTTGTGCCCTTTTCAAATGGTTGCTGACGGCAAAGCAAAGAAATGGTTAAACAGCAGTGGTTAAATAGCAAGACATGTGCATTTAGGCAGTTGCCTGTGGTTTCAGTCAAGAAGTGCAAGGACATGTAACTGCTCTCTGACACGGCCTGGGCTGCACACACAGCACAGCTAAGGGATTTAGGAGATCTGCACAGCTAAGGAGTTCTGAGATCTCTCCTGTCCTGAGGCAGCAGCAGGATGCCAGGCACATATAAGCAATCCAGAATGATATTAGACCCTTATCTTTTGGAAGCTAAATTGTGCCCTTGGAGCTCCAGTCCAGGAAATAATCAGTCTCCTAAGTAATAGCTTCACTTTGTGTAAACTGTCTGAAGAGTAGTCTCCAACAATTCTCTCCGCAGTCTTCTCTTAGCTGTGTATTCAGCAGAATATCTGCAATGAAATGTCACAAAAATAGAGCCAAGCAAAATGGGATGTACAAGACTGCAAGCAGCCATGACCCACAGGTATTTTCCATTTTCTTACCACCTCTAAAAATCGCAATAGTAAAAAAAGCTAAAATAAACAATTCTCTGAAAGGTCAAATAAAAATTTAGAAGACAGTTCTCTGATTCCATTAGACCATCCCCTGCAGCCTCACTGATCAGTTTCCTTTTTTTCAGTCAAGAAAAGCTTTTCATATATAGCTGTATATGTTGTATGCATTGGAAAGGAGAGAAACTATTAAAGACATTTTGTATCACAGGTGTTCATGAACTTATTTTGACTGGACACAAATGTGCCATTCAAATGTGTCTAAGCTGATCTCATCCAACTCAAGCATAGCCCAGCTGCACTTTTTCCCTCATCCTGCAATGTTTTAAGGAGAATACAGCATTTGCCAATTAAACTTGTTCACCTCCCATAGATTTCAGACGTCTACTTAGACTAACTTTTTTCTTCATCTTGTGTTTTGTCAGACTTCAGCAAGCACCTAATTATTGTATTAGGATAATTCAATATCTGTATATTTTTAGAAGCATGTGTCTGTTTGTTAAATGGTAAACTGAATTGGACCAAAACTGGAATCAACATCTGGCCCTTTAGCTTCCCAGTAGACCTTTTATTGCTTCCATAATATTTTAATTTTTATACATATATATATTATATATAAATACATAAATACATTATGCTACAAAACAGAACAGCATTTTGAAAGATACTGTATCTTTTGGAATAGTGATAGAAAGCTAACTCAGAGGCAATGCCTTCCTTTCTCTCTTCTCAATTGGGTTGGAATTGTTTCTGGATTGTGGGTATGGAAAGTAAAGTACTACAATCTGTAACTCTTCCCAAGTCTCAGTCAGATCACAATGCCATATTATCAGTTGTTCAAAGATATAAAAACCCAGAGATAAAATTTACCATGAAGGATTGCAGAAAGCATTACAACTGACTAAGAAAAAGTAAGGAAAGCATTCAGATAACAGGCAGATTAAAAGCATTTTCAATATTTGAGTAGATAAATGAAAAATATTAATGTTAGAAAAAAAAATATTGTATAAAAGGAAATTGTTGACTTCTCTCTTCTTTAGGCTTTACTTAGACTAGTAAATCACATAATGTCCCTGAAACTGCCAAGTTATTCTTTGCAATATTTGTATACCAGAATGGGTTTTTGCATGATTCTAGCCTGAACTAAATAATTCCTAGCCAGGATTTGGGAGCTATCACTCTCAACAGAGAGCTTAAATTAAGCCACTGAGCTTCATGAGGCAAGAAAGCCTTACAAGAGAGATGGGATTAAGTCATGTTACAGGCTTTGAAAATGGCAGGATTTCACTTAATAATAGAAATGTAGCTTTAGACTCTACAATATAACCTAAGCCATCAATAAGAAAGTAGACATTCAGGTCCTAAGATTTGTGGACATACCCTGAAATAATTTTATCAAATTATAATTTCATGATTTCCACCATTTTGTCAAAATTTATGAGTGTGTGTTTTGTGCATGTGTGTGCTGGTACTTATATACACTTTTGCCTTACACTGAGGTTTTGAAGAAGATACTATGGACTATTTTTAATTTTCAAAGGAGAAACAAATATGCTTGAGAAACAAGATCTGATTCCAAGATTTAGCAGAGGAATAATATTTAAGTGGAAAAGCTGCTTTCACATAGAACTGCTGACACAAACTTAGCCACAGCAGTACCGGTGAGGAACACTATAATTTTGATTTTCTTACCAAATAGGTAGCTTCTAGATAGACACAGATAATATAACTACTCAGTTGTGGTATAGCAAACCCATTGCTCCTATTCAATTTCATAAAAATAGAGAGATCTAGGATCACATATTTGTAATAACTTCACTCAAAAAGGGAAGGGTTTTACACTGTGTTTTAGCAGTTAAATCTTTGCCATTATTATGGACCTTTTTATACAACCATAATTGAATAACCCTGAGACCATCAGATATGTGTTGTCTCAGAATGGTTACTCTTCCAGGGAGCCCACATGAGGGCTGCTCTTTCAAGCAAGCAGGGAATAGATGTGCAGATGATGGCCCACAATATTTTGATTCAAAGCTTGGTGAAGGGAAGAAGGTGTTTGCTTTACCAATTAGCAGGAAATCCTTCTTCTGAAAGCCACCGCTAATGACTTGTCACATACATCAAAACATTTTTAGAAAAGGCTTTGGAGGCTTCCAGGCTTTGGAGAACAGGATTTGGGTTCCTAATTAACTCAGATAATGCAGATTTTATTCCAGTCTCATCACTCATCATTCTCCAACCACACTGCCGACACCTCTTGTCCAGCAGCTGCATTCCGGCTGAATCCCAGTCCTAGCTCTGCTCTGGGAATGCTGTTCCTAATTTTGTACCTGGCATTATATCATTGACTGGCAATCTGAGCTCGACCTCGAGCCTGCCCTCTCAGGGGACATCTGTTACAGCCACCCAAACAGCTTTGCTGTGCTTCGTGGGGTGCTGTGGCACTGCTACCTCAGTCCTGAGGCTGCTCTCTGCCTTGTGTGAGTGCTGGCTCCCAGCTTGCCTTCTCCTCCTGCTGAAACCCAGCTGTAAGCTCAGGGAAAAGACAAGGAATTGAGCTTAAATGCAGCTCTTGGACAATGAGTGGTGGAAGTCTAGGTGGACAGAGGCTGCAGAAGAGATGGTCATGGCAGCAAGAGCCCACTGGTGTACTCAGGGCCCTGATACTGCATTTGGAATCACAGAATGGTTTGGTTTAGAAGGGACCTTTAGAGATCATGTAGTCCAACCTCCCTGTAATAAGCAACACCTTCCATGAGGCCAGCTTACCCAAAATCCAATCCCACCTGGCCTTGAACGGTGCCAATGACAAGACAGCCACAGCTTCTCTGAGCAACCTGTTCCAGTGTCTCACCAGCCTTAATTTAAGGAAAATCTTCCCCATGTCCAACCTAATTCTACCATCTTTCAACTTAAAACCATTGCAACTTATATTGTCTCACTACAGGCTGTGGTAAAAAGCCTCTTTCTTATAAGCTTTCTTTATTTAGTGAAAGGCTGCAAAAATGTCTCTCCTTAGTCTTTTCTTCCCCCAGAACAGTTCCAGCTCTCTCAGAGTTCCTTTGCAGGAGAGGTGCCCAACCCTCTGACCCTTCTTGTGGCTCTTCTCTAGTCCCACTGCATCAGCTCTTTCCTGTGCTGAGGACCCCAGCACTTTATGCATAACTGCAGGTGGGTTCCTCAGGAACGTGGAGAAGAGGAGCAGGATCAGCTCCCTGGATTCCCTGATGGCCATGCTGCTTTTGGTGCAGCCCAGGTTATGTTTTGCTTTCTGGGCCACAAGTGCACACTGCTGGTTCATACCAAATTATTCATCCACCAGTACCCCAAAATCCTTCTCTGCAGGATGGTCTCAGACCATTCATCACCCAGTCTGTACCAATGCTGGGATTGCTTTGGTGCTCATGAGGTCCATGTGTGTTCAGGTACCACCTGCTCTCATACCAGCCCAGAAGCTGTCCATGAGGTCACCAAGGGGTGGAAAGCTCTTTTATCTCAAATGACTCACTTGAAAGGCGAGAGAGGGTGGAGGCATCGTCAGCTTCCTTCTCTGTAGGACAGAGCTTTGGTAAATGTCTTCTTCAATTCATATTAATGCTATTTCTTTCCCAGTTCTGCAGAATAATCTAAAATCCTTGTGCATTTTTTTTTCATAGTGTGAAGCCATTCTCACTGTCTGAGATGTAGGAAATGTGACAATCCTGTGTGTCAGAATTCTAACAAGGCAGTTCAAAGGGAATATAGCCACTTCATTGTAATTTAGTCCTTTGACAGCAGTAAAGAGCTAATATGTTTAAGTTTTTCCATAACAATCCAATTATTTCTAACTGTTAAAGGGAAATTCACACAGTCTTCTCTATCTGTCTGTAATCTACACATGCAGAGGCTCCCCTGTATATAAAAGATTGGCATGTCTTTAAAGAATTTGGTGTTGAAAATTAGCAATAAAGGATAGAAATCTTAAATATAGCCAAAAGGCTAATCTTTTTGCTTCGTTTTCTTGATGGCATGATGGAATATGAAGTCACTCGAGGTTTGGGATCTCTCAATCTCTCTCTGTTAGCCAACACTTCAAAGTCAGTGCTTTGTTTCAAGAATTCATTGTAATGTATCCATGTTTTTCTTCCATGTTAGAATGATGTATATGGGCAAACCTCTGAAGGTTTATTCTCAGAAGGGAATATGAAATGCTTTTGAAGCATTTCAATTGTCTAGAGTTTCTAGCATAGGCAAGCAGTAGTTAGAATTTTTCTTTCATGTTGAGATTATTTTATGCATCTTGAAATTTCTTTTTTTTCTGCACTCTGGAATTTGGTTTATTCTTTACAAGCTTTTGATTCCTGCAAAGATTCAATACCTTGATATTAAAAGATTAAAGGATCCAGCATCAGAATCCTACATGATTAGCTTTAATTGGTTCTGAGTTTTTCCTGCTAAAAGGACTTTCTAACATGTGCTTAGTAGCAGACACATGGTCCCTATTTTCCATGACTTTAGGGATTTGAACACTTTCAAAAATTACTCTGTAGAGCAGGACTAGCCTAATTAATCTCAATTAAAGTCTTCATCTGGAAGCAATAATGTAACATGCATAAACTTGTAATTTCAAAAATAGCAACAAAATTCTTAAAACTTTTTTATTCAAATATAATATATGCTTTAATACACTAGTTAAAAATGAATAAAAGGTGTAAGTTAGATTTACCACAAAATATATATTGTAATGCTGGTTAGACAATAACATAAAGAGTGTGAAAAATTTTGCTCGATTTCATGTTAAATATGAATATAGAAAGCTTTGTAAATTGTAATAATTTGTACAGAATTACAATTGGAAGGGACCTTGAGAGTTGCCAGGGCAACTTAGAACGGGTTGAACAGGAACTTGTCTAGGTAGGTTGTGAATGTGTCTAGAGAGGGAGACCCCACAACCTCACTGGGCACCAGTTCCACTGCTCTGCCACCCTCAGTGTAAACAAGTTTTTCCTAATGTTGAGATTAAACTTCTGGTCATTTAATTTATTGCCACTGTTCCTCTCCCTGTCACTGGGCACCACTGAAATTAGTCTAGCACCATTCCCCTGGCACCCACCTTTGAGATATTTACAGGTGTTGGTGAGATCCCCTCCCAGTCTCTCCTCTCCAGACTAAACAGGCCCAGCACTCCCAGTTTCTCCTTATAAGAGGGATTCTCCAGTCCCTCAATCACTTTTGCAGACCCTCTCCAGTAGCTCCCTTTCTCTCTTGTCCCGAGGAGCCCAGAACTGGACACAGCACCAGGAGTGGCCTCGCCAGGGCTGAGCAGAGGGGCAGGATCATCCCCCTCGGCCTGCTGGCCACACGCTTGCCAGCGCACCCCAGGACATCCCTGACCCTCCTGGGCACAAGGGTGCTGCTGGCTCGTGGTCACCTTGTCACCCACCAGGACACCAGGCCCGTCCTTGCAGAGCTGTTCTCCAGCAGGTCAGCCCCAGCCTGTGCTGGCACTTGGAGCTATTCCTCTCCGTGTCCAGGACCCTCAATTTGCCCTTGTTGAGCCTCATTGGTTTCTCTCTGCCCAATTCTCCAGTCTATCAAGGTCCCACTGAGGCACAGCCTTCAGCAGATCAGCCAACAGCCCTCCCTCCCAGTTTTGTATCATCAGTGAAATTTCTGAGGGTAAATTCTATCTTTTCATCCAGGGAATATCCAGAATAAAGCAGTACATATTCCACTGTCCATTCTGCAAAAAGCTAGGAACAACATCATCCCATCTATGAATTAATATTTGTGCATCTAAACAAAATATCATGCCATTTATGACTAGAAATCATAATAATTTTCAAGTATTCTCTCCTTCTGGGAGTGAGCCAAAGGAAGTACCTGGGACATTTCCTGGCATGAAAAATTTCTCATTTGAGGTGTTTTAGACAGTTCTGGATTTTTTTGTTTTAAAACAGCCTTTTATATTTAAGGAGATGACTTTTTTTTTTCTGTTTACCTTCAAAATTGATGCCCATCTGTATTTTTTCACCTCCTCTGAGTGAAACTATTAAAGCTATTTGTGTGGCTAAGTGTTTGCAGATGCAAGGCCTACAATTAATGCTGCTTTTCAAAAGCTTCTTAACTGTGTTTCATGCTGCAGAAATACTTGTGGATATAGAAACACAACCATCACTGCTTCTCATCACACTGTTATAATTTTGTTATTCGTTTTCTGCTGTAGTCTAAAAAGAGGTGTGAAATATATAAATAAATATATAATTAGGAAAATAAAATTTCTCATAGTTTTTTTTCCCCATTCTTTCTCCTGCAGATTTAAGTTCAATTCCAGCAGGCAGTAACAGAGCATTAACATTCTTCTGGTCTGCTGACTTAAGACACCCACATAGAGGTAATCTCCAAAGCTTTCAAGCAGCATAATGTACACACTGAGAAAGAGAACTGCCTGACAAAGCAGTTATGAAGAAACCACTTCTTTAAATCTCAGAAAGGAAAGTGTGGTGTTTAACAGGCAGGGTAAGCAGCCTTCAGTAGTGCCTGTGTGCAGACTGATCCTCTCATGGCACAGTAACAGCCCTGAACTTCCAGAGCAGGAAGCAGGGCAGGAGGCCAAAGGCTGGTTTGTGTCACTTAAAATGCAGCCATTGATGAGTCTAGCTGTTTGAGTGTTTGTGTTGAGTGTAATCCAAACAGCTCAACAGTTTTTGTGCCTCTTCAGGACATCCACAAAAACTTTGTTCTTTTGCAGATGGAGCTGCTGGAGCATTTTTAAGATAAAGTTTTATGCTAAAAATTATCAACTATTTTGCATTTCATAATTTCATTTTGAAGATGAGGCAATTAATATTGAACCTCTATCTCATAGCCCATATTTCCCCTCAGTGCTCTGCAAATTGTCACTAACATGACTCTTTAATTTATCTTCCTTTTTCTTGAATGAACTATTTTCAGCTAAATTAGGGCAACTCTTCAGAAAAAAAACCAAAACAGAAAACACAGATGTAGGCAAGTCTCTGAAGCAAAACTGACTTCAGAGCAATGTGTGCATACAGAAAGAATGAGCAAAAACACATCGTTGTTCAAAGCAAGTGTATTTGTGGGTGTACAAAAAGACTATTGATTTCACAGCTCTGCATCTCTGACTTGATAAAAAGAGAAAGCCAAAACAACAGAGTATGTGAATTTAAGTACCCTCTTCTCATAAAGCTTCATAAACCTTTTCCTTTTGGTTTTCTCTAGTTAACAGTACCTTTGTTACTGTCCCTCTGTGACACTAGATGGCACTTCAGAGTAGTGATGGAATCAGAAAGTTTGTAATCTTTTTTAATTGTTTTGCATATGATATTAGAAATACATTAAGTTAATGCTTGCTTTGAACAAACACAATTTTTCAGCTTTTTCCTATTTTTTACACATGAGTGAGTGTGAGGTAGAAAATGTTCTCAGTTTTCAAAAACAGCTAACATAGGCAGAAATCGATTATAAGAGAGGTTCACTAGCAGCTCAAAAAACCCCACAAAAAACAAAACAAAAAACCCCAACCAATCTCCTCCCCACCCCCTGCCCCCTGCTTCAAAAAAAAGGCCCCCAAAACCAAATTATGGGCCAAAGATCTTTACCAAACCTTGTGCTTAGATGATTTTAGAAACAGTTTGTGGAGGCAATTAAAAAAATGTACAGTCTTGGAAATGAGAGAAACACACTGATGCCAAGGATTTAAGAGCTGGTCCTTTCCTGGAAATGAAATTAGATTTAATGCCATTTATACATCAGCAATTGAGTATATGACAACTGTCCATAACCTGGTGCACTGTAGGAGAAACAAGACTAAAAGACGGCCAGACCCTTGTTGGCAGTAAGGTTTGCTTTAGGCTGCACCAGGAAACAAGGTATTAGTTATTCTTTATGTGTTTGAGTCCAACAGTTGTGACCATCTACTGTCTTCATATTTTACAAAGAAGTTGAGGATGCACTGCAAGACCCAAAATTTTTCTGCTTTAGTTCTCTTATTTCTTTCCACCCAATTGTTTATAGATTGTTTGTGTTTGTTCTTTTTCTTTTTTTTTTTTTTCTTTCCTTGTTTTGTTTTTAAGTGGAAGAACCATCTGTTCTTTATTTATATGAAGAGCAGTTTTGAAAGTATTGGGCTTCCCACTGCTTTGAAGTCTCTGCAGATGCTGTGCATGGATAGAATCCCATCAGTCAAATATTACTGGTGTGGCTGCACAATTTATGGAAAACCTACAGTGTGCTTACCTTTCAAATTTTTCATTATCTTGCTTAGGTCTCTTGTTACAGGATTTGCTTGTTTTGTTTTATTGAGAAAGACTGGAAATCAGGGAAATCCTGCTATCTTTGCAGCCTTTGGCTGTTAGAAGTGAATGTATTTTATGGGAAATAACTTCCACTTTCACAGACAGCAGCAAGCTTGATAGGGTATTACAGAGGAGGAGCAGACTCAGATATTTTCTTCTGGACTTGTTGAAGTTTGTTCTAATTTGAAAGAAAAGCCTTAGTATGTGAGATGTTAAAACTATGGATGGAGAAATGGAGAGTTTGTGCATATGTTTACATGATGCTTTATGTAATTGTTGTTATTTTTTGTGTGAATATCTTTCTGTTACCATGTACTTACAAACTCTGTGGAGTTTTTCAGGCTAAGACAGTGCCTTTGTCCTCTCTTGAAATGCCAGTACTTAGTTTTCTTCATGAAGTCTCTGCACAATAGTCAACATCCAACCAAGAACCAAAAGGAAAAAACCCGTAACTGATGATTTGCTGCAGTGTTTTCCCCCCTGTGACAGAAAGATATCATATACTGTTTGTTTTCTTTAAAAATAACTCTCTAAAATGTGAAATCCAGAAGGAAAACACATAGAAGCAGAGAAATCATTGGCTACTATATGAAGAAGATAGCTCAGATGAGTGCAAACATGCTTTTTGCTGTGTAGTGGTTATAGTGAGTCATATTGTTTCCAATCATTTACTACTGAATAAATGACAGCTATAAAAAGACTATATTTGTTTGCTCCTGAAAAAATACCTATGAAAGTCAGGCATGAAAAAATTCCTTGAGGCAAAAGAATTTCACATAACTTATTCTTACTTTAGCTATCACTATGCCAAAGATGTTCAATTTTCAAGACTTATTTAAAGTTCTGACACACGTATGTTGTTCTATCAAAACAAAAGAAGAAAGACAAACACTTTGGAGTTTGCCTGTATTACATTATTCTTTAATATAAATGACATATAAGTTTTACAAATTAGAGAGATTGACCTTGGAGTATTAAGAGTCTGCAGAAGATTTTTTTCAGGTGATGTTTTTATTGAGTATATGTTTAGCTTTGAAGATTGACAGTAGATATGTACAGCCTACCTTTGATGTGCTTGCTACCCGCTGGTATGGGTTGAAGAATCCCAATTTACAGAGGGCTCCAAATCACTCTAAATAGATGCATCTACAAATGATGTCTCAACAATGTCCACAATAGCAGTTATTTCACTTCATGTATTCCTATACTTATGGTTTTGCTTCTATAGTTAAAATTCCACAACTTTGTTGGACAGAGGAGCCTGCATATCTCTACTTCACAATTAATTCCATTTTTTAAAAACCAAAACCAGTAAAGGATGTTGATAGATGTACAATGAAGAACAAGTGAAAAGTGAACAGCTATGGGTTTTTTTTAGATAAATACATGGACTGATAACAATTACTGAACCCTTATACCATACTCTGCAAGGCAGTACAGTCATAAAAACTGCTCTTGTGACTAAGGTAAGAAGGATTTGCTCTAGAGAAATTTAGTCATCGAGCTCCAGATATAGGTTACAAGTTTTTTACTGCAGACTACTCAATATTTTATTCATTAGGACGATGTTAGGCTAATTCTGAATAGCATTGCTCTAGAAGAATGGCAAACTTTAAAGAACTATGTGTAAAATACAAATTTATTTATTTTTTTCAAAAATAATGACATTAGCAACAACTTTATTTGCCTCTGCTAAATAGATACATTCAGAATTATCTTATAGTGGATATTTTTAAACCTCCAGGGCTTGAAATAAATTTAAAGGAGGTAACTCTTACCTTCTCAAGTCTCAAGATGATTTGAGAGTCTTTTTTCCCCTCTGCTATTTTTCTCTGTGTGTGGCTATAAAAATAACCTCAATCACTGTCTTTTTTTTTTTAATAAATCATAACTTGACAAATATTTACTCCGAATTTCCTATACAGTGGAATCTGAAAACCTGCAGCATTCAGCAAACTGAAAAATGCCACAGAAAGCATGCTGGAAAAGAAGGCTGAAGTAAGTCAGTTTAAAGCACAGTGGGCAATTCTGATTGGTGGTATGCTCGCTCTTGTACATCTTTTATGTCTCATTAATTCCACATCAATGGATCATCTCCACTTAAAAGTGAAGTTTCTGGCATTTCGCGTTAATTGTTAGCAACGGTTTTTTGAACAGGCCTATGAGGACAGACACTTTAGCTGGCACACAACCGACCCCCATCCCTAGAGATCTATTTGTAATTCCCGATCTGTACTGCGGAGCGCTCGTGGATACACCGGAAGGCAGAGGGCTGGATCTCCCAGTACTGCACGGGGTTGCTGAAGAGGCTCACGCCGGAGTAGCTGGCCTTCTTGGTGTTGTAGCCAAGGGGGCAGAAGTCGTTGATGCCAATGGAAGCAATTTTGTTGTTATGAAGGTAGACCACCTGAAAAGCATACAAGTGCTGAAGTGAGAAATTGAGCTATCGCGGCAAATAAGAGAAAATACTTCATATTAAATGCTTCATATGCGTTTTGGCAACATTATGCAAATATGTCTTCTTTCCAAACAAATCCTTGACTCTGTTTACCTTTTGAAATACCTAGCATATACCCAATTGACATAATTTCTACAGAAAGTGCACAAACTGTGCAAGGAGTCTAATAATGTGTCACAGACATGTTTTATGAAAAATCTATTCCTTTGGATTTTTTCTCCTGAGAAGCTGCGAGGCCTCAGGAACCAAATGTAAACAATGATTATCTGCTGCTGTGGAATGCAACAGGTAGATCTTTGATTGGTCCATGTTGGTTGTTTCTAATTAATGGCCAATCAAAGTCCAGCTGTCCAGACTGTCTTGGTCAGTCACAAGCCTTTGTTATCATTCCTTTTCTATTCTTAGCTAGCCTTCTGTTTAAATTCTTTCTTCTCTTCTTTTAGTATAGTTTTAATATATTATATATTGTAAAATAATAAATCAAGCCTTCTGAAATATGGAGTCAACACTCTTGTCTCTTCCCTCATCCTGGGACCCCTGTGAGCATCATCACAATAATGTTGCTGTCAGCTGGTGGATCTGTAACCAAAAGAGGAGCCAAAGATGTGAAGTTACGAATACAGCACTGTGGCTCTGGAGCATGCACTGTATACTGTAGGGAAGACATTCTGTGCTGTTCTTGTGAGCCAGCAAAGGCTTCCTGAAGATAAAGGAAACCCCCATATCTCTCCTGAGAAAAACACCAAGGTTGTCACCATGGCGACTTGATGAAGGAGAGAAAGTTAAAAGACACGGACTCTATCTGGCTCACAGAATGACATGGCTCCTTGGTCACCCACTGAAAACTTTGTTTCTTTCCTATAACCAATGGGCAGTGAATGTGTATGTTAAGTGAATGTAAATATCTTGAAAAAGTATAAAAGCAACATGTTGCTATAATAAATCTCTCTTGCACCCTTCTGTTGGAGTCGTGGTACTTTGTGTTGTGTCGTGCTCTATAACGACATCATACAGAGACCATATTTGATGCCAATTGGTTTCTCTCCAGCTCTAATATTTTCATTCTCATGAGTGCAACTATACAGGACTCAGAGCCAAAGTAACACTAATGACAATTTAAAGTAGCTGATGAATATTATTCAGCTCCAGATTCATCACTTCTGGAGCATTTTTCCAAGCAACAAGAAGGGGGCAATTTACATTTAGGAGTCTTCATTCTTTGAGAGCTTTCTTTCCTGTAAAATCTTAGTCTGGGTGAAGACAGATTTGAATTGCTTCCAAGAGGCAATATTTCTAGATATCTGGTCAAAACGACCTCAGAAATTCTGGTGATGTGAAATGCCTATTTTGTCTGTTTGTCCTCCTGATGGCACTGTTTTGTGAGATAACAAAGGAAAGGTTATTGGGAAAGGTTGCAAAACGTCACTCAGTAGAAATGAAAAAAAAAAAACAACAGAAGAAATTGTCTTAGAAATTATTTTTTGAGTAAAGAGGAAACCTAAGTTCAAAAATTATGCCATATTTTTTGTGGCCTTTCAGACATACAGACACAACGAATGTACACCTCCAGATCTATACACCTCCATAACCATTTTCACCAAAAAATTGCAATAAGAGTCTTCCTATTGTATTCAACATTTCCTTCATAATTCAAGTGCTTATGAAACTAGCATCAAGTTAAAAATCCTGTGCACATTTCTGTTCAAGACTGAATAAACACACAAATACTATTAAGAATCTTTCATCTATTGCTCTCTGATACAGTATGATAAACTTTACCTGTATGTATTTGTGATCACCCAGTCCACTGGGTACTCTGACAAGTTCATTGTTGTTCAAGTGGAGCTCCCTCAGGTGAGGTACATTGTTAAGAGAGCCATTCTCAACTGAAGAAATACTGTTGAAACTGAGACCCAGTCTGAAAAAGTTTGAAAAAAAAATTTAATATTGAGGGGGAAAATGCTCTGAGACTTCTTAACAGCTTAATTGATAAGAGAATTTAATACAGGTAATAAGAGACCTCATGTTAAAATAATTTGCTATGGGGGAGTACTTTTAAAGGAAGCCTTCTTCACAGTTATCTAATAGCCTGTAATTCTTGTAGCTAGTAGCAGTTTCAGAAGTCAGGGCCGGAAACTAGAACAAAATTACAGGACTGAAAATTCTTGCTTGATCTTTATGGATGAGAAGTTTCCTAGTATTAATTAGTATTACATATAATGCAAATAGTCTTATCCCACTAATTTGGATATGGCAATGCTTTCAAACTATTAACTGACAATGGAGAGTTTAATGTGAGCTCCCACTTACATAACATGAATTTACTTCACTCAGAAATCAATTCACAGTTCTCCTAGCTAGAATTTGATAATGAAGAATTTTCATTAAAAGTTATTAGAATGAACTTTCTTTTGAATAGGGTATACCAAGATTTAGCATAGCTTGGGGAATTGAATCCTACATAGCAATTCTCTCTGAAGTTCTACAGAATGCTTACAATGGACTTCAGTGATGGGTACTCATAGTGAATATCTTTGAAAAGATTGGAAAAAAAACCTCCATGTTTTTTCAGAGGGCTATAAATTCTTGTTTGACACATATCTAAATATGTGCTCTCTACATACACAGGTCGACAAGCAGATGTGTCAAACCTGGGAGACCAGTACCAAGAAAACCAGTTCTGACTTTCACATTGGTCTATTGAAGAAAAATAGTCCCTTTGCACAGTCTTCTAGGGAAAGAATGAAATTATGGGAGTCTGTAGTGAAGTGGACCTAAATCCCAGAAGGAATGAAATTATATGCAATTACATCTCCTCTAAATGTCTTACAAAAACTCTCAGTCACTTGGGGCTATGCTTGCAGATGAAGTAAGTCAATATTATTGTATAAAACAGAGGGTGATTTGGAAAGAATATGGTCTCCATTGCCCTTCCCATAGGAAAAGAAAGGAAGAATTTCACAAATCATTCTTGCTTCATACATTTGATATATTACTTCCTTTCTCATTAGTGAATAAGTAACATTTTCCCAGCGTTTCAGTAAATCTCATCCAAGTGTTCTAAATCATTGAAGAGCATCATCATAAACATATCTCAAAATTGAAGAAATTCTCAAATAATTTTTCACCTTTTTTCTCCAACATCCCCGCTGAATCATTTCCGCTATGTTTTTGAAAGAAACTTCATGATGCTCAGCACTGTTATTATCGTTATGGGTTTAGAATCATAGAATCATTAGGGTTGGAAAAGACCTCTGAGACCAGCAAGTCCAAACGTTAGTGCAGTCCCACCACATTCACCACTAAGCCAGGTCCCCAGGAGCCACATCCATGTGCCTTTTGAACACTTCCAGGGAAGCTGATTCTATCACTTCCCTGGGTAGCCTGTTGAAGTGCCTGACCTCCCTTTCAGTAAAGAAATTTTTCCTAATGTCTAATCAAAAACTCCCTTTGTTTGGTTCAATTTCCACTGTTTGAAGCTAGACCATTTCAGTAAGTTTCATTAGAATATAGATGTTGGTAATATCAACACATAATGTGTAAGGATGTGTAATGTGAATGTTTTCTTGGAACTCATTCCTACGTGTAATCAGCAAAGTCTTTTTTGGATTTACTTTCAGAAGATTATTGGTTTTTCACTGAATCACTCAATGAAGGCTTTTGAAAGACTTAGGAATAATTTTACAAGTAAAAACACCAAAAATGACAAATATTGTGCATCTACTAGAATGCAAGAAAACTCAAAAGAGAATGAACTGACATACACCAAGATCTTGTTTTACAGTTTAAAATTCCTTAACACAGCCAGAAAAATAACCTGTTTCTCAAAGTTTATTTGTGCTTTAGGGCAGCTATTAGACTGTCAAGTTTGAGTAGGCTTGAACAGGATTCTCTGACCTTGTTCTAATATCTCTGAAAACTTTGTCATATTAAAAAAAAGCTGGAGTTCTTTATGGTGGGCTAGAGCTCTTCCATAGCTCCCTCCTTTCCCCATCTGTCTGTTTTGTGCAAGGTGCTCCTTGTTCATGCTCTTCCTTACCTCTCACCTTTGCAAAAGAGCATCTCTGACTATGCTTAGGATGCCTGCTTAAGCACAGGGCAGAGAGTGCTTTAAAACCTGGAGCCTGCTCTGAGCAGCTCCACATTTCCACATCCTGGTCAGCAGAGTATCTTGTTGTGCTGTACAGTACAGCCGCAATAGGAGCAGCCCAAGCTTAGATATTTTTAGGACTCCACTGGCACCTGCTGTTTAAAACTTTATGCCTGAAGGCAGACTTCCAACAGTGTTGTCCATGTGATGCTGCCTGTGGTGTTTTCCAAGTGTGAATGAGAAAAACAGAAAAACTGTGTCATCTGCAGGAAAGCTCACATGCCCCACAACCCCCAGTAATGTAAATACTCTCTACCTGAGTAGTTATCATCTTGTTTTGGTTTTGGAAGTTTTCTTCATAATTTCTCTGAAGAATCTTATAATCTATTCTAAGCCTCTGTAACAAACAATAACTGTTCCATAGTCCTGTAGTCCATATTTATAATATTTTTATTTTTTCATTAAAATCTAGGACAGATTTCTTTTTGAGTCTGTGATGAAATATTAACATAAAACATAAGATGAAATGTCTTAACTTATAAGATCTGGAAAGCAGTTCTAAACTTATATCTCGGAATTTTCAGATTCAAAATAAGTACTAGGTTACTATGTACTTCATTGCATTGAACTACTGTTCAAGCAACTATAAATTGTTGTAAACTAAACACCCCTTACTCAGTAATCTCTCTCTGATTTCTATTTTCTACCCTCATTATGGCAAGCAGAATGATGAAAATCCACTAATGCAGTGATCTGGTTAGAAGTCTGATTATCAGTCTTTTTAAAAACCATTTTCATAGTAATTTTTTATATTAAATTATAAAAATTACTTGTAGTAAAGGATCATTTTGCTCTGATACATGTTTTTTGATGTGAATGAATTCACAAATCACTCTGTATAAGGGATTTTTGGGAATTTCCCTTTTTATTTTCCTACACTTAGAGAAACTTATTCATCAACATAACCACAGACTAGCAGAGTAAAGTCACTCTGACAGTAACAATTTTTCAATTAAATTTTATTATTTTTTTTCTTAATCATGTTCCTGGACTCATTGCAGACTTGCCCTTCTTGAGAAACAAAGGAACCACTGTTGAAAGAAGTTTTGGTTCCCATGTACTTTTTTCCTCATTTTCCAGGCAAACTGCATGAACATTTCTGTGTTCCAAGAAAACTGCATAAGCCAAAGATGGACATGAAATGAAAGAAGCATGATATAATTTAAAAAGTCTAATTGTTCTTGTTTGTTTGGATTTTTTGGGGGTTTTTGTTTTGTTTTGTTCTGGGTTTTTGTTCAGCTTTTTTTTTGTGTGTGTGCATTTTGTTCTCTTTTCTTTTTGTTTTTTGTTTTTTGTAAATCAAATAAACAGTTATCCTGGGCATATAGCACTCATAATTGAAAACAGATGAAAAGTTTTGTCAGGAAAATAAAAAAAAAAGTGTTTCTTCTCTTCAATCACCACACAAATCCTTAGAAGCCTTTCCTGCTAAGTTATGATTATTTCAATGATTCTAGTATTCATGAAGGACAGATTTATGCTTTATAATTGTGTGTGTCATCATTGCAATTTCAACTAATATTTTAGGTGAAAAGAAGAAATTAATTCTTACTTTGCCAAGTTAGTGAGTCCAGAGAGACTTTCAGCATCAATTTTGCTGATTTTGTTACCATCAAGGTGAAGCTCAGTAAGGGATGGAGGAAGGCCTGAAAAAGAGAACACCATCAAATTAATTTTGATTAAACTGGGTTCTTATATTTAAAAAAAAATTGTACCATAACAAGGTTCTTTCACGGTTGACAAAATAATATTTCTAAACTTGGCCATGAACTGTTCACTAAATGAAATAAAGAGCTTTCACAACCCTAGTGTCATTAAACACTTAACTGTCATAAAACAGTTAACTCTTGAAAAATTAAATTCTTCTCATTTATTAATTCTACCCTTCATGATTATGTAAATGGGACCTATAAAGATCTCTCATTTTAGCCAGACTATCCATACACCTAAGTGTGCAAACATGTGTCACCTAGATATTTAACAAGAAACAGCAGTAGAAAATGCAGCTGTAAGTATGAGGTGAAATAATTTTAATGTCATTTTAGTTAGGGTGCATACTAATTTACAAATTCTTTTTAT
Source organism: Ammospiza caudacuta (assembly GCF_027887145.1). Classification (NCBI taxonomy): domain Eukaryota; kingdom Metazoa; phylum Chordata; class Aves; order Passeriformes; family Passerellidae; genus Ammospiza; species Ammospiza caudacuta. The sequence goes on along the minus strand of NC_080597.1, from coordinate 35,169,081 downwards.
CAGGGAAAACAAAAGAGGAAACACATTTTACCTAACTGAGATCCCTCAAAAGAATATCCAGAATAGGAAATATGGGAAGAAAAAAAAATCAGTATTATCTCTCAAAAAGTTTTCAGCCATTTCCAAACAATCTGTTGACTGAAGTATGAATAAATTAAATATCATTTCATCTGTATTAGAATAATTCCTGTTTGTTTGTTTTGTTTTTAATAAATTATAATGAAATTGTTCTTATTTTGTAGGAATTTGCAATTAAGGACTTTGAAAAATAGCAAAGATTTCTGTTTTGTTATAGGGACATTATTTTTGGCTTCAAACCCACAGACTTGTGGAGGGCTGATTTTATGCTTGTACAAGTTCAGCTAATTCTACATGAGTTTACAGTTGTGTAATGTTAATCAGGCTCAATAACCAGGCTTGGAGGCTGAAAACATTCTTCCATTTTATATTTCAGCTATGAGACAACAAAAGCAAAATAACATAAAATGACGTTTCACAGTGCACCTCTCATGAAGCTTCTTGTAACCGAATGCCAAAATTTTCTAAACTAATAAAAGTAATCTGGTTTAAAACCACATACTTTAAGGACAGACTTAAGAAGCTTTCATAATATTTTTTTCCCAACTGAGTAGAAGTTTTCATGTTATACCTGTGCAATTTCCTGAAATACTAATGGAATTTCTTACCCTTTGGGATGCTTGTGATGTTGGTGTCTGCGATACGGATGTAGGAGAGCCTCTTCATGCCCTGGAAAGCTCCGTTCTCAATGCCTGAACTCTTGATTGGATTGGTGCCGAGCTCTGCCAACAAAACATGATTGTGAGCTGGGCTGCAGTGTAGGCACTTATATTCTTCAGGTAAAAGCTAATTTGGAGGCACAATTTATTGGGGCACTTGTTGCCTTTCTACTATAATCACTGATCAAACTACAAATAGCATCTTAAAAAAACACTCAGTTGTGTTTGTTAAAATTTCTCATGCTCATACCTAAGACAATCACTTGATTCAGTCCATTAAAGACGGCTTTCCTCAACTTGGAGATCTCATTCTCATGAGCCCGTATCTCCTGGAGAGACTTCGGCATGTTTTCTGGGAGTTCCTTCAGGTTGTTCTTGGACAGGTAAAGTCTTTCCAGTTTCTTCAGAGGAGCAAAAGCTAATGGGCTTATTTTGCTGATTTTGTTGTTGACAAGGATCAATGCCTGTGGAGTAATAATCAAGGAGATCTCAGATGACCACCAGGGAAGTTATTTTTGTGGTGAAACATTTTAAAATTATTATTATTATATTATTATTATTACTATTACTATTACTATTATTATTATTCTCTATTGCCTTTTGAGGTCTTCTGATGGCAAATTTGGTGAGCTGAAGTAAATATAATTCAGTACTAAAAAAAGATTATAAACTTCTGAAACAGTGAAACATAAGTCCTATAGAACAAATGCAAGTGTTACTTCATTGCTGGGACTGCAATGCAGCTTCTGTTAGCATCCATAATTTATGTTTAAGAATAAGTACAATCATTCCATTTGAAAGCTGGGAAGAACAGAACAGTCACAAAAAATACAATTTTTATTTGGTTTTTTTTTTTTCTGGTTTTGTTTATCCTAAGGATACTGTTATACCTTATCCATCATCACACAACCCTTCTAACCTGTGTCTCCTGAACAGGAAATTCTATTACTCAATAGAGTGAAGGCACAGCCCAGCTTAATAAAAATATGCATAACTTCACCTCATTGCTCTTATTCTTATAAAACAGCACTTACTAGATTTTGGACAAATAACAACCTTTTTTTTTTTTTTTTCAGAGATATAAGCTATCTTTTTGGTATGAAAAATTTTGTATGGAAGGGGAACAATCTGAAGCATCAAGCTCCAGGCCCTGCTGTTGGGAATCATGGACCACACGTACTTGGTCTTACTTGTCAGTGCCTAATCCAGTTCTCACAACTGTGATATCTAGACTCAGGGTAACTCTAAGATTATCTCTCTATACAGTCAGCAGAGAAAGAACTTCATGAAAGCACTCTTATCTGTAACAGGTGTTCTCTGCATGCCTCTGAAATTTTACATTACTTCTAAATCTCATAGATTTAACCATGACACAAAAAGGGAGAGGGTCTCGTTACTGTCACGACATAACAGAGTAATGGAGATTATTTCAGATATAATAGACACTTGAATGATTCTTATTATTCGATCTGTTTGCTATCTACTTATCAGATTTACAGCGCTGCATATTTTTTGCAGTGGATTATGTAGAATGTGCCTTTTAAGTATTGATATAATATCTACTTATATTCATTAATAGGGCATCTTTTTCACCACCTCCATTGTGTTAGTTTTAGAAACAGAAGACAAAAATTGTTGTAAATACTATAGTGAACTTCAGAGAGTTTTCATATTTTCAATATTTTCAGAATTACACTTTAATCTGTTTCTTGGAGGAAAATGGAGTGTCTGACATTCCATAATCAGTTAAGTATTAAAACAGTGACAAGACTATCAGCCTCTGTGAGAGCAGCTCTCCATCATGGAAACTGGAAAGAGGAATGGAAGATGAAAATGGTGATGTGTTTTTCCCCTGATGGACTCTTGCAGATCACCCTAGGCAAAGCCAGCAGTGCGTCCTGGACATGGTTTCACTGAGTGCACGTAAAGCTGAACAGAGCTGGTTTCAATTTGGGGCGCCAGCTAGAAATAACTCACATGCAAGAGGAGGGAGAAGAGGTTGCCCACAGTTCAGCAGAGCTTTTCCCTAACAGTAAGCCCATCCCAAAATAAATATGTTGGTCAGTGGAGGCCCTGGCACCAACTCCCTTTTATTTGGGCCTGTATGATAAAATCTGACATGAGAACACATGGATACACATTGGGAGTGGTTTTCTGATTCATGATTGCCAGAATTGTGATACAGATGTAGCTTCTGCCCATAGTGAGATTCAGCTACCTGTAGAGTATTAATTATTAATTACATTGGTCTTTTTTAAATTAATTTCACCGTGTATTTTTTTCATAGATTTCTAAGTCAACACTCAATGAGTTTTGGCTCATGTTATGAATATTTGAAATTTTTATCCTGTATCTTGTTTTTTACTGATTAAACATTTGTTTCAGCTAAAAGACTGCCTTTTTTGCATTTCTTTTAACTATATTATCTTTTAAATTAAAAAAAAAATAAATTGGGCAACAGGTATCACAGCTGATGACTTGGTGTCAAATATTTCTTGATGGACACCAAGCTGAATACATTCAGCTAGGCACTGTAAATATTCTCTGAGTAACAGATTGTTATATCTCTTCAGAGTGGAACTGATACCCCTGACCAAACCCAGAAGTTATCTAGGTACCTAGAATTATGCTTTTCCAATGCTTTCCCATGAATATGTTAATGTTATCTTGGAGAAACAGATTTTTTTATTATTCAAACACTCAAGGAGTCTCTCATTTAGAAATGATGGTATTCTATCAAAGATATGTATAAAGCCACTAATTTCAGAGTGGGAACATGTGTTTGGTGGCATAAGGTGGGAAAGTAACACAAGCCAGAATTTAGAACTTTTTCTGTACCAGAATAATATTTCCCACTTAGAGCCCTCTCTGCAAGTCCCTGCTGCCAGTATTTTAAACCTGCATTATTTTTCCATTGTTGTGCAGCTGTAAAGAAGGAAAAATAAACCCACACACCACAGTTTGTAAGAGACATTTTGCTGTCTCCCAGAGCAACAACAAATGATGAGGATAACACACCAGTATAGCACCTGGCAAGCCATAGCCCTGGATTCCTTTCCCACTTCACAATGCCTCTATTATATCCCTTACTTAAAGAACTAAGTTATTAGCCTTGCAGCAAGGCTGTTTACTTTCCTCAGAATGTGTCCCGTATGGTTTGCATGTAACAAAAGCTAAACCAAACCAAAATAAAATAAAATTAAAAACTCAGGGGATTTAGAGGTCAATGAAAACAGGAACTAGGGGACAAAAACCTAGGGAAAACATCTGCAGGCAGTGTTACAGAGGAATGGATCTTAGGCAAAAACAGGTCACAGGACCAGCTATCCAGAATAAAGCCCAGATGGCACCATGGGACATTACATTCAGTGTGTTAAAGGACATGAAAATTTTGTACAGGGCAAGAACCACTTGGAGAGAAAAATAAGGGTCATCCTGAAAGTGCTCAAGAATGCTGGAGCCCTTGGTTACAGATACCACTTGCAATGCTGCTGGTGTGAGATAATTTGGCAGAAAAGACATCCTAGAACAAAAGTCACATAAACTGATGCCCTTATTTGAAAATCTACCCTCTTCTACACTTTCACTTCTAATGGAGGAAAAAGGATATTTCATTTAGAATAAATATATTCCCTTAATCCTAACTTCCCCTGTCCAAAAAAATTGAAGCACATCATGAATTGACAATAAAAGTGACTGAGAAAACAAATGCACAGCTTTCAGCATGACCTGGTATGGATACAAAAATATATGGAAGAAGAAAGAAAGAAAGAAAGAAAGAAAGAAAGAAAGAAAGAAAGAAAGAAAGAAAGAAAGAAAGAAAGAAAGAAAGAAAGAAAGAAAGAAAGAAAGAAAGAAAGAAAGAAAGAAAGAAAGAAAGAAAGAAAGAAAGAAAGAAAGAAAGAAAGAAAGAAAGAAAGAAAGAAAGAAAGAAAGAAAGAAAGAAAGAAAGAAAGAAAGAAAGAAAGAAAGAAAGAAAGAAAGAAAGAAAGAAAGAAAGAAAGAAAGAAAGAAAGAAAGAAAGAAAGAAAGAAAGAAAGAAAGAAAGAAAGAAAGAAAGAAAGAGAAAGAAAGAAAGAAAGAAAGAAAGAAAGAAAGAAAGAAAGAAAGAAAGAAAGAAAGAAAGAAAGAAAGAAAGAAAGAAAGAAAGAAAGAAAGAAAGAGAAAGAGGCAAAAATACATCAAGTACTAATACATCAGTTTTTTAGGCTTAGATGTTTCATAGCAATTTCCCATGGATAAGAGAAAACTCAACTTCCATCCTCATTTACCTGAGATAAAGCTTTTTTCCTTTGTCATAATATAGCATGTAAAATGCACAGTAAACATTGACTCAGTTGTAATATTGCACCACCTTATCATGACCAGCAGTTTAAGCGGCATTCAGAGAGGAAAAAAAAATTAAGCTTTGCTCCAAAGATGAGTTTCTCTTTTAGTGAAACACCTCTGGTATTTCTGTAGTCAGGAGAAAAATAAAAACCACTGTATGACAGGAATAGACCCTGGCTACGTTGAAGTCAGTGGGAGCCTGGCCATTTAGCTCCCTCTGACCTGGTTTCTACATCAAATATTCATTCCCAACACAAAAAGGAGGATTCACAATTCAGGAAAATTTTGGAATCCTTGTTGGCAGGCTTTTGTCAAAATACAGCCTGACAAGCTGCAGAGGCAGCGTGTGGCAGGCAGGCTGGAATTAGCATAGGGTTCTTCTTGTTGTGGTTACTAAAACTTCCAATTTTTGCCCTGTCTAGGGGTGATGAATTAAATTTTCTGGTGTAATTTCATTATATGAGAAACTCAGGAGATTGTTCTGAGGCGTTTCAATCCCCATTCATCTTAATTTAGTATAGTTAGAAGTGAGACCCTTGCCAAAACCAGAATTAAAATGGAAAATTACCAGCAAACTTTCATCAGCCATATTACATAGTGATACACCTGTTTTGCCAGCTGGGGATGGAACTCTTATCTAACATCAATTCTTTACTGATGCATGCATCCTTCAGGGTTTCAACTGAAAAGTCAATTCCTGACCCAATGGAATTTCTTTAATTTCCTGGGTTATGTATTATATTATTACCTGTTTTTTATTACAGTTCTGCTAGGAACAGTTATATCTTAAGAACTTTAACCTCAGGAGCCAGGCATCCCAATAAAAATAATAATAAAATTCATCCCTTTTGTTTACCTTACATTTTAAGTTAAGTCATACTTATAACCTGAACATAGAGGGAAGACTTTCTTCAAAATTATTAAGGACGTATTTACATTTATGGAAAAACCAAAAAACCAAACAACTCAAGAACAAAACAAACAAACAAACAAAACCCCCAAAAACCAGAACTTCACAGAAATGCAGTTGTTATTTTTCTCTAATCATCCAAAGCTAGGATCAAGAGGACATAGCTAAGGAAAGCAAGGAAAAAAGGATGAGATGGAAGCAATAGAGATGAATGAATTGTGAAGGAAGGAGATGTCAAGGCACTGGAGAAGCAGCCTGTCAGTACAAACAACAGAAGCCTGTGGAAAACACTTTAATCATGTGCACAGGACATTGTTGAATAATCTCACCAAACAAAGGAGCCTGCTGCAGACCTAGTTTGTCTGGCCTTTGAGCTCTCACTGGTACCTCTCATGCAACATGACTTACACACATGATGAGGAAACAGGTGGTTCTGCATTTTCCTTTCTCATTCAACCCTGTCCTTGTCTACTGTGGCAAGAAATTTTAATCATTCATTTAATTTATTACAATTGATCTGATTTTTTAATTGTTATATTCCATAAAAATTTCCTTTTTTTTATTAGCCTAGAATGCTGGCTCTCTCCAGAATTTTAAGGACCTCAAATATTTGATCCTGGTTTTTTTCGTCACATGAAAAATCTTTACCCATTGTACAAGAAAAATGTTTTCTGTTCATGTGGTCTGTTTTATACTTGTTTCTGTGGAAAATCTCACTGTTTCTTAAGCATAATGCAAAGGTGAATATGAGGAAGTGAAAATTCTCTAAGGGAGTGCCGTATTTCAGAAAGATTAACTTTTTGTTCCCCTCTCTGAATAGTTTTTAGGAACCTAAAGCTGCACCTCAGTCATGCCACTCATGATAATAGGAACTGGCTTCAGAGGTAGAAGCTGGACAGAGATATCTGTCTTAGTTTTTCCACAGTAGGATGGTGATGACTGATTCTTCTTTCTGTGATTTACAGAGACAAGGTGTTAACTTCTTTTAATGCCTGGGAAAAGGGAACTGAAAATGTAATGAATCATCAGAAGATTGGATTATTTAATTGATTCTTTTGATCTCAGGGGTTTTCTGTATCTCTGAAAGATCTTAGACTTTTCTTTAGGTTTGGTTTTCTTTGTTTGTGTATTTTGGGATTTTTATTTTGTTTATTTGTTTGTTTCTTTGTTTGTTTTAAAAAAAGGATGGCATTAAGTTTTCTAGTGCCATACATTAATTTTCCACTTGCTGTTACTACTAAAAGAGTTTCAGTTTCTCTGTCTGCACATTTAGTGTGGTCATAACTTTAAGTTCCAAGTTTAAATCTTTTATCTCTTAGATCTTTTCCTTCAGTTTAAACAAAGTTTAGTTTAGCATTTTTGTATGCACAGCCATGGCTTTAAACAGTTCTGCTAGCTTCAATTAGGTAATGTTCCATTTGATTTCAGGCCAATAGTGCACTCATCTTCTTTCACTACACTAGCACTCTGCCAATTGAAAAATTCTTGTTGGAGAAGCATGCAGTCACTATTCTGCTGTTTGTGCTGTTCTTATAGTGATCTAACACAGAGCAGTTTCTTTCACCTCTTTTTCCAGGTGCAGGCATTGTTCTGGTTTGCTTTGGCTTTGCCACACAGCCTGCAACTCCATGTGCTGTTTGTGCAGGCTCCTCCTTTACTCTGCATGAGAGCTTGCTCATGCAGTATTTTGGATTCTTTATTGTGTCCATGGGGTCAAAGTACTGAACTCCATCCAGAAATGTCAGTCTGCCTGGAAAATTCTTACTGTTTCATAGAAATAGAGACTTTTTTTCCTGGCTTTTCCAATGGATTTCCTGTCTGACTTTTTTGCCACAGGTCTAAGTCATAAGCAGCTTTTTTTATATAATAATATCAGACAGTTTTCTGAAAATGTGAAACTCGGTCCTCAGCCCGTTAAAAAGTCTTCACATTTTCCTCTGTTTTCTCAATCCCTGTGCTAAAAAAACAAAACCAAAACCACACAAACAAACAATCTTTCATTTTCAAATAGAGTGAAGTCTCACTGAGTTTTAATAGTACAACATTAATAGTTTAGCCCCTTTTTCCTGGATAATTTAAAGCTATGAAAATATCAAGTGCACTGTAACTGTTGACTGTGATGTTTCTTGGCAGAAATCTATTATTTGCAGGTAAATATTCCTTTAGCTGTGCCCTCTTCTAATTGCTTGACATATTTCCACAGCTGCAAATTTTAGCTGTACTTGGGAAATCTACTCAGGAAAATTTTCAATACTAAAAATATTTTGGTAGGTTCTATGTTCTCTTTCACCTCCATGCTGTGTCACTACACAGTGATGTGTCGCATAAGCAGTTACATTTGTTCTGAAAGAGAAGCCATGAACAAGCTAGGAGTAAAACCTTTATTTTCTTGCTACTTATTCTGGATTTTAGAACCAGCCAAACCTTAGGTTCAATCCAACTTGTTCATGAAAATCACTTCTAAAACTGATTCACTTGTGGTTGGTGACATCTGTCAGTATTAGGAAGGTATTTTAATGGATTATTTAAAAGTAAAAAACTCTATAAGCTGCTCATTTTTTTCAAGAGCTATTTGTGAAAATTGGGGTTTAAGGAATTTTTCCTTTAAATGATCATTCATGCAAGCAATTAAGTCCAATTTCCAATTTTAGATTTTGTCACAGAAATTTTAGTAATCTTCTTGTTTTAGTAGAGTACAAGAAAGTTTAGTAAAGTCTAAGAAATTTTTGAACATCACACTGTCAACTGTGGCATTAACCCAAGCCATGATTCTCTGGAAATAAGATTAAAAAGCACATGCATTTTTTATATGTGCCTCACACACTCATATATCTTTAAAATAAATGAGATAATAGAGCTCTGTCAGTAACAATGCTTTTGAGTTTTACTTTCTGAAAACAATACTCCCTCTGAAAAATATTTAATTGAAAGTTGGGGAATGGGAATCGTTCCCAGATATTACACAGAAATATTCCTGCTGAGAGCAAAGATGGTGCCTAGTTACATAAATATACTGCATGACTTAATTATTTTTTGGGGAGGAGATCATAGAATCATAGAATGGTTTGGGTTGGAAGGGGACCTTGAGAGAATCATTATTTGTTCTTGAGTAAATCCAGGAAAATTGCAGTTTTGAAGGTTACATGTTAAAATTTTTGCTAATGCATGATTTCCAGTGGTCCTTAAGCATCTCCTGGGTACTTTTGTGAGTAGGTCAAACAAATAATTTCTTCCCTAGGAGTTATATGTTTAATTCACTATTAAATTGTATTTGTTGTAAAAAAAAGAAAAAGAAAACAGGAAAACCGAAAAAAAAAACAAAATAAAGAAAACCCCTTAGAGTTAACTTCAATGACATAAAATAAGTTCACAACAGCATAGCTCACAGCAGGATGTGCAATTGAAACCTGGACCAAATGCCAAGTGGGTAGAAGTCACTGGGAGAGTGATTTTCATCTGCAATGCCATGCTCTGACTCATTTAATACAGTGTCATGAAGAAGGACTGCCAAAAGATTAATTTCACTGATAAGAATTTTGTCTCTTTTAGCACCTCACAGATAAACTTCACTGAAAACACAGGACTTCTTTCCAAGGTGGAAGAAAACCAAAGCAAACGGGCAGGAATTACAGTGTCAAATCTGTCCTGTAGCCAAAGAAGGGAACTGAAAAAAAAAAATCTGGGGAACAAATTATCTCATTCTTAAAGCTAGACTGCTGAAATGTGATGTGGAAAAATATGTTTTGTTGTCTTTAGAGGTTATCTGTGGAACTAGATCAACTATAGACACCTATGCTAAAATTAGATTACATGAACCTCATCATGATTCACTCATGCAGATCCCTTCATTATGGACAGTCTGGCATTCATAATTTTTACAATTATCTTCTTGATGTTGCATTTGAACAAATATTTAAGATGAACTTTAGAAGAAATTAAAAGAGGTAAAATTGTATAGGTTTTTTTTTCCAAATATGAGTGGCTGAATGTAGATTCTTGTTTTAAACAGTGATTCTTTGAGTGATGATATTGGCACCGGTTAGGGATAAAAAATTGGGAGTTGGCTTCTTGTTTGTGAAAGAAATGGAATAGAATAGAATAGAATAGAATAGAATAGAATAGAATAGAATAGAATAGAATAGAATTAAAATAGGCTGTAAAGAGCCAGGCAAGAAAAGCCAAATAAGATATTGTTTATAGTAATAAAGGATCAAATGGAGGAATACACAGAATAAAATGAGTTTTTGAAAGCCTAGAAAGTAATATTTTCAGGTGTATGCCTGAATTAGGATATTACTTTCAAAGAGAGAAAATAGCCTTTTTCTGCTCTGTAAGGAAAAAATATTTCAACAAAATTCAGGCAGAAGTATGAGGTGTGTATTTAAAAATGTTGATAAAAACTATAGACAGGGAGGAGGACCTTAGACAGAGAAAAAAAAAAATAGAAACAGAGAGGAAGGCAGCTGTCTTATGGAAACTTGGAAAAGAAGAGGTGAACCAGAAAAAAAAACCAGTCACTGAAAGCAGGAAGGAAAATATTTCAGCAAAGAGGAAACCAGACAGAAGTGTTAGAAGAGACTGGCAGGTAAAGGATGAGGATGGAGCTTTGCAGGGAGAAGGTTATTGCAAAAACATAATTTCATTGTAGTCCAGGGGCAGAAGAGTAATTTGGAAAGATTCTTGAATTAATATTAGTGCAGAATGTCTGCTGACAAACGTGGCACACAGAAATCTCTGTGAGCTCAGAGGTAGGAGGGGAAAGAGTACAGTAAGAAGGGAGTGAGGTGGCAGGGCTGAGATGGAAATTACCAAGTAACTGTGCCAAAGAGACCGAGAACATAAATAAATATGTGAGAGGAGCTATGATGGGAGATCAAGGGACTGAATGGACAGGAGACAGGCATGAAGAGCTGAAAAGAGCTGAGAAACTTCTGTCGTTAGGCAAGAAAGCTTGCAGGAGAGAAATGGGGATAGAAATAAATAGGCTGGGTTGGTGGAGGAAGATCACAAATTATTTAATTGGTTTTCAATAAAAAATGCATTGCCAGGCCAAAGTCACATTATCTCCCCATTTTTGTTGGTAAATACCAGTTCATTTTTAGACTTACATGAAGATTCTTCAGGTTCTTGAAATCTCCTTCTTTAATTTCAGTGATTTTGTTGTTCTGTAAGTCCAACAGGGTTGTGTCTGGGGGTAGGTCTTTTGGCACCTTTTCCAGACCTAGTGACAGTGAAAAGAACAATTAACTTTGGAAGAAACTTTAAACAAGGGACAGTGCCTTTCTTAGTAGCATTTTTCTTTCAGTAAACACCATTTCTAGAACTAATTTCCTGAAGCAGCTTGTGAAGACTTATTTGAAAGTGTTTCTGTCTCCAGCCAGTCAAAGAGAGTTTTATTATGCTAAGTTGAACCAACATTTATTTATTCACATTTCCATTATGCCTTTTCTGAGAAAATATCTGAGGTATGGCTTGAAGCAAAGGATTTAGTTTGGGGAAATAATTTCTAACATGTTTTATTCCACTGAATTGTGTGAATAAAAAATTCTTTTGGACAGAGACATAGTATTTGTTATTTTCTCTGGGTGTTAGCTTTCGCAAACAGAGAACCTTTCCTGCTTTTAAAGTGTACTAGGCTTTTTGAAGGAAGTATGATAGTTAATTATAATAATTTCCAGAAAAAATACAGTTTGTTTGACAGTAACTGAGTAAATTGTAGTAAAGTCCACCTTAAAAAAACCCCAAACTACCAATCCACCTCCCCCCTTTTCTCTGAACTGAAACTATGTCCAAGTTTTCTGGAGAACAAATCTCTTGGTTTCACTACAACTGCCAAAAGAACATCAGACAGTTTAAATTAAAGACTCTCTTTGGGACTATTTTCTGAATAGCTGATATGTAAGTCTGATGAAGTCATGGAAATGAAATTATTTAATGTTAAATAACACTTGCTTTACCCAGCTTTCCTTTCATACTGTGACTTGGAATAAAACAAACCTTTTACAGTCATTCTGATTTACCACAAAATTAAAATGTTCTTTCCTAACTAGCTTTTTTTTTTTTTTTTTTAACAGAATGTGAAATGGTAAATGAATAGTTGTTAGGAAAATTTTTTTAGACACTAATAAAGTCTCTATATGGGCATGTATCAGAAGTGAACTTCTCTGGGTAAAATTGTCTTTTTACCAGTAAAGGTTTTAACTAGTATACCTGAAGCTCTTTTTGAACTCTTCTGGGAAAGATCTCCTGCAAGTATTTCCAGTGTCTCCCCAGAATGATGGTGAACTGCAAAATATTCTTCTCAGACGAAAGATATATACCTATATATGTTATTTTTTAAACCTGTACACTAATCCCTGTATACTAAAGCACGGCATTGCAAACACAGTGGGAAATGCTTCCCAGGGAAAAGCTGCTTTGTCCACCATGGCTGTTGGGATTCCATGCCTGGAGATGCTCCAAAGTTGTCTGGATACACCCCAAGCACCCCCCTAAGCAGGGGAGTGGCCTAGAGGGTCTCAAGAGCTGATGACCAAATTCAACAATTCTGTGATTCTGTGATACTTATTGCTCATCAAACATGTGTTCTCACACACAGAATGTTGGTTTCTCTGTCAAAATCTTGCTGTGTGTAGCAAAGCTCATTCTCTTTGAATCCTTTCTTAGAATATATGTGTGTATATGTAAAGAGAAAAGTGTGGTAAGATAAAAAATATTAAAATATTCTGACCACATTTTTATTAAAACTGAATGCAATAAAAATTTATCTGAGTTTTAATTACACCAGATTTCAAAGGTTTTAAAAAGCAGAATCATGTGGCCTGGGATGAACTAATAAAAGATTCATAAACTGACACCAGCCAAAACTCACATCCCATCCTGTTTACCTTACTGGTGTTCAGTGCACAAATATTTGATACAGATTAAGATTGTTCATATTACTAAAATAACTTTTCCTCATTTAGGCATGGACTTGGTTCTTACTTCAACAGTTGCAAAACCCTCATTACTTCCAGAAGTGTAGTACTAGAGTTCCAAACATATAAGAATATGATACTGTATAATTTGCATGTTGGTTGTCTTTGGACAGTTTCTGTCTTTAGTGAACAGGACTGATGTCAGCAACTATAAAATTCTTTCCCAAAAACTCTGCTTTTTCCAGACCATAATTTTGTTATAACTTCCTACAGTCGAGCAACTTTTCTAGCATTCTTCACATATTAAAAAACAAAACAACCTAACCTGAAGGGTTTAATGGCTTATACTCAAAGTAGCATTAGTGTGCTCTGGTTGTCCGCATGTTAGCATTAGTAGGCTGGTACATCCAGTAAGGGTTATGGCAGACAAAAGGGTGCAAGAGCTATGCAGCCATGCTTTATGGGATGCCCTTGGAACACACCTTGTAAGAGCACTTGGGGAACACTTGGCTTGCTACAGAAGGGATAATTTGCCAGAGACTAAACTTCCCCCACAACTTCCAGCTGTAATTTTCAGTTTCTAAAAGCTTAAGTGTTATTCATTAACATAGTAGAACTGATAATTTCTCAGAGCAATAAAGTTAGACTTTTTAATGTCTCTTATTATAAAGATAAGACAAATTTGATAATCAGAAATCCATTCTGAAAATTATTTATAACATTATTTTCCTGTCTTGTACTAGAAACTAAGATGGATGTACAATGCAATAATAGCTCTGCATGCGGAGTATAGTTGCCATCCCTTGAAGAGTTGAGCTTTTTTTATTACCTAACCCACCTATATTGTAATGCATTTCCTTAAGCTGATTTTTTAAAATGTTTTCAAAACCAGCTATAAACATTATATTTTTTTTTTTAATTGATTTGTGTGGGCTTTGAAGAGCAAAGTGTAGACGAGTACAGGATGCATACCAGCTGCTGTGGAGATCTTGCATTATCAGTGAAAGCAATTGAATACATCCTTCAGCTGAAACCTGCATAATCTAAAGCTCTTCAGTGGAGGAAGAGTGTATAAATGTGTGAACCTGGACACTGACCTGCAAAATCAGCATTTAATAATTCAGGACTAAACCGCATTTGAGGTGTACACCAGACCCACATCTACCTTGGCTTGTGCTTCAGCCTGCAGCTCCAGGTCTCTGTGTAAGCTGCTGAACCTCCAGAGAGATCTATGTGGGAGGAGCACTGGTGTAGTGCAAATTCACCCCTGTGCTGCAGGCTCCCAGCCTGGAGAGGAAAGCTCCAAACCTTTCTGGTCAACAGCAGCCAGTTCGGATGAGTGGGGAGCCTGAACTGACGTGACAGTGAGGCAGAGTTTAAATCAAATGGACAAAATTGTAATCCCACTGGAAGCTCAGATGGCTCCTGGGATAGAATTGTCATGTCCCAGAGAGATTTTTTTGGTTCTTCTGTCTGGGAGACAGAAGTTTAGAGGGGAATTGTGGGCTGTCCTTACTACTCATTTCTGAGAGACTCAGGAGATGCCCGTGTACTTCTGAAGCCATGCTGCACAGTGTGATCACACACCCACCTACTGATAACTTCTGGTGAAATTTATGTAATGCCAACCAAAAGGAAAATTGGTGTCAGAAAATATCAATTGAGTTTCCTCTCCATCATTTTAAGAACAGTATACTCAGATATTCCAGCTCTTAGCTGTGATGTTTCCGTACATTAAAACTTGCTTCTTGAAAAGCCATATGAAAATCTCTCATAGCAGTCTGAGCTTTTATGTCAATAATCAGTGCTACACAGTTGGGTATTTAACTCCCCAGAAGAATTTCAGGTTTCTAGTTCCTAAAATTAACTTATAACTTATTAAAAATTTAGATCCATCTGCCTTTCTAACGTTAAATTGAAAATACATATATTCATATATCTATGTATTTTATACATATTTTATATGTATAAAATACATATGTTTTCTTTTAAATTTTTGCTGAATAAAATTAAAGTTGATAAATAATTTTTTTAAAAATTAATTTATTCACAAACAAGAGGAAACGGTATAGCTCCACCCTTCCAAAATTCTTGTTTACACTGAGATTAAGAGTTTAAAGCTCCTGGAAAGAAAAGATGTTTAATTAACCAGTTCATGTATTTTAGTCAAAATGCCCTTTTGATTTGCACTAAAATATTTCTTTGGGAGAAATCCTTACTTCCTTATAGAAACTTAACAGCCATCAGTTCCTGCAGCCCAGCTCAGATCTCTTATTCATATCCCTTATGAATTTTTATAAGCAGAAACTTCCTACTGTTCTGCATTGTCAACCTGGAGCAAACAATTACTCCCACCAGTATATTTTTACTTGTGTAAAAATGTATATGCATATTAAAATGAAGAACAGAATAAGCCACAGAGCTACAAAATGGCAAAAAAAATTGTGTGAGGAAGTTTGAGTATTTTCTTTTCTTAGGATAAGATGAGCTTTTATTATTCATGACAGAAGTTTTCCTAACTTTTTTGAACACTTCCTTGCTACTGAACAGATTTTTGAGAAAACATGCACCATCAAAATTTATTCAATAAAATCCAGAATAATTGGATTGTTAACCAATTTCTTTCTCACACAAGAAAGATTCATCCGCAGTCACCTTTGGTGGGGAGATGTTACATGGACCAGGAATCCCTGCTTAGTGGGAGGTTGGAGAAGGTAACTTTGCAGAAATCAAGCTTGTCTCTGTGGGATCTCATCCTTGTGAGGTGTAGCCTTCTGTCATCATTTCTTAAGCAAATGGCAGTGTCTGGCTGCTCTGCTGTGATAGCCTCCCCTCCTGGAGAGGACAGAAGGCTGGTGGGCCTGGAGATGTTATGAGATGGGAAATTAGGCAGAGAAGGGCCAAGACTGGCATAATTCACCCCTTGTTTGGGCCCTGAGAGAGAATCAATCAGTGGCTAGCCCTCTCCTGGGTAGCACAGCACCAGCCCAGCTAGCACATGCTGCTCTTCAGCCGGCCAAACAGGTGTGGGACATGCAGCAGGAATTTGGGAATAGTGTCAGGATGTCATGGGTTTTGGTGTACACAGCAGGCTTTATTATTTCTGCAGCTGAAGGAATAACCTGCTCAGCTACAGGAGCTGAGATCAAGTGGCCATGGAATCTTTCAAACCACAAAGGAGAAGGGAGAATTGTGAGCCCTCCTGGCTGTGCAGAGGTTTCAGCCCGCTACTCCAGCTTCTCGGCAGCGAGAGCCACAAGTTAGTCTGTGTTTTGGCATGGAGCCACACTTCTTCTGAAGCCATACGACTGTGCAAAAAAGGAATGCAAGATTTATGGGGCCAGCGAGGGAAACCAAGCAAGTAGAAATCTGAGTCTGCAGCCCAGAGATGAGGACGCTTTCCTGACAATTGCATCTTTCCCAGACTGAGACCACAAAGTCTAAGTCACAAATATGTGAACAGTGACAGTGATAAACAGCTTTTACAATTTTGTGGTTTGATTTTTTTGCTGTCTTGAGGGTATTTTGGTAGACTTTTCCTTCACCTATCCATTTTACAAGCAGCAGGGATGGGGCTCATTCCTCTGAATAAACCTTTGCTTTCCCAGCTGGAGAGCACGGGCCAAAAGGCAGAGAGACATCTGAAGGCTCTAGCTCGGATACATGTGTTACTACATTGCAACACTTACGATTATTATCACAGGGGCCATAAAATGGGGCTCGTTTCAAGGCTCTCTCAGTTTCCGCAGGCAGCTGCTGCCAGCTGAGGAATTTGGGCTGAGCTGTGTGTAATTCCCAGCCGTGATCATCAGTGGCGGCTCTCCCAGTGCAGGCAGCCTCTCCAGCTGCTGTCTCTGCTCTCTGCTGTGTGCTCTCCTGCCCCGAGCCCAGCTCTGCTGCATCCCACTGACGGGCAGCAATCCTCCCAGGGTGAACGACCTCAGCCATGCCCCGAGTGGACTCTGGGGCACATGAGGAAACAGGCAAGGTTACAGGGTCAGGACAATTAGTCACGGAAAAATAGCTGGATCCAAGGACTGCTTGCTGGAAGGATGGCAAGGAACTGCCTTGAATGCTTTGACTTAGAAAAGTTTGCTGATACTTTCTCAGGCAATGTGCTACAGTATTTACTGGAAATTTGTTCTCTATTGTGTGGGATTTGCAAATAGGAGTAATTTCATTATTTGCATCCATGAAATAAGAAACCATTGTCTTTTTCTACAGACAAGTATCCATGGCCTCCTTCTCTCTCCCACTTTCAAACTAAAAGTTTCTTCTCTACCTTCTCCTCTCTTGCTAATAAATTAGATATAAAAACCACTATGGAATGAATAAGGTTCTTAAAATATATCTTCTTGAGGATGATTCACAACCATTTTTCAGATACTTTTCCTGTTCGGCAGTCTGAAAGTCTCATAAGATCCATTTTAGGTTTTGTATATGTCTGACCCTTCCCATGGGAAAGAACAAGAAAACAAACTCCATTCCCTGCTGAGATGGCCTCTCACAAGGGTAGACCTGCTGACCTATTACTACATGGAGTATTTTCCTCCCCCAAGTACTTATAACTTTGCTTCCCAGAACAGGGTGAGAAACACAGAAAAATGGACATGAAATCACACACACTGAGATCAAATGCATAGTTCTCCACTATGATAGTGCTAATAATGATAAAAGCCCTAGCAAAGGTATAAAAGTGAATGCGTGGCTTTCTCTGCTCTTTTCTACCTCCACCCACTCTGAGTAGTGAACACATATTTCAAAGCATAACGAATATTGCAAGGCATAGCTGTTATGAATTATTTTTCATAATTCATAACATTTTTGGTACAGATAGAGTTATTCTCCTGGCTCCAAAAGTTAATACCTAAGAGTAATGATACATTTTTGAAGCTAAAATTCATGTAACTTCTACTTCTGACTTTTAATTACAATGGTCTCAAATGTATATGACTTCTGAAGAATCCTATCATTTTAGATAGGCAGAAAAATACTCTGAAATAATCTTTAGACTTCAGGGATTACGACATTAAATGAAACAAAAATCAAGTATTATGAGTTTTCTAGTTAACTCCTGGAATCATCAGTGTTACATTTCCCACTGCTGTGGTTGCAGACATAAAACATCCCATCAGAGAGCAGCAAGTGACCCGTGTGATTCATGCAATCTGCCAGCACCATGTGTGTAATGGCTTTACTCAAAGGGGATGCAAGGCAGATGTGCTATCTACAAGTGCTCACGCAGTAAGGTGAAACATTTATTCCTTCAGCAGACATAAGAGAGCATTTCAGTGACTCAGAAAAGTGAGCATTATATAGCAAATTATGTTTTGAATGACCCTTTGGAGTAATGCAATTTGATGTTTACCTCTGCTGCAGTTTAAGTTAGCAAGAGGCAACACATTGCAATTTGAGGATAGTTCCCTCAATTTTTACCTTGAGATTTACCAGAATTGGCTCTACCATAATGTCATAAAGAATCATTTGGGGGAGGTCTTTTCTGGTTTCAAGCAAACTTACCCCTTCCTGTTCTGACCACATGGTCATTACACAGCCCTAGTTTATAACCTGAGGGCAGAGATATGTTCCTGGTTATTTCAGGTACTTCTAAACATAACACAGCCATTTTTCATAAATGTTTTAGAATTGTTGTCATGCAATCATAAAATGGAAGAAGCTGCTGTGGTCATGACTGGACACAGTGAATAACAAATTTTGGAAGAGAATTCCCTGACTGAATTAGGAAATCTACAGACCTGCTAGTTCCTTTTTTCTACTAGAGGTGTTTTATATACCCTTGTAACTCTTAGGCACATATACTTTGTCACTCCTTTTATTTTGTGAGACATTTAGTGATAGAGCTTCCCCAGGTCTTCTGCAACTCTACCAGTCATCTCCAGCCCAAAAGATGTAAACTCTGCCGCAGAGTGAAAGAATAAAGAAGAGAAAGTAAATTTTATCCCCTAATCCTGAAAATGTTAAGATTTTAATTCAATTACTTGCCTTTGCTCCTATATCTCTTAGGTAGAGATATTCAGCAATGAGTTTGTTTATTGCACCACTACAGACACTTTTCTTCCACGTCACCCTAAAATATTAATTAATTTACAAACTCTTTAGTTTCTGAGGTCCACTCTGGAAGAGTAGAAGGGAAAATATGTACTCTAGCATAGAAACTGAAATCATTCTAGGCTTTCACATTTTAAGTGGTAGAGGAGGTGCAGAAACTGGTTCTGAGATGTTTTATTGCACATTTTTGTTGTGATAATGTTGTATTACAAGACCAGACTGTAGCCCCATTTAAACTTGCAAATGTTTTAAAAGCTGTGACATTTCTATAATAATTTATCCATTTGAGTTTTTTGCCATTAATTCTTAAAGTTGCCATTAGGTGGGCAGAAGTGGTCTCTCACTTTCACTGCTATTTGTAAAATATAATTATTGCATTCTGTTTCTTATTAAAATTAAAACTGTAAGCAGTCACTCCTTAACAGGTTTTTGTAGAAACTAAAAACACTCCAGGTATGTCACAGGTAACAAACACAGAGATGGTATGGGGTTCCCTCTTGGATGCGCCCTCACGTGAGTATGCATGCAGAGAGTACATAAATTCTTTAAATACTGCTTTTCCCCTTTTTCAATTCCTATTTACTGCAGGTGAGGTTTGCAGTAGAGTTGCCTGCATAGCAAATGAAATCTCACTAAAATCAGGGTCATTTGTAGAGAGCTGTTTGAATCTCTTAATTGGCTCCATAAGTTGAAAACTGCAACACAAATATATTTTTTTTTCCTCCCAAAAAACCCATGCAGGCGTGGTCCTTGGTTTTGAGATCCCCGTGTTTCAGTGTTTATTTTTTCCACCTCTGTCTTTGCAGAGAAGCCCTATAGCAAGTTCTACTCTTTTTTTCAGCCTGGAGAAGAGGAGACTGAGGGGAGACCTCATTGCAATTTACAACTTCCTCATGATGGGAAGAGGAGGGGCAGGCACTGATCCCTTCTCTGTGGGGATCAGTGACAGGACCCGAGGGAATGGCCTGAAGTTGTGTCAGGGGAAGTTTAGACTGGATATTCAAAAAGGTTCTTCACACAGAAGGTGTTTGGGCACTGGCACAGGCTCCACAGGGAAGGGGTCACAGCACCGGCCTGGCAGAGCTCAGGAATAACTTGGCAACACTCTCAGGCACACGGTGTGAATCCTGGGGCTGTTCTCTGCAGGGCCAGGAGCTGGACTTCGATGGTCCTGATGAGTCCCTTCCAACTCAGAATATTCTGTGATTCTGTGGTTATCTATCTACTTTGCTTTCATAATGTAAAGGACAACAGTGCTCTGTGTAAGCATATTAAATACAATACAGCCAAAGAGACATATAATTCCAGCATTTATAAATATTTTTTTTTGTCAGGGCAGACATGGAAAACAGGATGAATAGATTTTAAAAAATGGCAATATAGTTTGAAAAAGATAGTTTTTCATATGAACTTTAGAAAAAGAATAAAATATATTCAGAAAAATATTTTATTTTCCTGTAACCTGATTACCTTCTTTTGGACCACTTCCTTTGAATCAAAGATTCAGGGCATTTGTAAAGCAAATTATAGACCACCAAATCCAAATTTGATAAGGCTGGGACAATCCAATTTGGGTTTGAAACTGGTGTTTTGAAAATCTGCTTAAAATTCGATTTACAAAATACCATGGTAACTAGATTGTGTGAACAGAGTTTTTCTGGAGACCTGGGTGCTGATACCAGAAGTTTCTGGCTGTTATCATTGGTTATCTTTCACACAGGATCTGTTTTCCTAGATCTCCTCCCTGTTGCTATGGGTTCTCAGTGAACACTGGGAAGGAGCTTTTGGTCTCTTTATCTCTTCTACTGAGAACTCTTCTGCTGAGAACCCTCCACAATTAAATACCTAAAGCTTTTTGTTGTGAAAACACAGGTATTTTTAAAATAGCTATATCCCTTACCAAGTAACACTCCCTACAAATGTGTTAAGAACATAACACACATACCAGTCACACCTGTTAGTCCATAACACTAGGTCATGTAAGGAATGCTTATTTAGCATGGTTTAAACATTATAATGACCTATAATCACTTTGAATTTACTCACATTTTACTAGCTATCTATTAGCTATTTATTATGGCATTGGGAGATTTTAGAAATGAACAATTGTGACAGAGCAAGCCAGAAAACAGTCACTTCTTGTATCACTTAGACTTGGCAGTCTGCATTTCCATTCCTGCCACCAGGATTTCATAAATGGCATTTCCAAGTCTGAAGCAAGCAAACAAATCTAAAAACACTTAGACCAAAAAAGAAAACATACAAAACTGGTCGCTGTTACCTTGGAGTAAGCAGTAAATAGGAAGGGATGTACTTAGAGAGGCTTAATTTTCATCTAGGATCATGTTTATCAGCTGAAACTGGAACATCAGTAATTCAAGTGGTGGTGCAAGAAGGCCTGTCTTTTACTGCCATGCTGGCAAAGATAATGGCTTATTCTTAATATGAAATAGTCTACATCCAGGCCAATATTTTTTTTCTTGACAATTTTTCAAGAGTGTTTTCTAATTATTGGGTTCTTCATTTAATACATTTTCAGAATGTACTGAGCACAGGGCTTTAATTAATGTTTTTTAACTTCCAGGGCGTCCCCAAAATTGTATTGAACCAGAGCATATACAAAAAAATTAATAATCCATGCCAAATTTATAACTAAACAAAGACGGCAATGTGGGTTTATTTTTCCTTGCCTTAATTTTTTAAAAAAACATAACTTCATTAATCTGAAAGAAGTTTTATAACCTGCAGTGGTGATTGCCCTGTCTTGGCAGTTTGGTTCTCCAAGAGGAGTGTTTCTGTCACTGACATCTACCTTAGGCAGGATGAACCCCTGCATGGGCAGCCTAACTCACCCAATGACTATGAAAGGGAAGCAGACCACTCTCAGATCCTTCACATCCTATGATAATTCCTATAGATCCTCCAGTCTGACATCCAACACTTTAAGAGTTCACCCAGTCAGCATGTGGAATGCCCAATGGCCTGTGCTTGCTGACAGGCTTAGTTATGTTGGGCTGAAGAATGTCAGTTTTAAGGCCAGGGTCTTGTGGTGTAGATGCTATTCTCAGTATAAGTTACAGAATACTTTCCCAGATTTCATGGCTCCTTTTTAATAACAATAGTTTGGTAAATGATCCAGTTCTATGAAGCCAGGGGATTTCATGAGAGTATCAGCTTCTATTAAACATAAAAGGAGTAAGACTTTAATCTTTATTGTAAGAAAAAAAAAAAAAAAGAAAAATTTTAAAAAAACCCATAAAAATGGAATAACTTGTCCTAAAGGCCCATCAGTGATGACGTAAATTCACAAAAACTTTTTTATTTAAAAATTGTATTTGTTAATGCCTGGTCACTTAAGAATCCATGCTTTCTTTTGCATGTTTATTTACCTATAGGATTTTGAGCTGAGCATTTAGCCTTAAAGATTATGTTTCAAAACATGGTATATTGTAAAGGAGATAATTTCCTTTATAGTGAAAAATGAGATTCTCACATGAAGTCAAAATCAGAAAATGGTTGTTCAGATATTTCTGGAAGATTTCTTACAATGAGATAAATTATCTTTTGCCAACAAATAAATTGCCATGTTACGATGGTTCAAGTGTAGAAGAGCCATCAGTTGATATGTTGAGACACTCTATGTGTTCAGATAAACTGCCTAATGTTACCAGATAATAATTACTGATAATACTTTACATATCTGTGAACCTTTCATCTCCTGATCTCAAAGTGCTTTTCAAACACACCCTCCAGCATCCATGCCAAGGTCTAATGTACTCTTCTTTATATAAGCTGGAGAAACCCTGCATTTCTGAGGTGTGGGCAAGATTTGAATTTTAGAAGTAATACCACTTGATATTTGTTTGCTGGCATGTCTCTCTCACACACCTTTAGGAAACCACAAAACCTCCATGGATACTCCAAGTGACACAGATGGAGAGCCCCCCAGTATGTCCTGTAACTCTCCAAGGAGGGCAATCTCATTGCATCCTGTATAGAGACACTGCTCCTTTAGAATGGGCTGCCAGACTTATCTGAAGGTGAAAGAAAGCTCTGACCACCACCTCTGAGTGTGCTTATGAAGCATCCTGCATCTGCTGCAGGGATGAGTAATCACAAATGCATCCTCCTGCCGACCAGGACGCTCTGGGATGAACTTTGCTTGAGACTCCCTTTGGGAGGATGAGACTTTAAACAGAACTATTAATCCTTGCTGGGGTTTCTGAGGCGTGTTTGCCTGCCCAGCTGACTGCACATCTTCCCTGTATATATTACTTTAGAGCAGGAAAAGTGGCCTCTGAGCAGCTACATCAGTTACTCCCCACCTGTACTGTGCTCTAATAAGGAGGATGCCTGTGATTCCTATGGAAAGCCTGGGTATAGCATAGCAATGCCTCATAGTGAAGCATGATCAAAAAGTGAACCTGTGGCTCCCTTTTAACAACAGGAGGTAGATTAATAAAAGGCAGCACTCTTATAATGACAGCACAGTGGCCTTCCTTGATAAGATCCTTGAGCCTGTTCGCAAAGGTAATACATCTCATGAAATCTAGGCAATGGGGTTCTGGTTTTGATCCGTCAGTAACCAAAACTTAGACAGAATTCTTTTTGAGGATGTGAGAAGGAAGGCAGCATTATCCTTCTTGTCAACTCAGCTCTTGGCTGGGAAACAAAAATAAATTAATTTGTAGGTATGTGTTTAGGAGGATGTGACTGAAGTTTAAGACTATAAGAATGCAAAAATTCAGCTGACAAGAGTGTAATTGGACTACTGGGAATTTTTGTTCACTGTTTTTATTGAACTTGGATTTTATTTTTTTTTGCTATTCCCATCCAATGCTCATGATAAAAGGGGCAAACCTGATCTCTGGACTCTGGATTCAATAGTTCTCCTGTGGTTTATTCACATAATCCTGTGTCAGATGGTTGGTTTTTTTCCTTATGAAGCAAAAACCTACAAATAGCAAATGCCCATTTAGGCACAAAAGAAACAGGCTGAGGAAGAGGAAATGTCTCCATATGCTGCCCATGTTAGGGTCCTCCATTTGCCTTGCTTGGCATGTCCCCTGCACCCATGGACTCATGGCTGTAAACACTCCTTCCATGCCAGAGAGTGAGTAGGGGAAAGGATCCTGATTCAGGTTTCAACTTTCCTTTGTGAGAATTTATTTAGGAAGTCTTAATATGTCCTTGTGAGGACCCTTGTTACTGTGCCTGAAATTTTTCTTCAACTAGTACCCATGGGACTAGATAACTAAATTTGACAATTTTGGAGGACAGATGTAGCTAATTTGGTTGGGTTGGAAAAGCCCAGAGCTGAAGGGAGAAGCAGGCCAGGAGCACAGGTTAACAGAAAGGCAGAAGTGTCACTGCTATTTTCATGTGTGCAAATTGTGCTCCTGATCCCTGAAACACGAGCGTCCTTCATCCCACAGCTGAGGAGCGCGCGAGGTCACCTCCACGGTTTGCAGCAAAAGGCAAATAACTGCCTTGTCTCAAGTCAGTACAAATATGGCTTTGCCCGGGTGTGTCACACAGAAGTGAATTCAGAAGAGTAGATGGCAGGTTTGCCTGTGAGCAGGTGGCACACAGCTCTCCTGTCCTTGCTTGCAGGGCAGCCAGCACAACTGTGTCTCCATGAGCCTCCCATCTGGGGCTGGGAAAAAGATGGCTGGAACTTAATGCCAAGGCTGGCACTGCTTGATAAATACTTCCTTGAGCTCTGCCAGGGAAATATTATTTATTATTTTTCAGGGATGCATACTTTGAGCCCAGGGAGATCTCTTTTCCTTTGTACCAGATGGCTGGATGTTATCAGCCTAGCTGATCCAAAAGCACAATCTTTTAATTGCATGATATGCAGCATGTGGGTATATAGAAAGCTCAAAATATATCTCTTTCTTTTCACCCCTCTTGAAATTATCTGGGAAACACTGACCTGGGGCATTAATTGCTGTATTTCTGAGTCTCCTTGTCAGTATGGGACTCTACTAGCCCAGAAATATCTTATGCAATGTGTGTGTGAAGAAGTGCATGACCACAGGAACAAGTACAGGAGCGAAGGGTCCCTGTGTGAATGTCTCTACTTTTTCACCAAGTGAAAGCTCATTACATTCTGCAGAACTGAAGCAGACTGAGAACAAGTTCTCTAAATAACTTAAATTCCATCAGCATTACTAAGTGTAACAACAATAAAACCTAAGGCTTTCATGGCATGTGGGGCAACCTCCTCCCCACTCCCCACTCCCCACTCCATGTTTGCTCTCTCTGACACCTAAATGACAATATAAACCCCATTTTTCAAGGGGGACAGTACTGTGGAAGCTTTCTGAAATTATGGCTAGGTTAGCCCACTCTGTTTCGTGCAGCTTGGCTTGCATTGTTCACTGGGTCTTTGCCAAACATATCCGTTGCATAATTACGTGGCTCAGTTTAATAAATTCACAGAAGTTTCTAGGGGTGTAGCTAAAGTTTCACCTCCTTTCTGTAATTATACAACCCCTAACACAATGAGACACAGGTCCTAATTGGTGGATTTGTGCCATGATTTACAGTAATTATCAAAGCCAACGTCATAACAAGAAAAAATAAACACCCAGCTATGCATTTAAAGAGCTAGGATGACTAAAACAACAACAAAAAAAAAAGCTCTATAAAATCATGAGAAGCTATTTGTCTGTTTTCTTGTGAGCAAAACCAACTCTAATTGATTTTCTGCACGGTACACTAAGACTGAATTATACTGGTTTAAACTAAGAACAGTCTCA
This sequence comes from Ammospiza caudacuta, assembly GCF_027887145.1. Lineage (NCBI taxonomy): Eukaryota > Metazoa > Chordata > Aves > Passeriformes > Passerellidae > Ammospiza > Ammospiza caudacuta. The sequence goes on along the minus strand of NC_080597.1, from coordinate 35,143,352 downwards.
GTGAAGTCAACTTCATTACTTGAGACTTTTCTGCATGGAAAAGCCAAATGATGGCAGACATGGCTTCATATCCTGCTACTCTGACTGTGCACACAAGCCCCTCCCTTACATAAGGGAGTAAGGAGAGTTTGTGAGAAATGTTCTCATGGTTTCAGCTCATATAGTGGCTCAGGAAGATATTTAATAAGGAATTCCACGCTGTGTTCATTATTTTGGTGAGTTTCCAAGCTCTTTACTCCAAAAAGCTGGTTCCAGGATTCAGTTGCTTATTTCATGCTTATATATTCCTATGGAAATTGGATGACTTCTATGTTGAGGTACTAGACAGTATGATTGAAGGTATTGGACCTTAGACCACACAATTTAGAACCTTCTAAAATATTTCCATCCCCACATCTGACCTCACTGCATTTATTTAATATTAATCTGAAGGAATACTTTGAAAAGTTATTTTCTCCGCAAGAGAAATCTGTGGCACTTCAAAGAACAAATGAAATGTACACATTCAAAATATACATTTAAAAAAATCAAACATCCTCCATGGTCACAACAATGCCCATCTTGCCAGGGCTTTGTGGCCTACTTTGTAAATTCTGGTTAAGGATAGTTGCAGTGCATTTCTTTGCAAAAAGCCAGTGAGGGAGTGACAGTCCATGGCAGCCTCACCATCCCAGCTGCTGGCCCGTGACTGGAGTGTGAGCACAGAGCCTCTGCAGGTGCCCTTGGGCTTACCTAGGTCCGAGCACTGCACCACGCGAAGGTGGCACTGGCAGCGGAAGGGGCACACGGGCCCGAAGCCGGAGATGACGGGATCGTCCGTCGGAGCCATGTCGGCCGAGCCCTCGTCCTCCAGCATAAAGTCAAAGAGGCCCTGCTGGTGGAACGGCTTGGCCAAGCATGCTGGCAGCAGGAGCACAAGGAGCAGAGCCAGCCTCCTCATGGCTCAGTTCATGGACGCCCGGCAGGACCTAGGATTCAAAGCAGCGGATTAACAACAAAAGTAGCGGTTTCCCAAAGCTTCCCAAAGTTCCTCCTGAAGGAGGTCCAGCACATCCACCAATTGCATAACCATTCCTCTCAACAAAAGAAAACTGAGTTGTAAAAATAGGACAGTTATGTGATAGGAGTCTGGTAGCTGCTTGTCAATAGGCCTTTTTTTTTTTTTTTGCAGAGCAGTTTGAAGGCAACTGTAAACTCATCTGTTAGCATATTTAGAGTAATATTTTTTAGGAATAGGCAGCACTGTTAACTTTGTTATGCAAAAGAGTCAAAGCAATAAGCCACATTTTCCATGCGCCTCTCTTCTGCCAACGTAACAGTCTATTTGATTTCATTAGCATTTATTTCATAGCAATGGGTTTGACCCTGGGGACAAACCTGAGGTTCCCAAACTCACTGTAGTTCAGTATTTCATGTCTTGAGAAATATTTTTAATCGTCAGCTTGCTGTGTGTTTTAAATTATAGCCTAGTAAAACTGACTGAGAAAGATTAGGATTTAGTGACCGGGTGGAAAGAGAGGGGAAGGTCTTTAGTTGTTTAAATGCACTATACTTATTTCCTAGTTCGAACAGCACAATAAAATGGAATACAATGTTGTGTTATACTGAATATACTTGGCTTTCTTTCTAAATTTTGACATACACCCTGCGATGCCTCTGCTTTGCACTGCATAAGCATTTGAATTGATGCTTGAAGTGTTGTGTGCACAATTTCTAATGGGACTTCAGGGCTTCATTGTGCAGACTTTCATGGCCAGGAACAACTTTTACAAGTAAGTATTGCCATAGACATTAACAAGAAAAGCTGCTTAAATACATGTTCTCAGGACTTAGGCCTAGATGCATTTCAACACACTCTGTCTTGCTGTCCATTAAGGAGAAATTGCACAACTGTTTGCAGGTTTTGTACCAAAGCTGTAAAGAATAGCTAATTTTCTGAATATTATTTTTTTACTGTGTATTTATAAAATGGAGTTCATACTTTATTGATTTTAATGGATTTTAAAAACCCACCAAAAAAAACCAAAAAAAAAAAAGCAACAAAAACCAAATCTGCCTTCAAATTGCCAAGTGACACAAAGGGAAACTTGTCATTTATATATAAGCTTTTTCTTAAAGTGGAGGGTGTAGTCCTAAATACAGATGCTGCTTTTTGTAATGAAAGCAAAAATGCCCACTTGCATCTTCAGATCAATATCTTAGAAACACCTTGCCTAGGTGCTAGCTGGGATTATTTCCTTTTCTAGAAGAAGTTATCCAACAGCTTGGGGTGTGGTAGAGCAATTTCCAGCTCCATATTCATTGTTGGATAAAAAACTGGGAGAGGCAGAAGGGGAGAACTGTCTCCCTCTCTACTTTGACATATGGAACCTACCAGGTAGATGACAAGAATGGACAGATGATATTAGGTGAGAGTTTACTGAAGCCTGCCTTTCTAACATGCTACCACCAGGTACGCTAAAAGGAATGGTTAGTGTTAAGAAAAAAGCTAAATACATAAAAAAGCTATGAGACTGGATTTAGATACAATATATGTTGTGTCTGAGTTAATTTCCTTTATGAATTTCTACCTACAGGTGCCAAGAGTACATTTCTCCAGAAACCTTTAGGTCTGCTTCTTGAGAAGATGATTAGGTTGCCTAATAAAATATGCTGGTGTCTTAAAATCATAGCCTATATTGCTGTGATCTACCTGACAGGAAGACATGTGTCTACTATCTTCAGATATCCCAAAGACTTCAAAGTGAAACCACGTGGAGTAAAACACTGTTTATGTTGCCTCTTTCAGGGACATATTTGTTTTCTTAGTTGGACAGGAAAGTACTTCTGTTCCTGGAACAGACACCTTACTGACAGCATGTGCTGAGGGGGATCACAGACCCCAACATCAGCTGGAGAGTTTTAGTGGGTCCTGTCAGCCAGAGCTGTGCAAAGTCATGACACGTAGCAGGGGCAGGCTGTGTCCCCATGTGGATCATCCTCCTGCGCTTCCTCCTGCCCTGGCTCCCCACTGGCACTGGGGCTGTGTCCCTTTCCCTCCAGCACCCCTGCCAGGCAGGCAGAGTGCACAGGGACGTGTCAGGGTGTCACAGCAAAGTGCTGTTGATGCATGGCAGTGAGCTGTTACCAGGGTTTCATCTAAAATATGAGTTTTGAAAGAGTAATCATCATGTGCAAATTATTGTAAAATAACAATGCAATTTATTAATAATCTCAGATGAGAAGAAAAATTTGCTAAACCATCACCATTCATCACAAAAACTGCTTTGTGAAAATGACCAATAAAACATTTCCCCAGTGCAAATTAATTTTCAGAATATATATTAACAACAATAAAAATGGGAATGCTGCATGCTAGTCCTTGAATGGCAGTGGCAGTCAGGACCTTTAAAGATCATCCTCAGTCTTTTTTTATGTATTAATACGTTTTTAAAACATTTTAAAATACTTAAAACTTCTTTATTCCCTCTCAGGGTCACTGCTGAAGTACCACCCATCCCAAGAATGCACAATCAGGATCTTATCCTGTAGTTTAATTGCTACCATTCAGAAAAGCCAAAAAAGAAAAACAAATGCAAAGGCACTTTGGAAGTGTCTTCACACTTTGCTTCTTATTCACATTAATATTGATGACTTCATTTATCTCAGTTAAACCTTGTAGCAGACCTTTCCTTTGGTGCCTGTTTAGTAAAAACTTTAATGAAATCAGAAAGAGTTGGCTATAAAGGAAAACTGCCGGACAACAAAGGATATCAATTATATAATCTGAGGGTACAACAGAGAAAACAGCAGACACATATTGATAAGGATATAGGAGCAGATATCTTCAGGCATATAGGCATCCATTCTGCAGACACGTGTATCTATTCCTATTGTTTGCGTGTGTAATTGAACATAAACAAAAGGAAAGATATACACAAAGCTGTACGACCAAGAAATGTTTACACTTCACTTACAAAAAAAAAGAGTAGGGAGAACAAAAAAAGTCTGAATTCTGTGACACAATATTTATGTCTGCAGGATATAACTGTTTAAAATTCCTTTAATTATGTGTTTACAAGGAAGAAGAGCTTTCCACAAGCATAGGAGTCTATACCATAGATTCAAATGTAGCTTGGCCACATTTCATTTTAAAATACCCCTGAAAATATGCTCCATCAGTTCACGTCACCACTCTACTGGTGGTCTTCTTGTCAGTTTACCTTAATATTAAGGGTAAATTATTAGTTCACCTACTGTCAGAAATCTCTCAAAATTCCACAAAGACAAGCTAAACAATACGTTCCAGATTCAAAAAATTCCCCTCCATTTTATGTTTTGCCCATTTTGTGCAGTAAAGTCTATATATGCAAACACAGGAGTTAGAAGTTTTAGAGAATAAAACTCTGTTAACAGGAGTTTCAACTGCATGAATTTTCTTTTCCACTATTTCATTCATAAGAACTTTCTTTAATCATGATTCCCTTGTTTGTAGCCTGTAACACAGCACTTTCTAACATTACAAAGGCATACACAGAGCCCGTTTAACTTGCTACTACGCTTTTTTTTTCTCTGAAATCGAAATTATATTCATCAGTGTCTGAAAAGTATATGAAGAAACACAGGAGAAAGAAATCACAGAGCGCAGTTTAGAGCAGAAATGTAAGCATACACGGATTTTTTACACTCTCTATATCACCGATTCTAAACACTGGACTGCAGAGAATATACTGCTGTAAAAGTTTACAGCAAAGAAAAAGAAAGGACTACAGCAGTGCTTATACAAATCAAAACAAGAGACAGAACAGTCAAATAAACAGTAGGAAATCTGCACAGTCTTTGAGAATGTATTCTCATGTTTCCAAGAAACAAAAGTGCTGCATAGAAAACTTAACATTACTAAACATTTAGGAGGATTTTTAACTTGCTTCTTTTAAAATTCAAATAGTTCTTGCCATAGACTTGCCCGAAGTTCTATTAGTGCAGCATAGTTCAAGAGAATTACTAAAAACCGTACCTTTTAATCCAGGGATTTGCAACAGGAGCTCTCAAAGCTGAGATGTAATTAAACTAAATATTCAACCCAGGCAGAAGGCTTTGCAGGTGTGGAAAGGAGGAGGGGGTAAATTCAGCTCAGTGACTGTCACTTGGTGGAAAACCCTCCTGCTTCTATTCCATAGCACAGTTAAAAAATGTTTCTCTCAATGAACACAATCCAGGCTGACACCCACATTAGATCATATGGTAATGATATGTCTCCTGTATTGCAGCCAGAAACTTTATCAGCTCTTTTGCTTTCTTTTCCTCCTTCTTCCTTTTCATTTGCTTTATTTCTCTTTCATCTGTTTACAATCCCAAACTACTTGCACATTATAAGACAGATTCTTAGCTGTAATTCATCCTACTTACTTTATTTATGTCCCCACAGCATATATTTAGGAAAGTTTTCTTGGTTTTAACTACAGGGGGGTTTACGATTCATTAATGAAAAAAATGTTTAGCTCTCTCTCTTGTTTATAGATTTTGGAAATCAAGGAAATTATATAAAATTAATCTTTGAGTTAGGCAAACTAGAGATTAGTATCAAAAGAAAAGAGTTAGCTTTGACTAAAACTATTTAAACAGATATCAACCTGCCTTTGCTTATGCTATAATCATTGTCAAACTAAGTAGTATATAGTTTAATACATTATTCTCTTGTCTAATAATAGAGTTTGCATGTATTTTTTCAAATGACAGCATGATTTTGATATATAGGAAAATCATGTTTTCATTAGTAAAATGATTCTAACATTTGTGGTTAGAGCTGCTTTATATAAACTTTGCTTTTTTTTTTTTTTTTTTCCTTCGCTGCCTTCTCACCAGGACAGCAAAACAGAGGGGAAATTAGCTTTAACTGTTTGGGTTTTGTGTTGGTGGTTTTTTGTATATTTTAATTTTTTTAGTGGGTTTTTTTTTGGTTAGTTAGGGTTTTTTAAGAGACAGAAGAGATTTTTTTAAAAATATGGGATGAAAGAGGCATCTGACTTATTGTTTAAATTTATATTTTATTTTAGTAATTTCTGGTTTTATGCAAATGTCACTGGAAGACAAAATGCAAAATCTTTATTCCTACATACTTTTGAAAGTCTGAACTGAAATGAGAGAAAATACAATAATTGCTATTTATTTAGTAAACTGAACACATTGTGAACATGTGTAACTTCACTGTGCTGTTAGCTGTCCTATCTAAATGCTGAAGGCTTGTGTCTCTGTGTTTTGACTTGCATCCTTTTTATTTCTGCCCCTAGGCAAAGACCAGGTGCAAATCTGAAATTAAAGCCTGTAAAATGATGCTTAAAAGAAGTCAGGATTTTTTAGAAACATAATAGACTCTTGAAAGTTTAGCTGTCCTTCTCATCTAAATTCAAGAAGAGCCCTTATAACAGATCTTAAAATTGTTCTCCTTTGGTGGAAGAAAGCATGGTAGAGTAATTGTCTGTTAGTTTTGGTCTCTGTAGAACAAAGGTGTAATCAGACATCTTACATTACAGATTCCTTATATAGCTCACTCTAAAACTTAAGGATCAGTTATTCACCCCTAGTTCTGAAGCTAACTTCTTTTCCCTGCCTCTCCACTGGATTCAAGACTGCTAATGGTTTTTGTTGTGACATTTTCCTACATATGATTAGTGGTGTTCCAAGCTTTCATGCTTACAACAAAGCCTTATCTTTGTCCAGAAGTGTCACCACGAGGCTTGCTGAAATCTTGGCTGCATCTTAGTAATGTCAGTTATTTGAACCTTGGTCACCAGCTGCATCTGGTGTTTAAAAACATTTCAAAGCAAGATTTTGATGAGGAACAGGTCAGGGTAAACTTTTTGTCAGTTTGCTTCACAAAACCCATTCGTATCCTTTCACAGCAAAGCCTTAATACATTTGTTCTGATATCTGTCATGGGGTTGAAGGGTGTTGTAATTGAATGCCTCAGTAATTTCTTTGGAGGCAGGGTGGGGATGAACAGCCATCTCTCCTTCTCCTTGTCTTAGGCATTATTAGGATTCAAACCAAAATATGAAGATATAGGTGGTAACAGGTGGAGCACAGGGTGTCTGCTGGATGGACTGGGGGTTCTGTTTTCTTTCACGAAGTCCATTCGAAGAAGTTCAGAGGGGAAAAGATGCTATGAGCTTTAGAAACAATGAAAACATTTATTTTACCTGTTGATACCCAGAAGTAGAAGAGTTAGTGTGTTAGGTGGCCAGCCCTTACTGAAATGCAAAGTGGAGTTAGGTGGAACAGAGCAACTGAATGGGAGAGGATTTATGACATAGATTATTGATGTAATATCCTAATAATTGTTTTGAATCAAGAAATCACAGAATCGTTTAAGCTGGAGAAGACCTCCAAGGTCATTGAGACTAAACTTTGATCGCTGCCTTGCCAACCAGACCATTGCCCTCAGTGACAAGTCCAGTCTTTTCTTGAACATCTCCAGGGATAGTGACTCCATCACCTTGCTGGGCAGCCCATTCCCGTGCCAAACCACCCTTTCCATGAATAAATTCTTCCTGATGTCAAACCTGAACATGCCCTGATGCAGCTTGAGGCTATTTCCTCTTATCCCACCGCAGGTTGCCTGGGACAAGGGACCAACCCCCACCTGGCTAGGTCCTGCCATCAGTTTGCTGTGGAGAGTGATAAGGTCACCCCTGAGCCTCCTTTTCCCCAGGTTAAACAATCCCAGCTCCCTCAGCTGCTCCTCTTAGGATTTACACTCTAGACTCCCCACGAGCTTCGTTGCCCTTCTCTGCACACACAATATTTTCGTGCTTCCATGGGAATGCGGATCCTTTCTGATACAAGCATTCCTTGAATCCCACTCTTTGCCCCCTGCTGTGTCACACAGAAAATAAACAACCATAGAAAAAACTGCCAACCAAAGAACGATATTAAGTGATTATGTAATTTTACAGCCCTTGGTCATACACAGGGCCCAGTGTCAATCAGCTATCCTTCCCAGTCTGACCTACTTTGACTACTGCTTAGTCAATATAAAAAATCATCATTAGAACAGTTTTGGTTTCTATGTGATTTTATTACTCCAATTTAACAAACTTTTAGAGCTACATGCTGCTCCAAATACGGATTCCCAGAAAGTTACAGGCAACTGCATGTTAATGTTATTTATATAACAATATTTTTATTAAATTTTGATGGATAGCATCTGCTTCACTTGCTCTTAGCTTATTTTGTGGACCTTTCAAAGGGCAGTGGTGGGAAAGAAGGCAGGAGGCCTGCCTGCTGGTGAGTGCTTTACCTGGGTCCAGTGGAAATCTCTGCAGGAAAGAGGTGAATGCTGCCCTGTAAGGAGAAAGCATTTCCTGGGGAAATTGCTCCTGGAGCATGTGGCTGAGCTGGAAGAGAGGCATGTCCAGCAGGCACTCAGTGCTGCCAGAACAGGTTGAAGACTCCTCAGAGGAACTGACATAATCTGTCCCTGGGTGTGGAAAGAAAGGCTTTCTTAAGGGAGTCTGGGAAAAAATGGGTAACATTTATTGCAATCCAGAAAGCTCCTGGAATGAAACCAAAGCAGGAGGACAGGATCTATTCTGCAGGAACATGGTGTCCTGTGTCCCAGAGATACAGATTCTTACTAATTCTAAGTTTTCACTAGAGAAGAAGGCATTTTCTTGGGCTGCCTTCTAATAAATCCCAGCTTTGATGATCAAAGTCAGGTTAGCATTGTTGTGGTTGTTGTGGTAAAGAAGGGCAGGCAAGTCTGCCTCAAAGCTCTCATAAAACAGAGAGTTAAGTGCCAATCCCCATCAGGTAAGTGCCAATCCCCATCAGGAAGGGATGAAAACAGATCTCCTGCTTGGCTGCCTCATGGGAACTCTTTCCACCTCCTTGGTATCTCACACCTGGCCTTTTATGAACAGCTTCCTAGCATTTCACCTTCCACATTCACTAGGTACTACAGACTGTCTCTTCTTCCTACACTAGGCATAATAATTTCTTCCCATTAAGTGTAATAAACTGTTCTTCACAGTTAGCAGTGAAGTCCCTTTACTAAAAATGTGAGTAAATATGCACCCCAGCTTAGTAAACACTGATCCAGGTAAATATTGACCCAGGCACAGCCTAACAAGGTAGTTAAAGAGAAGAAATGTAATTTCTGGATATTCTGAGTATGAAAGTTTCCTTCAGTGCTCTGTGACCTCAGAAATTATCAGCCTGGACTCCTTCACATTTTTACAGATCAAAAGAGCTAATGTATCAGACTTTGGATGTGTGCTACCAGTAGCATTTTATTTATGCTTCTGTGAAAAGCAATACTTGTACAACTGTTGGAACAAAATGCAGTCAAACTTCAAAAGACAGAGCTCTCTCTTTGGAGGACTAGCGTGATCATATCCTTCACTTTGGTGTCTTTTCTTTGGAAAGGCCTGTCTGTTCCTAAACTGGACACTGGCTTTCATTTTCACTGGCTTTTCTATTCTCTCCTGAATCAAATAATGTTGTCCAGGTCTTTCTAGCAGCTGTTGAAGTTAACCACATATTTGATGCAGCCTTACTGTTTACTAGGATTTCAAACCTTCTGAACTTAACTTCTACCCTTGAGGAGAAAACATTCCTGCCTAATCCTCATGTTTTTGTAGTGTAGATGTACATTTTCAGATTGATCTTACCTCTCTCCCTCAAAAATGCAGGAAATAGGTAAAACTAGACTTCGTATGAGTCCCACCAGTTCCTAGCCATGCTACAAGCAAAAAATGAGGGGAAAAATAAAAGTGATTGTCGACCAAAGATCTCAGAACTTCACTTTGACTTTGCTTCTTCACCTTTAATTAAAGAAATTGAAAATGCAGGCAAAAACATTTGCTCTCACACTGATAGACACAATATCAGTACTCAGGTTCTCCATTTGCTGTACTTCAGTGACAGGCAGCATTAAATTTTGTTCCTGCCTGATTTCTAGGAGAGCATCAGCAACCTTCTGTCCTCCATAAAATTTCTTGTATGAAAGAAAGGGTGTGCTGACATAAGCAAAGGTTCCAGGAGTCTACAAGTTCCTGAGAAAGATGTTTTCCCAGAAAAGAGTATAATTTTGGGAGTGTGGGCAGTGAAAAAGGAAGTGATGACTGAAGAGGAGAGAGGATTAGTTTAGGTAAGAGGAGATTAATTTTCTTTCCAGTGAGAAGTTTTAGAAGTTTTTTCATCAGATTTTGGCCTTTCTCTATATTTTGCAGTATCTTGAGTTGCAGTCCAACTTTTTCCAAGGTTCAGATGAAAAATACAAACCTTAATTCTCATTTTGACGGCCCTTAGATCATGCTCTGGATAAGCTTCGTCATCCCAGCTGAATTACACAATGCCCTAGAAAAGGATGACAGTAATTCATGCAAATGTGGTAACTGTATTCCTTGCATGTACTCCTTTAGTCATGGGTTATGAACCAGCATTCGAAATGAGGCACATCCTGTGCAGCTCTGAACAGCCTATTCCCAGATTATGAAAAACATGTGAATACAAGGGTCAGCCTGGATTTCCAATTTAGTCATCACAGAGTAAACTTGTTCAGGGGGAGCTAGTGATTGCTTTACTGAGGAAAGTCCAGAAAAAGCAGTGGTACAGGAAGAAAACCAACATTTACATAAGGCACTGTGTCTTTTTCTCTGTGTTAAAATGCTCATTTTTGGCAATCTGTTGAGGAAGAAAATCCTAACTTCAGTCAAACATACAAAATGGCGACTTTGAAAATATAAGAAATGTCATCACAAAACTTACCAGTATGGACTGTGATTTCTTATTAAAGAGGAAAGAAAGGTGAAATGGACATTTAAAAATAATGCAGTAGAAGTTTTCAAATTTATATTCACAACATAAAGACCTAAAAATAAAAGTCTTGGGTATTTTGGGAAGAGTCTTTAAAATATCCATTGTATTGCCTTAAGCAACTAAAGAGTCTTTAACTTGCCTTAACCACATATGAGCTTTTCTTTGACTACTATTTAAAGTGTACATATATATTTCACTTTTATTCTTGTAAATGAGCTCTTCAAAGGATTGTGCTGACTAAGAAATTGCACTGATGTTCCTCAACAGAAATTTTCCATAGCCAACCTGGATAAAACAAAGTGAGATTTACTAAATGAAACAGAGTTTCATTCTACAAGACAAAACTTTAAATGTGATGGCAATTCCTCCAGTTACTGAATTACAGCTGAAAGTTAATTGGGAAACAGAAAAATAAAGAAGGCTATCCTTTTTTCTAGACCTTTTTCTACATTACTCATTGTTTTATTTCCTTCTTTACAATTAGTTTCTCAGTTACCTTTGGGAATATTATGTTCCAAAAATTTTAATTTAGAGGATAGCACACATCCGCTGTGTTCCAGCTGAATAAAAGTTAAACTACTCTTATTATGAATATTCTTGTTTTGCATTTATTTGTCTCACTTTTGGTCTTTTGGTTGGTTTGTTTTTTAGATCTGCATATGTAATAAATGAATTTATGAGCATGCTGGGACACATCTCCAGAAGACACAAATCATACTATTCTTATTGAAATTGCAACATCCTGTGTTTTATGCCATTTCAGAACCTAGCCACTGATTTTCTTGACTCATCCTCATCGATCAAAATATATGAGGAACACAAACCCTTAAAGGCTGAAGTAAAAGTGACTAACAGTTTTTTGAAATACCTCTGACAAATTTTGATTTTCAAAGTGCAGTTTCTGAAAATCAGGGGTTGCACAATGCACTGGAGGATGGACACAGAAAACAGCAAAGCATCCATGCTATCTAACAGCTTTTGAAAAGATCAGTGTATTATACCAAATACTAAATTTAAGGATCAACATATTGTGCTTTAATTGTAAAAATTACATAGGATGTTTCAAAATGAGTTTATCAACTTTTTATTGGAAGATGGAAAGCTTGCCTCTGAAGAAGCCACGTGTGCCTGCAAGGAAAAATCTATTCAGAGACTGTTCACTTATAAAACAAAACCCACTCCAAACTGTATTTTGAGACTTGGATAGGTTAGAACAGTTTTTTCTGAAAATGTTGTTCAGTGTGCTCCTGCACACTGCACCTCCTTCAAAAAATTTGAATCAGCTACACAAGAGGAAATGCCTATCTTTCAGTCATAATTAGAAAATTCATCTCTCTGAGGAGTTCAGGCTGTATCTAACCTACTTTTAGTCTGCAATGCCGTTCATTCTTGTGTCAATTTAAAATGAGAAAGAGTTGACAAAAGAAACAATGGAATTAAGTCAGAGAAAATAAACAATTATTGTACAAATTATTAGGTGTGAGAAAAGCAGGTTTTAAAAATACATCCAAGAAAATGCTAGTAGGTCATAAATTCTGTTGAACATTTTTGGCCTCACAAACCCTTATTTTTGTGGCTTTATTTTGTTTGTTTGTTTGTTTGTTTGTTTGTTTTTCCCTAGAAGTCTCACTATGGCTATAGGTTAAGTCAATTTTAGCCTGAAGGACACTTGATATCTAGTGTGAGATGCCTAACTAAGAACCATCATCTATTTATTAAGGGAATATCCAGGATGGAAGCAAATATAGTTTAGAATGCCTCCATTTTGCAACCCTCTCTTCCTTCCTGCGTCCCAGAGGTGTTGCATTCCCCCAGCTTTAACAGAATCAACATCTGTATTTTGGACTACAGCAGGCTGGCAGGGACAAGCCAGGGTTACTCAGGTTTAGGATTACTTTAATACATCTTTATTTTGTTTTGTGGATTGGAAGTGCTAAACCTGAGGTTACCGGGATCTCTTCACCACTTTGTTATTACTGTTCCCAGGACACACAGGGGAAAGCATTGCCAGCCTGAGAGGCTCAAAGACCTCATTTTTCTGTGGAGCCCAGGTATCCACCTGCAATGACAGCAAAACATTGCTCTGTGTGTAGATCTCAATGCCACCCCCTGTCCCCATGGCCCACAGCCTCATCTCTGAATATGTTGACCCCCATCCACAAATATTGCTGGTCAGACATTTTATATGAATGAATATAGAGTTATGGAGCTGGCACCATCTACTGAAATTTTCCCTTTTTTCCTGCAAGTTTCCCCACGGCCTCTCCATTCTTGTGTTCATTGAAAACAGTTTGGTGCTACTTTCCAAATCAAGCATTCTTTGTATGGTTTCTTTTTCAAATAGTGAACTCGTAATTTATTACAGTATGTTTCTGATTAAAGGAGAACAATATTAGTGATGCCAAAAAAGTATGAAATGTAATTGTCAAATAAACTGGAGATAACAAAATGACTTTTGTAGTTCTTAAAAGTATTTGAATCTTGAAAGTTTCAGCCTGTTTTAGATTACAATTTTTTTATAGCTTTTCTTAAAAGGTATATCTCAGTATATTTTATTTCTAAAAACCAAAGCCATAATATGACCTTCTCTTTGTAATAAAAGATCAGCAGATGTAGATGATGAAAATTCACATTGTTGTATTTCAGGTCAGAACTTTTAAAAATAATACTAAATATCTTTCATCAATGAAAAAGAGAGGCAAATTACAGCTTTGTGACAGAAGTTTGTACAATATTTACCAGTCTGAGAATTACTGGGCCTATTCTGAAAAATGTGAATTTTACCTTTTACATACTCTAGCTTTTAACCAAGACACAAGGCTATATTTTCATCTTGTCTGGTTAAGATGTGATGTGCATTTAGGCATTTGCCAGTTTGTAGACTAAATGAGAAGGAATTGTGTTTTGGTGGTGAGGATAGATAAGCCTTGTGTTGGATGATAAGTGGGACCATGAAAAATATTGTGCTGACCCTATGACTCCTTTGACTATGAACTCTTGACTTAGGGCAGCTGGCAATTTAATAGTAAATTAGTACAAAATGTGCTTAATTAAATACGGAATTTCTAGGCATTCAGAGTACCTAACCCTCTTTTTTTCCATGGTTTCATTTTGTTTGTATAAAGCTGGTGAACAGAAATGACTGATGTGACATGTGCAACAGCTTTACCAATCTCTGACCTGCAGTGTGCCCTTCTCCCAGACTTTCCAGGCTTATCTTATGTGTAAAAGCTTGATTTTTAGTTTAGATCTACTGCTTACTGAATTTTGGATTTTTGTGTTAGTTTTTCAGAAGTCCAAGAATCCTTTTGTGCATCCTTTTCTTCTTTCTATCTCTCAGCTCTTAGAGAACAACATATACCATATAGGCAGCAACTGGGTAAAAGGATGTTTTCTATCACCATGAAAATGGTTTTACATCAATGAATATTTTGCTTTAGAAACCGTAGAATTAACCTTTTTATCTGCATATAATTTTCTTTGTCTTTATAATCATCTATCACTTTGAAGGCAAAAAGACACAAAATCATCAGAGAGGAAATCTGATTTTCCAAATTGTGTGTTGAAAAAGTACAATAATATTTAATAGAATCAAAATTAATGTTGTATAGTATTTTTAAAACAACCAACACAATCAAATGTAAAATCAATGAAAAATTCCATTCTTACTACAGACCACTTTTCTACATCCTGTTCCATGTAAAAATTCTGTGGAAAGAATTTCATTCAATACTTGGTTCTCCTGGATTCTAAGTAACTCCTATACAAGCACATTTATTTTATTCCCATCTAACTCAGTTACTCAGCTCTACTGATGGTTAGCAAAGGTTTCCCAATATTTCCCAAACATGAGTGTCTGCTGCAAATTAAGCCAATCACACTTTGTTCTACTTTGTGTGAGACATCTCATGACAGTCTTCTTCACAGCAACATTTTTTGTGCTTGAAGTGCCATCACTTCCTTCTTGTTCTCCAAACTGTTAATTCTCTATTTTGCTTGCTACACTTTTCATCCAAATATTCTGATTTTTCATTTATTCTTTTATTTATGATTTTTAAGGTATCATCCAATCTAAACCGTTTATGATTCTCCCATGCATTCTCTTATTTAAATCTTAAAGCAGGGTACTGGAAGACTGCTCCAAAGACTCCACAGGCACTTCTCATCAGTAAACACTAGCAGAACCCAGCAAAACAGTTCTGATCAGATTTGAGCCAAGATCCATTGTGTGTGTCTTGGAGGCAGCAGCAAAAATATACATATGGTGGGGAGGTTATTTCTGAACACTTTTGCATTTAACAGCAAATGGATGACACTGGACATCCACTTCAAATGGAGTAAGAGAGTTTTCTGAGACTTCACAACAAATTAGACGTGCACAAAGACTGCTGTTCTCCTTGAGGGATTGCAGGCTTGGATTTCTTCAGTTTCTCTGGTGTAAATATTGCAGAATAAAATTTAATATAAGGCTATGTCCAACCTATTATAACTGGGTTTACAGCAGTAATTTAAATTGGACTGATTCAGTTCTTTTTAGCTTTGCATAGATTATTTGTAAATGTTTAATGGGAAGCACATATTATTTCAGATAAATCTTGTGGTTTGTTTAATTTGGTAAAGAAAATATATTCCTATTTGTTGATGCATGTGAAGTTAAAAATTCTGGAGTAAATTTGCAAGTTTTCCTTTTCATTGGTACAATGAAAACGTGGATGCGGATTTTATAGCCATCCATTTCACATGAACCAGTTACTGGGGGAACATATTAATGCTGAGACACACAATTATGTGACTTTTAGGCATGAAAGGACAGGCAGGCAACTTAAAAGTTTCAACTCAACAGGGCTGTAGAATCATATAAAGACACCACAGGTTTTTTCTGGCATTGGGGAGACTGTTTGCAATCCAGATATTTGCTTGTGAAAGCCCTTCTTGGAGGGTGGATATGGAAAAGGCAAAGTAGTTGTGCTTATTATATTTTGTAGTAAATGTCACTAAATGTAAGGCAGTCCAGTAAGCAAAAATATGTATGCCTTGAAAAGTTTATGCTTTAGTACATAGTGCTATAAATAATGAGTGGTACCTAGGAATAAGCATATCTTTTGGAAAAAATACATCATGCAGATAATTGAATGGGAATAAATTAAAATATTAACTAAATTAAAGGAGGAAATCAGAAGATAAGACAGAAAAGGGGGAAGGAGAGTACTAGATGGAGACAGATTAAAAACCTATTGCTTACCAGATTGGATCACTAAAGTTTTCCTCCCCTGAAACATATATTTTTCTGATATCTTCTCCCATTATTCACCAATGAGACTTTAATAATATGTACACTTAAACATTCACACAGGGTAATACTTCTTTCTACTTTCTCTCACACCAACAAATTTCTCGGGTAACTCCTAGAAAAAGTAACCCATATTGTTACAAGACAAATTCTGTGTTCCAAGTTTCTAAATTAAAAAGTGGACTTCCTAAAAATCTCTAAATGGCAGAAAACTGACAGAGTGGAATGAACACTGGAATAACATCATTAAGTGCTAGACTCCTTTCAAGCCTGCATGTGGTACAGAGGGCACTAAAAGCAGCCTCTCTGCTCTCTGACCTTGACTGGACATTTCAGTGGGCTGCCTTGTTGTAGTTTTTGGGTTTCTCAGAGTTAAGAAACCCAAGATAAGAACAGAAGAGTAAGAAGCTCTCAGAGGCATGTTGGAAAGCTCCTGTAGCTTATGTAGGATGGGCCCCAATGGAAGCAGAAGTCTCAGAGATAATAATAAATTAGCAGGCAAATCTGTTTATTAGATAGGCATTGCATGGTTTTTTGGAATTTTTTAATAAGAATTTTTCCTCAAATATTTATTTCACATATTTAACAAATTTAATTTGGTTTATTTAACAAATAATTCTGCTCTTTGGAGTAAGTTAGTCACTAAGTGTTTTTTTTTCTTCCGAACTCATCCAGTTTTGCACATAATTTAAAAGAAAACATTTTTTTCCACAAGCCACAGGAAGTTCAAAATGCTTATTTAAAAGAGGGCAATGAACGCTTCCCAGTATGATGTAAAAGTAAAATAAATACCATTCTCAGTCACATACTGTTCAGACAGACACAGAACAGATATAGGCGGGGCTGGAAGAAAACACACTGCATTAATAGGCTGAGAAATTAAAATAGTTTGAATAGCATTATAATAGGCCATTTGTTCATGTTATTATAGTGCATTTGCTCAAGGCTATTTTCATTACTCTCCAGATACATGTCTTTTGCCCTATGGCAGAACACTGAAACACTTTTTTTCTCACAAATAGTTTGGAAGGAAAATTTTTGTGTGAATGTGATATTCTGAGTAAGAAATACAGTAATATAGAGGGTTTTTTGCAACTTCTTTTTATTAAAGATAAATTACAATAGGAAAGACTTAGAAACACATTTCCCAAAATAGGTGTCAATGATCAGAAATAATTCTTTTCCTCCAAACCCAAACTCCTTAACCACACTCTTATTCTTGTATTTGAAAGATTCTTTTGACAAACTTTTGTGTGAGTGCTTAAATTTAAAGGATATAGCAAATTCCTTCATCTTATTGCACACAAGATATTTTCTTCCTTTATTTCAGTTAGTTTTGAATAAGACCATAAATAAATAGGTCAATTTTGCACATCAGCTCAGTTGTGATTGTTTAGTGGGACATGTGGAAAAATTCTGTCCTTCTGAAATGAGACCACACATCTGGGTATAAGCATATATTTTGGGAATTGTATTAGAAAATTTAAGCTACTGTGAAATCACGCATGAATAAAACATTAGCGGAAGAGTGAGCAAATATTTCATGTACTGAAAAAGTGTTGGCTTGCATACACTTTCATAAAGATTTGTATTTTTATTTCTGCAGGACATGTTTAGAAGGACCATTAATTTCACTAATAATGGATTTAGCCCAGATTGCATTTTTCTCCACTAATAATTAAGCCACCATTTCACATCTCCCAGCTCCAGTATCTAACAGATTAGTCTTCCTGGGCCTGACATTCTTCATGTAGGGAATATCTTTGAAATAGCATGGGATGTACTGCTGTGTGTTCATGATGCTGTTTTATGTTATTACCATGGGCAGAGTACCAGGCACTTATGGTGGAAACACGTTTAGTAAATTATCCAGAGAGAATGCACAGGCTTCTTGGCAGCATCACTCTTTTGCTTATTGCTTTTCAGTGTACTAGGAGTACTTCTAAATATCAAGTAGGAAAAGTTTTTATGCCAGAAAACATATTTCTGCCACCTAAAAATTGAAACAATAGAAAATTTAGGGCTGTAGACTTTGCTGGGTTTTGACTAGAAGTGTTTCTTTTCAGATATTTATCTAGTTACATGAAATCAAAGCTAATCAGTACTCTAGGAGCTATGGTACAAATAATAATATTAGAATTATATATATTTAAATGAGGCTTAAGAAAGTCTGGTTTTTGTGTTCCATCCTTGCGATTTCTTAGGAATATGTACTTTGCATTTAGCAACGCTCATAAAAATACAGAGATATTGACTAAGGCAGCAACCAGAAAACAGCAAAAGTCACTAAACTTGAGTAACATTCTTGGCATATGACTTGCCTTTCAAAGATGGATAATTTCTGCCTTTGAACTGTTCTCTCTCAGTGATTTTAAAATATATTGACAGTTGTTGCAATTTCTGCAGAAGGTAGCATTCAGATGTTGATTTGAACCAACTTCCATATGTATATATGTTCAGTAAAAACAAACACAGAAAAAAAAGGAAAATAATTTACAACATATCTGAATATTTGAAAATATTTTGCCCCTATATGCACCTAAATGTAGTGATAACTCAGAATTCAGTCTTGGTTAAATACCTTTTAATTCCCATAGGTGTGTGCAATTTCCAGCTCATGATTTTTCAGACAGACATTTCTATAGACAGGTGCTGAATCTTAGGAACAACTTCACATTTTATAAATATGCTTACAGCTGTTTGAGATTTTGGATATGATTCATGGAGACAGGCAACCCCTAGGATCCCACAGATAAATTATTGCTTGCATTAGTCTGAGTTAAAATTATACTTTATAAGATGGTCATAAATATTAGTCAATCCATGCACTGTAAATATTAGGTAACACACTGGTTTTGACATGCACATTCATATTTCTTGATCCACTTTGTAGATATGCCCAAGTGTGGACACAAAATGAAATTGAAATTATTAGCAGGGACTAATTTTCTTCCTCTAAACACTAAAACATAACCCACCTATTATTACATATATTGTCTGAAATCTTAGCCCAGTACTGGTTTGCTCATTACTGAACAAGCTTGCTGAACCATATCTGTCCATATCTGAAAATTAGGGCATTTTTCTGGAGCTTGCTAATGATTTCCTAGCAGCTGAGCATCCAGTTGAATGGATGGTTTCTCTTTATTTTACTTAAAAGCCATTGAATCATTCTTCATTGATTGCTGTGACCACATCAGTGTAGGTTTAAAAAAATAGATGGCTGCAAACTATTAATGGTTTAATGAAATATATGGTTTTTCTGCTGATAAATGTTAGAGACAGTAAGATGCCTCTTTTAACACCTTTAGCACTGCAAATATGCTACCTTTATAAACATCCTTTGGAAGTGTTTTGCTGCTAATTCTACTGGACCTCAATGAATATCATTTGTAAACAGACAAAAAAGAAAAGTGTTTGAGTTACTAAAAAGTGTTAGGGCTTGATAAATAAAATCGTATTAGCATTCTATATTCTTCCTTAAAATTAATTAATGAACAGATAGCTGACAAGCAAAGAGTAAAGATAAAAAATTGGGAATGATTAACAGAAAGCAAATGAAATGCAGTTTTATGCATCTTGGCTACAGAGAGTCATAAAATACTACTTGTGCTATGACAGTTGCTTAAATATTTAGTAGAATAAAGCAAATTATGCATAAGAGAATATGACTATAAATATAACTGCAATCAGGAAGCTGTATAACTAGAAAAAAATGAATTTAAATTGAAGCCAGAAGCATGGAGATGTCCTATTGTCCTTTTTTTCCAGTGGGGGACTGTTTTTTCATATGTGAATGTCAGCAGGGAATCTTGGCCTCTCCATGGGTATGGGAGTCTGCCCCAACTTGACAGTTTTAGGCCAATTGCCAAAGAAAGTGTGCTTTTCATCATTAATAACAAACAATTTTGCTACTGATTAGTGATTTTGAGCTCTGTCACTAATCAAAAATTTTCTGATTCTGCCTTTTCCAATGTGTACACAGACAGCTTTCCATTGTTTTGTGTTGCTATGGGAAATTGGACAATTTGAATTGTCAACTACAATTGACAAAAGGAAAAGAGAAATTAAACATGAAAATATTCAAATCAAAATAGGAAGAGGACTGAAAGTTACTTCAGTTTCATATAATCACAGTGGTTTGTGTTGGAAGAGAGCTTTAACAGGATCTCACTTCAAGCTCCCTGCCATGGACAGGGACACCTTTCACTAGACTGGGTTGCTCAAAGTCTCATCTAACCTGGCCTTGAAGACTTCCAGGAATGGCGCATCCACAGCTCCTCTGGTCAACCTGTTCCATTGTCTCATCATCCTCACAGAAAAGAATTTCTTACTAGTATCTGGGAAGCTAGTCTTTTCCAGTTTGAAGCCATTCCTTCTAGTTGTGTCACTACATGCTCTTGTAAATAGTCCCTCTCCACCTCTCTTGTACTTGTACACCCTTCAAGTAGTGAGTGGGATGCCACAACTAGGTCACCCTAAGCCTTCTCTTGTCCAGGCTGAAAAACCACAATTCTCTCAGCTTCTCCTCATAGGAGAGGTGCTCCATCCCTCTCATCGTCTTGGTGGCCTCCTCTGGACTTGTTCCCACACGTCAACGTCCCTGTGCTGGGAGCCCAGAGCTGAAGCAGCCCTGCAGGTGGGGTCCCACAGGAGCAGAGCAGAGGGGCAGGTTCCCCTCCCTCCCTGCTGCCCACACTGCTTTGGATGCAGCCCAGGACACCTTTGGCTCTCTGGGCTGGGAGTGCCATGGCTGGGCCATGTCCAGCCTCTCATCCATCTGCACCCCCAAGTCCTTCTCAGCAGGGCTGCTGTCCATCTGTCCGTCCCTCAGCCTGGATTGATACCAGGGGCTGCTCCAGGTGCAGCACCATGCACTCAGTCTTGTTAAACCTTATGAGATTTCATGGAGCCATTTCTTGAGCCTGTCCAGGTCCCTCTGGATGGCATCCCATCCTTCAGGTGTGTCAGGCACACCACTCAGCTTGGTCTCAGCAGCAAATCTGCTGAGGGTGCACTCGACCTCTTCATCTATGTCAATAATGAAGATATTAAATGACACTGGTCCCAGTACAGATCTCTGAGGGACAGCACTTGTCACTGATGTCCATCTTTCTGAGCCACTGATCACCACCCTCTGGATACCACTATCCATCTGCTTTCTTATCCATCTAAGAGGCTGCTCATAAAATCCATTGCCCTCCAGTTTAGAGGGAGGGATGTTGGGGTGGATGATGTCAAAGGCTTTAAAGAAATCCAGATAAAGAGCATCCTCATCCTCTCACTTGTCCACTGTTGGAGTCACTCAATCACAGAATATCACTGGGTTGGTCAGACAGGACCTGCCCTTGGTGAAGCTGTGCTGGCTGTCTTGAATCACTTTCTGGAAGCTGAGAAGACTACAGATGAATACTGCCTCTTTAAGAACAACATTTTTCATTGTTTCAGGTAAGGTGAAGCATTCATAGTAGTTAATGTGGTGAAACAATTCTTGGTGTTGTGCTGAGTTCCAAATGAGTATTGTGATCAGAGGTTCAAATTCTTCCTTCCAGAAAGGAGTTAAGATAATAAAGGAGTTAAGATAATAGTACTATCCAAACACAAGAGGCTAAGTTTGGGCCTCAAAAGGAAACTGAAGCTGCATTCCTGTGGGAAAAAACCAACCAATCAACCTTATTAAAAATACTTCTGTCACAGCCAAAGTGCCTCTTTCAGAGTAAGGCCAAGGGCATTTTGAGCCTGTAGGAGTAAGGGAATGCCAGCAGCAATGAGAGCCACTCTACAAGCCCCCTATGCATCATTTTGAAGAGAAGCTTTGGTTTCCTTCCCCGATATTTCAGATTTCACATCTAATTTCACAACTCGTCCTTTTTTATTTCCAGAAAAAAAACCAGTATTTTTTAACAAAACTAACTGAACTGAGGACAAAATGGAAGCTTTAATTATGAATGTTTTGTCTGTTTTTTGGTTTGAAATACTTCTTGATGAAATATAAAGACATTTTGTACCTCAAAACCATGAGTAATATATACATTGTTTTGAATGACTTAGATATCAGAGGAGTGTCTGAGCATCTTTAATTTGAAGAGTATACATGAAAACCTTCTCTAAGGAATAATATCATATCTTTAGGCAAAAAGGTTATTTAAAATTAAACATTCAGTTAATTCCTGCATATTAGTAGTAGTCAGATCTCAAGAGATTCAGTAGATATGACAGCAGAAAGTCAAATAAAAACAGCAGAATAGACAAAAGTTTTTTGTAAATCCAGTTTTATCCAAAGCCAAAAGAAAAGTATACTGCCCTCACTACTTATGCATCATTTCAACTCTTAAAAAAGCAAAATAGTACTGTGGTTTAAATGCTGCACTATCATCAAACAGCTGGGTTTGCAGGGTTTTTACACTGGAGATAAAGAGGGAAGTATCTACTTCTTGTTTTTAGGAACTCCCTCTTTTCTGCTGTTTGCCTGTGCATAGTTGCTAAACTGCAAGTTCTCCAAAGGAATAAGATTTTTGATAGAAAGCCATTGAAAGTCATGGTTAATACATCAAGTGAAAATCCAAAAATAAAAAAAAACAACCTAAACTTAGTACAAAGGCAAAAAAAAAAAAAAAAAGATAAATTAAGAATTTCTTTTCAGTTGGTCTCAAGCTAGCAAAATTTATTCTCCTCAATCCTGAATTTGAGCTCACTATACTGTAGAGCTTGTTCTAAGAAAGGACAATTGTGGTAGAAGGGATCAAATCACTGACACAGGAACAGATTGTTTACCCTCCAACCAATCCAGGAACCTGTTACTGTGACATGAAGAGGAGGAGGAAGAAGAGTAGAAGCAGTAAGATGAAGCAGCTGCCATGAGGCAGGGTGTCACCCTCCAGGAGTGTAAAGAAATAATGGGAGGTGTTAGTGGAGAAGTGGTCCTCTAAAGGCACCAGAAGCCCTCTGCTGAATTATGCTAAGCCTCACAGACCCATACTCAAAAATTGTATTAAATGTGGATAGTCAGATGGTAAAAGACAAGAATTTCCAAGGTGCTAAGTTCTTACTGCTACCAGTTGACTTCACAAGGCTTGTGGATGGTTAAGTGAGAAGTTGCACCACATTAAGAAAAAATCAGTTGTGTTTAAAAAAAATAAAAATTTAAAATTCCCTCTAAAACTGCTGTCTACTTTCACACATACCAGTATGGAAATGGTTACAAGAGATGTGCTGGAAGAACATTTGCCACATAAATAATTTTGTGTTTCAGTGCCAGAGATCTTTACTCTGTCTTTAAAACCCCATGAAAATATTTCCAAACAATGGTGCAGAGGATTATAGAGGAATAACAGAGGAGGGAAAATGAGGAAAATATTCCCAAACGAAGACACCAGCACACATTATTTGACTTCTTGAATTTTTAATAAATCAAAAATTTTTATACTACTAAATACCATTTTCCGGTCCTGTCAGCTAGAAGTGCCATTCTTGCTAAGTGGATTGCAGGAGAGGGGTATCAGTTTGCTCTACAGTATTCAGCCTTCTTGCATTTACTAACCAATTTGATTACTTTCTTAACATGTTCTACCAAAAATAGTTCTCTAAAATCACCAATTTTAGCTTCTAATATTACTTTAAAATGCAAATGTTTGAAAAAACTTCCCAGTCTACTTGTACTGTCTTTCGACCAGATGGGGAATTTTGAAATATATTTCCAAGTATCCAAAAATGAACTTTTTCGTAAGAATTGAGTAAAGAATATGTGAGGGCACACATTGTTGTTGCTGTAACTAATAAAATACCAGAATTTCTCTCTCTCTCTTTTTGCTTTTTTATTTTTTCTTTTTCTTTTTTCTTTTTTTTTCTCTTCTAAGCATTTTGCCACTCATAAGGACAGTAGCCACACAATATCTGAAGAGATTTGGGCAAAGCTGCATGATATAAACTGCATAATTTCAACCATGCACTTGCATCCTAAACTAATTATTCCCATTAGTATTATTTCTGAGTACATTTTTACCATGGTATCATTTTTTCCACTTGTGTAGCTGTGTGACTACAGAGACACAAGTAACAGGCACACTGCTTACCCCATTAAATCGCATTATAACAACCACATTTTAAAATGTACTGCAAACTATCTTTGCAAGCAGTACAGTAGAGGAAAAAATGCCATTTGAATTCCTACTTCTAATCTCAATACTAATGTATTAAATCAACGTGATAGCACCACTGATCTTGGGGTGTTCCTGCACAGGACCAGGAGCTGGAAGACCCTGGTGGGTCCCAACTCAGATATCTATGACTGCATGATTCTCTCAAATACAGCAGGCACCCCAACTGTGTATGGCATTACAGCAGTGGAGCACTGCACTGCTTTTCCCATGTAACTTGGCAACACAGGCACTGTGTGACAGATGTGCCAGCCAATGAGCCCTGTAAATCCCAACTGCATTTCCTGGATCTTTTGGTGAATATAACCCTCCCTTGAAAACTGAGAAGATCACTAGAGTGTTCTGTAGGAGTGAAGTCATCATTAAACCTAGGTTTCCATGGTTAAGAAATATTTGCAGTTCATTTTCCTATATTCAAATACATATGTAAACTTCTTCCCAACCAGTAAGAGATTCTGAAGTAATTTATAACTCTTTGTACTAACTCCCAGAAACTGCAAAACCACATCTATTAAGAGAAGACAAATGGTGGAAAGTGAACTTCCACATTAAGAAATATACTTGGAAAATAGTATTTTCTATTATTTCATCACATCTAACTGCACTGGCCATCCAATAAGACATCCAAGGTGATTCTGGAACTGAGAAAAACAAAAAAGACAGATTTCTTGTTTATTGATTCCTATGTGTTAACAATGGAGAATGACTACACATTAACACTGACCTAGAAGACAGCTCTGGAAGAACCACAGCTGCAGCTTGCTGCTAAAAGCATCTACTCTAAACAGACAAGATAGACTCCTGAATGGTTTGGAAACACAAACATTACCCCTGGAGTGGCAGCAGATCTCAGACTGGTGATAGTGTCAGAGAGAGTGGTAATAGTTGGGGGGAAAACACTAAGTAAAAGCAAAGATAAGAAGAAAAGGGACATTGAAAGGAGCAGGGGATAATGAAACAGTGCCAGAGAAGAGACAACTGTGGCTTAGATGGAGGTGAGTTAATGGTAGTTACAGGTCCACATATCCCCTAGGCTGGAATGTCTCCAATCCTCACAGGACCCTTCTTGGGCTACATCTGGAGCTCCCCTGGTAGCTGAAGTCTCTGGCTAGATCTTGTCTCTGAATTTCACCCTGGAAGATGCCTAGGAAAGAAAGAAGATGATCTGAGTTTTACATTTCCCAAAATTCTCTTTTGCATGTCTCCAGGGTCAGAATGATACTTGGGAGTGCAAGAGTTAACAGCTGGGCCCTGTCATATCCCTTCTCCTCCAGGACAGCTGCCCATGCCATCTGGTAGAAAAGTGGTTTATACCTCACACAAAGTCTCTCTCTCACCTCACAGTCACTACAAGGCCTGTTTATTCCACTGTTGGAGCATATTCCCTCCTTTGCATTTTTCTGTTCCCATGCACTTATTCATAACAGATGACATCGTTGCAGGACCAATGTATGCCGAAGGTGTTTTCAGCCTTTGTAAAAGCTCTAAAACATGTGCAGAAAGTCCATTATTAGCCTAGGTTTGTAAAAAGCCCTCCCTCCCTCTTTTATTGTTTCCTTTTGGTATCCTTCCATACAGCAAAGTCTACATATATATAACCCAAATATTTAGGACCCCAAGCTCTCAAATGCAATCCAAGCCTGCTCATTTTCTTGACAGAGAGTAAGGCTGTGATTAGACATGAAATAACTGTAGATAATAAATCTGCTCCCAAGGACTGAGTAATCTTATTACAAGTGGGAAATGATGGTTTACTCATCAACATGTGGAGTGCCTTAAAAGTGCTGTAAGAGCCAAACTAATGTAGAGAGGCAGGGAAAGTCTGCTCGGAGAAAAGAAGGAACCACTGGTGATGTTTTACATATGTAGAGACTTAATGTTGGAAAGAAAAATCATGTATATTATGTTCACCCTCAAAAACGGGCTAACTATAAAAATATTTGGGATGTGAGGCCTGCATAAGAGCTTCCCATCAGCATAGCAGTTTTGTTTGATGTTCTTAATAGAGGCAAGAACATATGTTGCATGTTATGGAAAGGAGATAAAAATTCGCTTGGAAGTGCATTCTCTTTCTGCTTGGAAAACTTCGTGGTGAGGTGTCAGTCTGGAGTTACATGAAATGCAAAATTTGCTTCCAAAAGGGTCTTCTTTTGAGCTAGCTGTGGGTGTGCTAGTGTAATTCCTTGGGACAAAAGGAAATGTATGCGATTTTCCAGAGAGACAATCAATTTTTCTCCTGAGCTCTTTTCTTCTTTGCATGATTTAATACAATGCCTATAATGAGAGCTGTTTCCACTGGGACAGAGGCTGTAATATCATTTGAACAGAACCTGTAATTGTTGACACTCAGCATGGTTTTACGAACTTTGCCAAACTAGAATGCTTAATTGTCACATTTTTTCTCTTTTCATCTGTGAAATGTCGGTGCAATTTTTTAATTCACACAATGAAATCTGAACAAAAATCAAGCCCTAAGCAGCTCTTTGTGTGTTTTTGCTGTTTTTTTTAAAACAACTGGCTGTGGAGGAGTGTTTGCTTTCAGGGGTCAGAGGTGGTATTCATTCATCAACAGTTCAGGAACTGAAATGAAGTTTTTTATTGGGAAATAAAACACCATGAACATCTCTCTCAGAGCTAAATTAAATGTTGGCTTTATACCTGTCAGTCTGCATCTTTCATTCAGCAATCACAAAGATGTTCAGAGAGGTGTTAGTATTTGAGCTAGTTTATAAGCCTTGAATATTTGAATTGTACTTCATTCTGGCCAAATGGAAGAAACCCTTGAGCTCCTTCCTAGAAAAAGCTGACTGCCATCCTCAAAGCCAGAGCTCCAGATGTGTGCAGAGGTTGAGCAACATTGGGGAAATCGTCTCCACAAACTGATGAGAGTACAGAACTGGGTGTTTTTTTGGGTTGAAATTGTCTACTTTGTCAGAATGAGAAAGAAATTCAAAATATAGGCTCTACTCTTTGCAAAAATCAGTTTAATTTCATGAACTTTCAAGGTAAATATGCAACCTTTGTTCCTCTGTAACAAAGAGCAAAATTCTGAATCACTTTTAGTACAGAAAGATACTGCCCTTGTGTTTGATAAAAATACCTATTAAAAGATAAAAATAGGGTAGCAGTGGTAAGGCAAGTACCAAAGAAAAATAACGACCAGAAAAATGAGTTAATGGTTTCAGCAAATTGAGATCAAATTAAGGATTGACCAAGGCAGTATTTTAATAGCTCCCCAGGAAGCAAAGAATCAGGGACACTTAAAGCCAGGGAAGTAGGCAAGACAATGTCACCACTGTGGCAGTTCTGGAGCTTGTCAGTGAGGTCCAGAGGAAGCAGAAAGAAGCAACCTGAGGGACAGAAGGAAAACTTTTAAGTTTCATCTCATGATGTAGACTAGCTGGTTGAGCTAATACTGTCCTGAGGCTGCTTACAGCACCCTGATGAATGCAAAAGTAGTTCAGAAATTTGGAAGGTGTGTTATTTAGTGGTTTTTAAGAGCAGGCTGAAGCAGTACAGAGTACAGAAGGATATGCTGGCAATCACAAGTATGAATTCTCCTGTTATTGAAATAGAAAAATATGCTATAAATAAATGTCTGAGAAGCCCTGGTGCTTACTGCTTCAATGCTTGAGCTGGTCTAGGCAGTAAATAAATAAGTATTGCTATTTTTTTCCAAGCTGGTGGGTAGAATGCTCTCACGAAGTTTCCAGTATTTTATGCCTATGTCTTGGTCATAGACCACAAGTAAAACTTTTCCATGAACACTTTGAAATTTCCACTTCTGCACAAAAATTGGGAAATTCAGTCATCATTAGCATAGGAGGAAAAAAATGGAGTATCAAGGAACTTATACCAAACTCTTGCACCACAAATTTGTTTGAGACTTTGTTTTCACACCATGTGTGTCTCCTATGGCACTCCTTAACTTGTTATTGTGAATACAAGAGCACAGCACCATCCATAACGGGACAAACCTGAGGACTTCAATCCACATAGGATCTGGAACATTCATGAAAAGAAAGTGTCTGGGGCTGTTCCACAGAGGTCCCACAGGACCTCAGAAAGTGAAGTGATGGTGGAGTGATCAAAGTAGAGTCTGTGGTCTGTGTGGGGAGCAGAGGACAGCATGTGAGAAAGATGGGACAGCTACTGTGATGGAGCAGGAACAGGGAAGGTGTTTTGTCTGGCATCAGAGCTACTGCTGGGAGCTTTGGTCAGACTTCTCAGACAGGCACAGGAGGGAGAGAGGTATCTCCTCTTGCTTGGTTCCTCCCATTTGGTTGGCTTTACCCAGCTGCCACGGTGCATGGACAGTCCAGAGGAAGCAGTGGCCTACGTGAGCACCACAGGACTGCAGGGAGCTGCTCCCTGCTCTTGGCACAGCCCCAGCAAGCTTCACCCACACCATGTACAATGGGCAGCTGAGCTGAGTGCTGCTGGTGCTCCCTCTGATGACCATCCTGGGTGCTCTGAGTATCGTGGCCTGCGTGGCTTCCTCCCTTTCCCTTCCTTGTGTCAGGTAGTACGACATCTCCCAGCACTGGCAGGTTTCAGGGCTGGCCCTGCACTACTCTCTTGAGACAACATCATAGAATCAGGTGGTTGGAAGGTGCCTCAAGAGGGCAGAGGTTCAGCTCATCCTTGTGTTTGGGGGCGGCTTCAAGCGTACCTGCACTGTGGGATATCTGTGCGTTTGAATGAACATTTCTAAGCTGTTTAAAGGGATTCTGCAATTTCTCTAAGTAACCATACACGTTCTCAACCAATGACTAATCTAAATCTGTCTTGTTTCAAAATAAGCCAATTTCTGCACATCTATTCCCTGTGATCCAGGAACACAATCAGTCACTGCTTTCCATGTAGCTGTCTTGGCATACCTGTTATCATTTGCTTTTTCAACTTTTTATTTCCAGACTAAACAAATCTCAGCTTTTTCACATAAGTCTTATTTTCTGACTGTCTGTTTAATAGAAGATCACAGACCAGCTTAGAGGCTTAAATTTGAAATGCAGGACTAAGCTTCTATTATCTACATGCTAGAAATAACAAGGCAATATAAAACATTGCAAGAAAAGTGAAAGAAATTTCAGAAGGGAGTTTCATATCTTGATAGTATCTAAAAAGCTATGTGCAAAGGGATTTAGTGCTCTGAATAGTTTCAAATGGGTAAATGGTGAAGATACCAGGGAACTTTGAACCACCATGTTTACAATTGTGAAAAAAAATCTCTCGTCCCAGATTCCTTTCCCTCTCTAGAGCTCTCCAGACAATTTCAACTGCATGAAGTAAGGGAAACTTACGTCTGAAAGCTGAAAAGATGCATGATCTCATAGGTTCCTACTCAATCTGTACCAATTTTTCACATATTACAGGAAGTCTCTTGCTCAGCATTTACAAGAGATACTTCCCACTTTGTGGCACAATTGCTCTTGTTGCTTCACCAAGGGTGGTGTTTGTCATTGATCCTGCAACTACTGTCAGCAGTTAGTTGTACTGGCATTGTAGAGCATTTACTGCGTCATAGTTCCAAGCAGGATGTGTAATTTTACCAATTGGAGATCCCCTTTCACCCATTTTTTGATCTTGATCTTGCCTAGAAACCATGAGCCGCAAACAGCAAGTGTGCCCATTTTGGCAGGAGTAGTTTCTCCCAGGCTGTCAGCACCTCCCACCACCATTAATTCTGTGCTTTTTCGGGGGTCTGAGTGCTAATCTAATGTTTCTCTTTCTAAGGCAACGTGGTTGCTCTTGGGAGTCCTAATTTCTTCTACTCCTTCCAGTGCACCTTTTACTGTGACAAGGGGCTACATTAATAGGGAAATGGCTACATTTCTTGATTTCTAACAAGGTTTTTGAGATAAATCACAAATATGTAGATAGCAGTATAGAATAAATAGTAGCTATAGTAAATTAAAAAACTCGGGAGAGAAGAGTAATTTGGGGCTGCTACATTTCTCTTCAGTCCTGATATGCAGGTGTCTGTGCTAAGTGATGTACTCAATATGTGCTGGATCCACTTACTGTGCCCATTTTACAATATTAGCTTTTGCAGATCTGGTGATTTCAGTGCACTGATAATGAGCACAGATGCTCACCTAGGAAGCAGATACAAAGAGGGCCCAGAGCTCTTCAGATCCATGTATGTGTATTGCTCAGTTGCTTAGAAACACACCCGAGACATTTGGATGTAGGGCAGCCTGGATGGAGTTTCTGACTGAGAGCAACCACATCTCATCTGCCAGCACTGTCAAACAGCTGTTTACCTGATAGAATGTCTGTACAACCCATACAAACACTTCCAGAAAAATTTCATTTTTGAAAAATTCATATTGTAAGGAAAATACAAATACATGGTCTCTCTCCTTCTTCATCTTTCCTTCCCTCCCAACAAGTTACCTGCAATTTTTCTATATTTTTTCAGTTGTTTCCTCCATCTCCCCCTCTGCCTCCTTTGCTCTATCTCTCCTTGAACAATTACTCAGCCAAAGCCAGCTAGCGCATAACAGAAGATGGTTGTGTTCAGCATCCTGTCTTGCAGAAGATGCTAGAAATAACACAGGCTTTGAAGTTTTCTTGGATTGTGGAGCTATTATTCAAGCAGGTCATGTCTGGGACATCACTGCAGCTTTTTCAGTCAGTTTTCTTTTTTGCTTGGTTTATCTGATCCATGTACCTCCAAGAACTTTCTCTGCTCACAACACATCATCTAGGCCACCAGCAATCTTCCAGTTGTCCATGGCTTACCTTTAAATGACCTCCTTTTCTAATGATTAAATCCATATGATCTTTCTCTCTTTGTTTCTTACCTAGTCCAATTTCTGACAAAACTGGAGACAGGAGGAGAAGGGCACTGTTGACCCTTGACCAGTTTCTGTAACCCAGAACACATCTGGGAAGGAAGAGCAGAGTGATCTCTGGTCCCAGCCCCTTCTGACATTCCCCTACCTCCCTCACTTGCTTCCTTCCTCCTTCTGCTGCCCTGAATTCCCAGCCCCCTCCTTTAGCTGCTCCCTGACTTTTAATTCCTTTCCTTATTCTCTGTCTCTGTGCAGTTCCTCCTTCTTTCCCAAAGTTGCTGCTGGATATTCATCCAACACTTCCCATCCAGCACGCACATCTTGCACTTTCTTTTCACAACCAGCTTCTAGCTAGCTGGAATACTCTGATTACACCTCTTCCATGCGCATACACCCCCCTTCAGCAGAGCTGCATTTAAGTGAAATGCCTGCAGAGGTTTCTCAAATTTCAGTCAAGAGCAAGGTTCAGATTTACATTGCTTGGGTGTGACATGGAATCAGCAACCAAAGTATGTTCCCTTGAGCAATTAATTTCATATAACCCCTGGCTCGTGGGCAGATACTTGCTGGGATATTCTGCCTGCCAGTGCTCACTTTGATTCTTCTGGTGCCTTACAGCTAAGCATAACTCTCTGCAAAGACTAATCTCTTTCCCTTTTTTTTTTTGTTTTTTTTTTTTTTTTTTCCTCCACTTTTTTTTTTTCTTTTCTTTTTCAAATTTAAAAAAAAATGGCTTTCCTGGTCTTGTTTTTCATGGAAGCAGCATCTTTGCAGTGAGCATATAAGAGATCCTGGGATAGGAGCCAGGCTTTGCTCTAGAGGCAGTTACATAGAGATTCACATGAAAACACAGCAACAGGTTTCATGGTGTTTTATTCAGAAAGTTGTATCTTAAGAAACTTTTGCTTATTGAACCAGGTCTGGACCACAAAGCCGATCTTGCATCATGAGAAATTCTAGACAAGTCAAGAAAGAGTTTATGGTTTCACATTAAAACAAACCCCAACTTGCAGACGTAAGGAGTTCTCCACCTCAGTTACAACAAAACTGGCAATGTACTATAATAAAGCACTTGAGGGCTCTGGCAGTCACAAAGCAGAAACATAAATGCAGTTCTGCCCTTCAAACATAAGCACTATAAAAACAGTTCTACTGTAATGGGTAAAAGAGCTGTTAGATGAGAGCAACCTTGATTAAGAAGTCTTAGACCACATCAGACTACCCCATTGTCTCATAACAACTACTTTCAGAAAACTCACAACATGGACTGCTTATGCCAATAGGACGCTGTAGGATGATCTGCCATCCCTTTGTGACCTGGGCCTGGGAAGACTGGCTTCAAGAGAGTCCTCTCCCCTTCTTCTTAATGATTCACAGATGACTTTGCTGGCATTTCCTGCAGTTCCTCCCAGAAGAAGTTTATAAAGCGTTTAGGGTTCAATTATTGCTGAATCAGTGCATCTTCATTCAACAGGAAAAGAGAAACGCACTTCCATTATCATCTTGCACTGAGGTTAATTAAAAACAGCTCTTCAGTTGGTTGCAGCCTGTTTGCCAGTTGTACTTTGTCACATTTTACAGTGATATCTGAAAGCAGTGGTTCTGCTTGTGTGTTTGTACCACACACACACACACACACACACACATATATATATATATATATATATATATATATGTATATATGTGTGTATATATATATTCTGGGGCCTCATTACCTTATGCTCTATAGTTCATTCAGCCATCCATATCAAGGACAAAATATCCAGCCATCTTTGCACAACAGATGTGATCTTTCTAAAAGAGCAAGGAAAACCTTGCTGCAAAATAGCAAATACTGATATTCTTATTTCACAGTTGTGGCATCTCAACTACTTTTAGAAAGTCAACTCCAGTACTAGAGTATTCTTGAATACTTCCTGTTAAATAGCAATCCAGAAATAAAATCAAAAACCCAAAATTTTCACCACATATCTTTTTCAGGGCTATAGTCTGAGACTTTTTTTCAGAAATATCAAGCTTCCACACCGCTGTGGTGGCTTTTTTCAGAGGCCCTGCATAAGAATCAAAACCCCTCTTTGTACGGTTCCCCCACCGCCTTCTATCTGGTTTCCTTGATTGTTGTTGGATATTTGAAAATGTCTGCTGAAATTCTAATTACAACTGCAGTAAACATTAAAGACTTCTGCAGTTAAATTTCTCACATAGCACTGACTTTGGTTTGATTTTGTTTTTGAAAAACAAAATGAAAACAAAATATGAAAACAACAAACATTCCACAGCCAATTATACATACCTTAAATAAGGTTCAAAGAAGAAAAAGACCCTGATCACTGATGGTATTTGACTCCCTTTAAGCAGCCAAATCACAGACTGGCTGCAGATGCAGATAAAGAAAGGCTACCAGTAATCCACAAAAATGCTGAAAACACATGCTTGA
This sequence comes from Ammospiza caudacuta, assembly GCF_027887145.1. NCBI lineage: Eukaryota > Metazoa > Chordata > Aves > Passeriformes > Passerellidae > Ammospiza > Ammospiza caudacuta. The sequence continues at coordinate 35,109,869 of NC_080597.1, read as the reverse complement.
TCAGCCTGTCTGTCTAGTATCTGTCTATAGTTCATGTCATAAATGTTGCTGCTTGTTGTTTCTCCAGAGTGCTGGCTTTACACAGGGGATAGTGGTGAAGGTTAGTTAAAGTGCAGACCCTCCTTCCAAGACAATCCCACTGATTTTTGTCCTGAGAGGTGCTGATTAGCCCCTGTTTACCAGTAGGGAAAATCTTCCACCATCCAAGCTCAAATGTTGAAAGGTATGAAGAGCATTAAGGGAGTGGTTTCAAGAATGAAACTGCAAAAGATCAAAAGGACACCGTTTGGATTTGTCTTTAGTTGGGGCTTGACTTGGATTCTGCTAACAAAGAACCTCTTTGATCTAGAATCTTTTATTACTGCAGAGAATAAACGCAAGGAAGAAAATGTTCATTTTAATTATTTTTCTCTGTTCCTTTCCTCTGCCTCAGGAAAGTGAACAATCCAGATTGTGATGTAGTTCTGGAAGTGAAGATGTGTACTGTATGTCCAAGTTTCTTTTTTAACCTATATTTCTAGCAACCAGCCACAAAAGTTATAAAAAGTCAAAAAAACCCCCTAGGTTTGGGCTCATGCTAAAATGAAAGACTGATTTTGTAGAAATCCCTGAGGCACAGCAAACTGTGCCAAGTGTAATTTCACATCCTTGCTGATTGTCCTCTTTCTCCAGTGCAGTCATTCATTTGCTCTATCACATGTTCCAAATTGTAAGAACAGTATAAATAACATTTATCAGAACACTTCTGGCCTGTGACTGTCAATGACTATTTGAGCTTCTCTGGAAGTTTCCATAACTTTTTTTCTTCTCTGTTCCAAAACACATTGTCTATTTCTATTTTCAAAAAGGAACTGAACTGTTATTTCTCTAATTGCATAGATTACTACTGTGTCATTCATGCTTCATTTTTCTGCTTATGCAGAACTACCTGGAATATTTGGGGTTTCTTTTTGGTCATGGGTGGCTTTAACTGGCCAGTAAATCTAAATAGGAGCCACCTGATTTTCCCTGGATTTGAGCAACACAAACTTGTTATTTGAGGCTTTGAATGGGATAGGGCTCAGGCAGTTCCTCTACTCCACCCACTTTATAAGTATGATTTATTAGCAATTATTTTCCTGTAAAGCTTCCACTACAGATGAGAAGATATCCTGTTTTAGTTTCAGAAGTTCCAAGAAATTTAATCCATACCCTTTAGCCCAGGTGAGACAGAAGTCAGCTTGCTCTAAAAACAGAATAACAGATGCATGATGCTTCCACCAGTCATTATATTTTAAATTTAAAAAATTATTTAAAAAAAAAACAACTTTAAAATAAAGTCATACGGGCTTTGTTCTCATACTAGGAATGACCTGGGTAAAAATCCAAAGAACTTGATTTTTTTTCATTTGGAAGATCCAGTTGTTCTATAAAACCTTTTACAATCCTCTGTCCAAATTTTAGTTCTTATTTATTCCTCTGCTGTCATTTCTGTGATAGCTCTCACCCTTCAATGAGGCATGATCTTTTCAGGATTAAAACTATTGGCCTGAAGACTCTCATGAAGAGGGTCTTTTGAGTGATGATCCTTGGTGTCATGTAATCTCATATTCAGATACAAATTTTCAAATAAGCAAAGAAAGAAGGAAATGTTATGTTTTTAAGGTGTAACAGGGGAATAAATAACATGTAGTTTCACTAGGTCTACTGCAGTGTTTGGATCAGCTGCTCCCAGAGTAGGAGCACAACACTCAGGGCAGCTCTGTCCCAGAGCAGGTAACAAGATGAAAGGGCACAAGGGAGAGCAAACATACACGAACTTCCATCTTTAAAACCATGACTGAGAAGGAAGAGTCTTGATAAATACTTGGTTCTAATTCTCTCCATTTTGGTCCAGACACTGGCCAGTGTTAGTACTCAATTTTCTTCTTTTTGTGGTTCTGACAGCCACAGACTCTCTCTGCAAATGCCGAACAGGAACTATGATGTAACTAATAAAGTCTGAATTTTCATTCTTTCCATGCTGTTTATACAGAGGACTTTTGAATAAACTCAATTTAAAATAAAGCTCCATGGATTGATCTTGGCAGTTAATCACAGGATGTGAGCAAGAAGGAAGCTTCTACTTCACATTTCTTTAGTTGCTGACTCCTATTTCCTAAAAACTGGTAATTCACTACTGCCAGTGCTATAAAGCAGATCTCTGACAAAAATGTCTCTGCAAATTTGGGGGAAATGCTCTTCTTTTCCTCACCATGATATTGAGAGACTCACTGTACATAAGAGAAAACCTAAAATCTCTCCAAAGCTATAAGGAGCTCTGCAAAACCATTTACAATGATATTAACCCATGGAATTCTTTCTGGCAGCAGTTTCTATGAAGGATTCTGAACAAAGAGAAAGGAAACATAAAGAACTTGGGGCAAGTTTTACTCAGTCATATTTGAGTTTAGACTTGCAGATTTTTGTGCTTTTCCAAATAGAGTTTGATGGCATCACTAATGTGTAGCATAACAGGAGACAGAGACCAGCTGTGCTTTGAGAGTTAATCTCATAAACTGCTTCCAGAGAAGGTCACATTCAGAGCCCTGAGGGCTTCCAATCTGTTCAGACTTGAAAGGTATGTCAAGGAGGAATTGACTTTAAACCATCCAATTTTAGCATGCAGTTGGGCCCCAGCACTGTGAATCCCCCAAGCACACAGCAAACCACCAGAGGTCTTGAATTTCACCTCTCCAGGAGGATATATGTAATAACCAGAGATACACAACACTGGGTGATTTATTTGACACAGTACCTCCTATGACCTTCAAGATAAAAAGGTGCATTTCCTCTCACAACAGTTGTATTGCTTGCAGTGCAACACTGAGCATGCAGGGCTCTGATTTGTTAACTCCCATGCTCTGTGAGTGTTTTAAGGCAGAATGTGCCCAAAACTGCTGGACAAAGTTCACAGAGCTTCCACATACTTGTTAAAATGAATAGGGAAGGGAAGGGAAGGGAAGGGAAGGGAAGGGAAGGGAAGGGAAGGGAAGGGAAGGGAAGGGAAGGGAAATTGAAAGTTCATTCAAATATTATAATTGTATTGTAAAAGATCAGCTGTCAATCCAAGATCTAGGATCATTTTACTCACTAAAGACATACTTAGAAATTCAAGGATGTTTCATTCAGTTCCTCTTCTTACTTGCTTTTAAATTGCTTAGAATTTTAATAATGGTCACTTAGTAACCAAGGTGAAATATCCAGAAACTTCAGTAAAGTTCATTCATTCTAAGGTTGTGATGTGCTGCTTATTAACAGCCAATCCATCTCATTTAAAGCAGAAGTAAACTATTAGTAAAAAGATACTTCTCTGCGAATCAAACATGAGACACCATTTCATAAGGACTGAGAAAAACCTGACTGCCATCAAAGAGTGTGGAATATGACTGGGGAACTCTCCCAGCAAAAACCCATTTCTACTCATTCTTGCATTCATTCCTTTTTAACACATGAGTTGCCTCAAAATAGAACAAGAAACTTCATGTGGGGAGTTTGAAAATCGTGTCACATGCATCATTGCTTTTCACAAAGGCCGAGAGACCTTTTTCACAAGTCACACAATTACAAGTTACAGTGCTAAGGGGAAAGGACTTTCATTTCATCTAACTTCCTTTATCTATAGGTAAAACATCCAAAGAAATCAGATATGTGTGCAAGATTTCTAGTGCATGGAGAGGGTTAGGCTGTCATGGGAAGTGATTCACCCTACATCACCATCAGAGCTATATTAAGATGATTCAATGACCATGTTGCTGTGCAATTTCTTTCCACAGGCCACAGAAGAGGACTAGAGGGATAGCTGAGGTTGGATATCTAAGATGCTTAAACCACATCCCTGAAGTACTGGAAACCCTTTAAAATCTGTCCTTTCCACCATCTTGGCATCCCTTCCACCATGGCAGTTTTAAGCTATGAGCAATAGTCACTATTTTGACGTCAATACCTTGCATCCAGGTCTCCCTCCCATTCACATGCTGGTTTTTCCACATGCTGTACCCATTCAGTGACAAGAACCAGGCCTTCCTTATGAAAGGAAGGCAGTAATTATACCACTCACCTGTCCAGGATTTCCATCCTTTACATATATATATATAGCTGGGCTATACAGTATAGCTGGGGTAAGGACATTAACTGAATCAGTACTTTTACTTAGGGGATAGTGTGAGGCTACTGCTTCAGAAACATTTTTCTGTGAAGTTAGTTTATACGTGTCTATCTTCAGAAAGTGAATCTCCATGGCATGTTTGTTCTTACAACTTTCCAGAATATGAGAACACAGTATTTAATTCCTATTTCAAGCCCATGCTTTATGGTACTCACTGTAATGAAGATAGATTCATCTGTCAAATACTCTTCCAGAATCCTGAAGCCTGCTCTGGTATTGGTCTTTGCATTATCTTAAGACATTTTAAAAATGTCCCAAACCATCCTAAACTTTATAGAAATTGCAGACTTTGATTGTTGTCATTAATAGCAACACACTGGGATTTTGACGTTTCCTCTGTTTTCATGAAAATAACATATTCAAAATGTTGCCATTTTCTTTCTTTCTTTCAAAAGTACTTTCTGTAAGTCAATTTACTTTCTGTATTTCAAAATTTGCAAGCTCAGAAATACAACTGAGTGGAACTGCATTTCTTGAGGTTTTATAATGGCCCCAAGACTTCATATATTTTCTCCTTATGCTAAAGAGGAATAGGAGAACTCACTACCTCCCAAAACAGTGACATATCCTCTAGAGTTGAGGCTGTCACCTCTCATTTGACAAACACAAGTTTGTCAAAAGATCACTTGGGACTAGAACAAAGCTCTTGCATTGCAATGTGTGCTCTAACCACCAGGCAACTGGGTGTGTCTGGGAGATCTCTCTGCTTTTCTCTTTCACACTTAATTAGCAATTCTATCCTGAACATAAAAAGGCTTTCTTGCATTTTGTTTAAATAGCACATACCTGTGGAAAGAGCCAGTGACAGCAAACAGATATTTTCTGACCAGAAAAAATACCTTGTTTCTCAAAGAGGCTGTCTGACAGCTATATTAGGGCAAGGAAAGTTAATGCCACTTTTCAAATTAGCTGGGTGTGCTATCAGGATTAAGCATTTGTGCATTATAATGTGAGCATTATATCAGCTCACATTCTAATGGGTCCCCTCATGCTCTCCTTGCAAAATTCTATTTGGGATCCCTAAAAGTAGAATTTGAAATGATCCTCACAGTTTTCAAGAATTTCCAGCTTTCATGATATGAATCTAAACTTGTAACATCGATGGTCTCTGGGAAGCTTCAGTTCTGCAAGTGGAAGTTCCCTTGAGGCATGATCTGGGAATTGTATGCTATTTCTTAAGGTAAGTTTTAGATATGTTGAAGAAAAAAATTAACATAAATGATTACTGAGGGTAATTATGAAAACAACCCCCCAAGAAGGTAGCATGGACTTTACATCTACATCTAGCATTCATTCCTTCTTGCTGAAGACCACAAATATTGGCAATTCCAGGGGCAGGGGGAGGGTAGAGGGATTTAGCAGGCTTTTAAAAAAGGCCTTTGGGTACATTTTGTTAATAATAATAGAGAGAGAGAGCATTTCACAATATTTATCAAATCTAGACAAGGAAGTTTGAAACTTTGAGGCAGATGTCATTCAATTATCTGTGCTATTCTGCTTATACAATGAGAACTTCCTTCACCCTTTGACTTCTGTCATAACCCCTAGTGTATTGTGTCTGATGTAACAGTGGATGGGATGCCAAGGGTAAGAAGGAGCAGCTAGATATTTGTACTTGTCTATATCTCACCAGACTCAGAGATGTCTGAGATTTTGTTAACAGTAATCCAAATCCAGGACCTAACAGGCTGCCTGAGACACTAGAGAGTTTCTGCTCAAGGTTACATGAAAGTACTTCTTCATTATAATTCTGTATCTACTTTTGTCATGGAAATTACAAAAACATCGCTGTCATTGCACTCTACCCATACAATGCTGGTTTGAGTTTCTTCTGAGAAGACCAAATTCATAAATCTCAAACCCAGCAAATTGGTTTTTTCCTCCTGTGTTCGCCTTTTTTGCCCATTGTACGTTTACTATTTTCTTTTCCTGGACACTTGTCTGACATTGTGATAAACACAGAACAACATTTAAGTTATGAAGGAATTAAATACTGCATACTTTCTCATTGTCTTGATGTCAGAAACTTCATAATAGGTCTGAAAGGTTGTATTGGACAGATTAAAGAGAGTTTGGTGGAACAGCATACACTGTAATTGGCTATTGCTTTACACAGTGCCATAAACATGTTATGAAGTATTTTATAATACTTTGGGGCTGGGACAAGCACATGTGATATCTAACCAGGGCTGCTGGTTAGGGCTGCTCTAGAAACTAGAGCTCTGTGCAGTTAGAGAGCTCATATTTTTAAAATACACTAAGATTCTTGGGATCAAGAGGTAGAGAAAAGTACAGGGATAAAATAAGAAGATTACTAACTTTAAATAAACAGGTAAAGTGAGGAGAAACAACACTTCTTTTTCACTGCATTAAGCAGTTCAGTGTTTGTCCAGATGCTTTGGATTGATGTTCCTTATTGACTCCTGTCAAACTGTTATCAAAGCACTTTCCTGCTGTGATTATTTTCTTTTCCTTTTCCCCAAGCTAAAATAGGGATATGTGTTATCTGTGCTCTGTTGATCTGCACCAAGATCAGACTGGTGAAAACAGCTGCCAGGCACTAAAAGCAGCAGCGAGGCAGCTGGGAGAAAGGTGCTATCCCTTTTAGCTTTGAAAATATGTATTCACATCTAATGGTTTTTGGCACCAGAAATTCTTGTATGAGTCTCCTAGAAAGCTCCCAAAGGCCAGGATGGACAAACTCCATGAAGAAATGGAAGCAAGTTACAGAAGAGGGTAGTAGTTTTGCTATTGAATGAGTCTTGGACCAGGCTGTTCACCTTCAACTGGTTTTCAAAGTGGAAAGAGAGAAAAAAAATTAAATTAATTTAGTTTTTACTTAGTAAAATTTACATATAATAACTTCTTTTCCCCCCAGGTTTTTAACATTGCTTTATTAAAATAACTTTCCTACCTGTTTTCCCTCATCTTGTGTCAGGAGTCCCTGCAAACTGCTTTACATAGGAAGCAAAGTCCATAGGAAGCATAGCCCACAGGAAGACACAAGGAAAGAAAGCTGCGGGCATGGGGTCTCCTTTCAACAGCTTTGAGACTTTCTGCACTGCCAAGATCCTGACTGTCTTATTTCATTAAGGAAAAGTTAAAGTATCACAGTAGGGAGAGAATTCTGACAGTGAAATTAATTGGAAGAAGAAAAATTATAGCCCTGTATAAAATAAAAAAAAAGGGAAGGGAAGGAAAGGGAAAGGAAAGGAAAGGAAAGGAAAGGAAAGGAAAGGAAAGGAAAGGAAAGGAAAGGAAAGGAAAGGAAAGGAAAGGAAAGGAAAGGAAAGGAAAGGAAAGGAAAGGAAAGGAAAGGAAAGGAAAGGAAAGGAAAGGAAAGGAAAGGAAAGGAAAGGAAAGGAAAGGACCAACCAAACAGGCTTCTTCCACCATGCTCAGAGTATCACTTTCCAGTGATGAAAAAGAGCAAAGGCTGTTTCAGCAAGGCTGAGGGGTCCAAGTGTACTGAGATGGGCTGGCAGTTGTTGTACAGGGAAGTTTATAACATGGCACTTTGCGGGAAAAGCACCAAGTAAAGAAAAACATGAAACAGAGAAGGAGAAGGATGAGACAGGAAATATGCTCCTGCAGTCTCACAAAAGGCAATAGTCCAGCCTCCACCAGAGAACAGTCCAGGTTCACCAGAGAACCCTCTGCAAAGTGCTACTATGGGCAGTCACAACTCTGGGGAGACACCCTCCATGTCACCATGCCCTACCCACATACCCAACGCCACAGCCTGTTTGTGATGCAGCTGGGGTACCCTACAAACCAGCCTGAAAGAAGCACTGGGCTGCTCTGTGCATGGGCGCCATGGCTCCACACTGCAGCCAGAGCTGCTCCCCGAAATCCCTTTGCTGAACAGACAGAGCTGGGAAACTCAGCAACCCCAGCAGTTCTGAATCGTCAGCACAGTTTATATAACGATGAGCCATCAGCTCCTCTGCTTCAAACACTGCCTCCATTTACGTGGCAGAGCAGCAATCTGGCTTTGATGGAGAGAAATGTGAAGGAATGTGTTCCCTGGGGAGTAATGCAATACACAGACAATGTAAGAAGGAGGCTGTGCTGCTAAATGATGCACATTTCTATCCAGAACATTTTCATTAGTCTTGGAACAAAATTAAAGTTTCTACTCTCATTTGCTGAAGGTTAATCCAGATTTCCATGAGATATGCCCAGATACAGATGCAATCTCTTTAATGAAATGCTCTGCCCATTCATTTCTTCAGCTTTTCTTTTTTTCTCCTGCATTGAAGATACTACAGATATATGGAAAAGAATGAAAAAGAAAAAAACACATGCAATCAGAAGAACTTCAGACTAAGAGATAAAATTCTTTTCAGTTATAAAGTCAATGCAGGACTGGCTAATGCTTAGACATTAAAAGGGAAATGAAAATTATATTTAAAAATTACATGACTGTATTACAAAGTTATTTTAAATTCCCATTTTTTTCAACCTTTTTTCAATCTTCTAATGAAAAAGTATATTTTTTGTATTAAAATACTATCCTGTAGGTCTTAAAATGATAAAAAGTTATTTGCTACAATCCCATTTCCTAGTGTAGCAGCTGACATTATGCACCTTGTATTTTTACTGTCTGTAACTCAGGAAATTCACTGTGTCTTTTAAAATTCCTAATTGTGTCTTTTAAAATTCCTAATTGCATAGCACTCCTTTTATTTCTGAATTTGCTAAGTTTTTTCCATCATTCTTCCTTTGCATCTCTTTTATCCCATGCTCATTTCCTTAAAACAGTATGTCTCAGGCAACACCTCAAGTGGATTATCACTAGTAAAAACAGATATTTAAAAGCCACCTATCACCTGCATAAATTTGCCCCCCTCCTTAAATGCCTGGTAAGATTCCTGAGGCTCCAATACAGCTGATTATTCTTTCTCAGACTTCCTGATTCAGAGACTGAAATATTTAGGTCTTCAATAACTTTCTTAAACCCTCTTTATTTTCATCAGACATCCTATGTCTCATGACATACATTCCATTTCGCTGACTTCATCTGATGGCATTTCCAATTTGTGGAATATTATTCTTTGCCTCTCGACATTTTCAATGTTTTCATTAGCTGTTCTGGATTTGGTGCTCTTCTTTCATTATATAATGCTTAACATGCCAGCAGCATTTATCTCCCCCCAGTTAAACAGAACTCAGGAATAAACCAGGAGGGTCACTCCAGAATTTATCACCTCTGCTGGTAAGTGTAGATCAGCATTAGAGAAAGAGAGAAAATATTTCAAGGCAAGTCTGACTAACTCTAAGAAAAAATAGGTCCTCAACCTTTGACAAGCCACCAGTTTGCATGCTGTTTGAACAAAATCCCGCAAGCAATCTGAAAAAACACAATTAATGACTTTTGAACTTATTGCCTCAAATCCAGAAAATATGTAGAGAATGAAACTCATCAGGAGTATTATAGCTCCTACAGCAACATTGGAATGGTGCTTCTGCTTATGTTTTGCTACCCACAAGCTTCTGTCATATCTGTTTTTATTAAAGGCATTACTGAGATGCCAGGTGACCTAAGCATGGGGGTGACCAGGCAACCAGACCACTGAGTGCCTGTGACTGACCTTTTCCCCCTGACATCAATGGTATCTATTAACTGCAGGAGACAGAGAATCAGCTCCTGGTGACAAAGAGATGACTTACTTGGAAATTAATTTCCAGGTACAGATGAGAATAACACTGGTGTTTCTTGTCATCTACAAACTGGGTGTGGAGGGTAAGCAGAGAAGATCATGTGGGCTCTATTCCTTACCAACTCTCATGTCCTGTTCTACAGTAAACAGAAGGACTTCTTGATACTGCTAAAAGGACACTGCTATTTCCAGCTTATTTTTTTTCATGTAATCTCCATTTTCTCCCACTCATGTATTGCTAGTTTCCAACGGAAGAAATATAAGACAGCTAATGAACTAGTGATATTCTTCTGCATCACAAATATCCCGAAATCCCAACTGGTCTCCATTTCTTCTCCACATATTTTACATCTCATTCTGTAGTTTCTGGATCTATGAGCTAAATCTATGAGCTTTGTGTCATTATGAATCAGAGCACAAGCTGGTTCTAACACTTTAAACTTGATGTTTGATTATCACACTGTAGAGGAATAGTCTTAAATTCTCTGCCTTCATACATGTCTTTTTTCTTCAGTGTTCCACTTTATAAGTGGCTGATCAAAAGATTTCATCCAGAATTTTCACATTATATATACATAATGTCTAGGTGGGTTAGTTTTAAAAATAAAAAATAGAGAAAATCTGAGAGAAGGATCCTTTATTCCTTTTATTCACTTGGGAGCACAAAATGGCCCCAGCGTTCTTGCATTGCAGACAAAAATGTGGACAAAATGTGCTTATTGTGAAAGTTTCCATCAATTTTAAATAAATGTCAGGTTGTATTATTACCAACAATTTATGTTCCTATTACTTCACAACTTCCCAGTGTTAGCTTGACAGACTACATTAAAAAAGCCAACCTATTTGTCAACATTAACAGTTTGCCTTATCTGTTCTTTTTCCCATTTGGATTTCTTCTCTTTTGGAAACTAATCAACTTCTGACTCAGAAGTTTCCCCAGATTTTCAGATAATTGACCTTAGGGTTTAATCAGGACTGAAAGCAGAAGCAAGTGGGAAGAATCCACAGTTTTGTTTACAAGGACACATTTCCAGAAACCTCGCTTGAACCTGGTAGAAACATAGCTCTAATTTTCCTTCCACAAATGACAGATTGAGTGAGGTTGCCATAAAATACTCTGCTTCAAACATTTGACTGCATACTCTAGCAGCCAGTTAGAGGCCTGTTAAGGTTATGACAGTAATGTGAGTTTCTGTGACAGTTTTTGCCTTTGAATCTACATCCTAAACCCAAGGAGCTGGAGCCAAAAGGAGGTCATCCTCAAACAGCCCCTTGCACCATGTAATGGCATGAGGGCCTGCAGATGGTCTCCCTGCTTGCCAGCAGAAATCTCATAATCAAAGAAATAGCAAGAATGGTTGATATGAAAACAGTAATTCAGATATGAGTGCACCATTTGAAATTCAGCATAGGCAGAGGTTTTCCATAGGCTTTGCTGTAGGAGCAGAAAAGAAGGCAATATAAGAGTTTGTATCACTTTAAAAAGAAAGTTATTATACTCCTGGCTAGGTGTCTAGTCTTTACTATTTCCACCAGAAACACATATTAGAGAATAATTTTAATTGGCTTCAGTAGGGTAAGCAAAATTTCCAAGTTTAAAGTAATGGATAACTAACTGGAAAAGTGGCTATGGCTGAGTCAGGAAAAAAAAAAGTGCATTGCACTTAGAAAGTACAAAGGGCCTATGAAAAGAGTTGAGGGCAGTCAAAAGGCCTTAGATGCTTGCATCAAGACTGGGGTTTTAAAGTTATCCAGCTGTTCTTTGTGCATCTACTTTAAACACAAAAATACACAAGATTTGGGAAAATGAAACAAAAAGTTCAGTCACTGCAAAATCTGCATAAATGATTATTTAAAATAGTCTGAAGTATTTTCTTGTATTGGTGTATTTTTATATGTTATGTCTCCCCTACAAAATATTTCTCCCAGGACTATTTACAGAATATCAGATTAAAAAGTCATTAAAATAACTGAAATATGTTCCAAAGAGTGGTAGAGATGCCAAAGTAGAACAGAGTTCTTCCAACACACTTATATTATGATTACTTAAATATCACTAGTCACTAGTGTTGTGAGACATTCCTGTGTGGCTCAGTGGGATTGTTGTTGAATTAAGCATCATAAAGAACCCAAAAGTTGTTTTGAACAATAAAAATTAACTGAAAACATCAATAGACACAAATTAGAGAGAAAAAAAAACTAAAAAACTCCCCACCTTTAGCATGTTGCACATATCTTTTATTCCTAGCTAGAATAAAAGCCTGTACCTTTGCAGACCAAAATATTTGGCTTTATAGGTGTTTTCTGTTTGCCCAAAGAACTGCCAGAGGAATGGTAATGACGAGCTAATTTATCACTTCGTTAGCCCAACTGGGATCAAAGAATCCTTTTGTGGTTTTCTGAGACGTGAAAAAGAGGTAACTATGAAAGCTAACTCCCAATTTTCCGCTATTTTTACAGTTGCTTTTTCTTGTTTTCATTTCTCAAATCTGTGCAACTATGTAGGTGATGAAAATAAAATAACTTTGGTACTTTTACAATCAGAAAAAAAAAATCTCAATTTTCCTGTTTTCAAAGTGCTTGAAAAGGTAGAGGAAAATACTGAGCATGAGAATTTTATATTTCTGTTGCTGCTGTTGCTGTCACTATCATGGTTTGCCAGACAGTGAGGTAGGTCTCTGCCATTTTCATGAAATGAGACTTCAGGACAAGCAGAAGGACTTCTAAACTTAGAAGCTAGGGGTTTTTTTCAAGACAAAAATGAACTTTTCCTCCAAAAAAAAAAAAAAAAAAACCAAAAAAAAAAAACCCAGAAGCAAGAACACAGAAATAGAAGAACATAAATCCTTTATCTTTATCCATCCACTCTTTCCTTTCATGGCAAGCCTTCTGCTCCAGACCTTAGGGGTCCACCAGTGATACAAAAAATTTTACAGTCTTTTTGAGTCCTTAGTAAAGTCTAAGGAAAAGCCTAAGGATATCCTGATCCTTCTTTGTGTGCCTGCTTCCATGGATGTTTTAATTAAACAATTTTTCTCTGACATTTTTTCTGTCCTTATACACAGGTTTTTTTACCAATTTCCATGTGATCTGTTTTGTCCTAGCCTTTTAATTCAACTCATAAAATACACAAGAAAGAAACACTGAAATAGCTGCACAGCAGCCTACAGTCTCATTTTAGGGGACATCTCACACACTAATAATCCAGCCCCCTGTGCAAGGGAACTCTGCCCTAAGGTGGTTATTCAGGCAGACCCTATCTGGTAGGAGAACGTAGTTGGAAGGAGAGAGATGTCGAGAAATTAAATTATTGCTTCTCAGTCCATAAGTGCCTAATATTATGCTTGAGCAAAATAATTCTAGAGAGGCCTGCATCTTTTGTAAGGAATGTTGAAAACTGGAACATCATAGTTGCTGCAGAAGAAATTCCCCTGCTCATTATTTTCTTCTTTTTCTTTTTCTTTTACTTTTTCTTTTTCTTTTCCTTTTTCTTTTTCTTTTCCTTTTTCTTTTTCTTTTTTTTTTTTTTTTTTTTTAATTTACATTGTGCAGAAGAGCACTGAGCCTCAAAGAGGAGCTGGGATAGGCTGTGCAGAAGTGCCTCTGCACCTCAGCAGGAAAAATGAGCACAACTGCTCAGGGAACATTGTCTGAAAGGCTTCTTCCCCTTTCACTTGTTCACTTAATAGCTTCCCCCCTGAGGAATGACAATGAATGGAAGAAATGTATGAATTTACAAGTTTAGCTTGGAATAAGATATAAGTTTATTTATTTTGTAAATATAAACTGCAAGTATGTAAGACTGCCCTCCATATGTACATATATATGTTGAGATATCTGATGCATATTCTGTTTGGGTGAAAGACTGGCCCAGGTTTTTTTCTGAAGACCATGAATGTCCTGAACTGCTCTTTTTTGAAATTTATATTTAAAATTTACCTTTTATAATGAAGCAAAATTATTTCAGTGCACCTTGAACAATGGAAGCACTACTGTTACCTCCTTTATCCACTGGAAAAATACCAAGGAGCATATAGAGCTTTACACAAACACTTTGCTATTTATACTTGTCTATGCTTGAACCAACTCAAAAGTCAGGTACTTTCTCTCCACATTATCCTTTGGAGATTAACAATTCATACCCACAGACTCAAAAAGTATAATTTATCCTAAAGTTTTTCACTGTTTCCCTTTTTTTTAACCTTGCATCAGCCTTCTCACCAGCAATACATGCATCATCCCCAACTATTTGGAAATCAAATGAGTATTTTTAATAAGTACAGATAAAAACCTCACAGGAGACGAGTGGTTCTCACCACTCCTGCTCTCCCCTTGGATACATTCAGGCCCTGTGCACATTGTGCCTTGGTATATTAGGCTGTAGATACGGGATTGAAGCAGTTTTATCTCTTTTTGATTTACTTTATATCAGCAACTGGACATTAATTGCATCAGACAGCTAGAGACCAAGTCTGGATGGCGGGATTGGGTGTAATTGGGTGTATAAAGCCGTAGTTCAAGACCTCACTCTGTCTGATTGGGCAAGCCTGTTTTACCACATACCTGACAAATACTATAATGACCTCCACCCCACAACCACTAGCAATTTTAGGATAAATCTCTCTCTCTCCCTCTCTCCAGGTTACTCTGTTTCACATTATTTTTATTAGAAATGCCATCCAATTAAAAAGCATGGCAATATATCCCTTTTTTTTCAAATACAAATCCACTTCTCAGAAGACCTTACCAATGAAATGATAATAACAGTATTATAGTTGTTAATAATAATAAAAACAGTAATAATAATAACAAAAATAACAATAACACTAATAAGTTTTAAAAACCCCAAATAACAAAATCAACCACTGTCAAGATAGCTTTGGAGTTTTTCAATTGCCTTTAATGGTAAGAAAGTGAAGGCTTATTTTTAACTAAAGCTTTTATTGAAGCAAGCAATTCTTTTTATTTTCAACCAAGATGGGAGTGTCTGGAATGTTATTTTTATTTTTAAAATAAGCCATCATTTTCACCATCAGCACTCAGATAGGAGCCACACTGATTGCAATACTAGTGGCTGAAAGGTCTGAGCATTTTTGTGGCTTGTTGAATAAATATTCAGTAATTCAATTTTGGTGTTCTCAAATTTGTGGAATGTGATATTTGGAAGAGTATAAGAATGGAAAATCATTCCATTCCAAGAAACAAATGCTTTCAATCTTATAACACTGGATGGAAGAATAGTTTTATGATGCTTTTTCACATAGGAGGACAAGAACAACTAAAGTCTGTGCAGTACTTAAGAGTAGATAAAAGTGTACTCACTGATCAAAAGGCTTGGTTTCTTTTAGATATGCCAATCATACTTGGCTCATCAATACTCTGTGTTGCTGTCCAAGAGTAGCATTCAGTCCTGATACTGTAAAATATTTTCTGAGAGTGAATCAAGTGAAACAAGCTTACAAAGTTCATAATTTCATTTTAATTTTTGTCAGGCAAGGGACAAGGTGGTTTCCAGCCTGACAGTCTTGAATATCTGTCTCTCCTCAGTGTCTCCATTCACACTGGAGACATGCAAAAGTCCAGTCCCAGGAATTAACTAACTCAAAACTACAGCATTTATTTTCTGTGTGAAAATTGACAAACAAAAGATCTTTTGTTTCTCCACATACAAACAAAAGATCTTTTAAACTATAAAATAAAATACAATAAAAAAAAGGCAACATCCAGCCAGAGCTCAGTACACAGTTTATGCTGTGGACTCTTCTTTGTTTTCTGTTACTAGGTCCATGTCACAAGGAATCACCTCTGTTACTCTACTTGTTGCCAAATGGGACACATTCACAAGGAAGCCACATTTGAAGTAAACAACATCTGGGAGCACTGCATACAGTAACTGCTCTGGTCACAGGCAGAGTTTCTCCTCTTGGATGATAGCTGTCATCTGAGTGCCAAGAACGCCTGTAGCTGGACAACTGTTATATTGCCAAAAAATAGGGTGACTAACATTCTCTTTGGTACTGCTTGAAGGATCCAGGACCCTCGAGACCCTATAAACCCTGAAAACTACTATTTCTGGAATACTGTCCATAGCATTTGTATCTTTAATTACAGGTCACTGTTAGAAGTGTTACTTATGAGGTTTTAGTTTGGCCTAAACTGAATAAAATTGATGGTCCAAAGGAAAATGAAAAAAAGACTGGATGGATCTGCTATAGCACCTGGATCTGCTAGAGGAACCTAGAGTACCGCCTGCAGTTGTGGTGCCCACAAGGTAAGAAGGACATGGAACTCTTGGAGCAAGCCCAGAGGAGGGCCCCGAAGGTGATCAGAGGGCTGGAGCACCTCCCCTGTGCTGACAGGCTGAGGAAGTCAGGGCTGCTCAGCCTGGACAGGAGAAGCTTGAGTGGAGACCTCATGGCAACATTCCAGTGTCTGAAGGAGCCTGCAGGGAAGCCTGAGAGGGACTCTCATCAGGAACTGCACTCATGGGACAAGGACTAATGGGTACAAACTGAAAGAGGGGAAATTTAGGCCACATATCTGGAAAAAGTTCTTTACTGAGAGGGTGAAGAAATATGGAACAGGCGAAGCATCCACTGAAGCTGTGAATACCCCAGTCTGGCGGTGTTCAAGGCCAGGCTGGATAAGGACATCCTGATCTAATGAGAGGTCTCTGCCCATGGCAGGGGGAGCTGGATGACTTTGAGGTCCATTCCAACCCCTAAACCTTCTATGTTTCTATGGTCATTGAGTTTGGTCCTTTGGTGGCACTGTTCTTCTCCCTGCAGCCGCATCTCTAAGTGTCTCTTGCTGCATCTAAAGAACAATCAGGCTTTGCAGCCACTCCTGAACCTTCAGAGCATTCATCTCATACTGCTCTATGGCATATTTTCATGTCCTGTTTTTGTAACTTATTTCTGGTGCCAACAAGAAGCAAGTGAAGAAGCAGAAGAAAGTTGAGAGGAGCCAGACTTGCACATGCACACAAAAAAGCAAATTAAAAAAAGAAAAAGGAGAAATGATGGAGGAGGGAAAAGGAAACAAAGAGTAGAAATTAACAGGGAGACCACACCTACAAGCAAAAGCAGCAGGAAAGACAGCAATAGCAATGAAATGTTCAGTGGGGTTTTCACCACTGCTCTCCTGCACAACGTTGAGATCTGTTTGGGGCCTGG
Organism: Ammospiza caudacuta; assembly: GCF_027887145.1. NCBI lineage: Eukaryota > Metazoa > Chordata > Aves > Passeriformes > Passerellidae > Ammospiza > Ammospiza caudacuta. Next base: position 35,092,845 of record NC_080597.1, on the reverse strand, counting down.
GGATGGCAGGAGAGCTCCAGGTGGGTTACACCCACCCTCCCACGCACCAGGCCTCCCTGGCATGGCACTGGATGCCCTCTCCTGATCCATGGCACGACACTAGACCTGTCCCAGGAGCCACACGCTCTCCTGTCTGCCCACAAGCAAGCAGTGAGCACCCTCTCTCCCCTCCCTGTCCCCACAGGAAGATCAAGGGTGTAGCACTGCCAAGAGAACATTAGAGAGCTTTTAAATTACATCTAACAGCATTTCTTTCATCCTTAGATACAACTGTGCTGTGTAAATATTCTGCTGTGAAGACTTAAAAAGATGAAAGTCTTGAACTGACATTTTTTATTTTTTAAAAACATATATAAATTCTATGCAGAGGAAGGGTCCCCTACACAGCAATCCACGTCAATGGCTTTCTATTTCAGTACAAGAACTGACAATAAAATAAGTATCTGCTTATTATACAGTCCAGCTAGAAGCTACTGGCAACCAGTCCTGCAACCAAGAAGTTAAACAAACTCAGAAAGCAATAAGATTAGTTATTTAAAAAACCAAACATTCAGATAGTGTGTTGATTTCTATATTGAAATAATTCCAAATAAAATTAAATAAAAGCCTCGTTTTGTGTGTGGTAGAGATGAAAGGTTTTTGGAAGGATTTTTCTGTAGGAAACATGGAGAAGCAACCTAGCTAGATGCATAGTTGATGTAATTATGATCTTATGCAGAATTTCTATGCAAAACTTCCCTCCCAGGTTTTTAGAGGAAGAATATTAACCTAGCAGAAGATAAATCTGGCAGCTGGTCAATCACTAATATAGAGATGTGTGAGCAGAGAAAATTACGGGTGGAGAAAGACAAGATGGGAGAAGCCAGGGAGGGATTTTGTAGTTTATGATTGCTAAACAAACTGAATTCCAGAATGAGGGGATGACAGTGTGGATGGATGCTATATGGGATTTATTGATTACTGAGGCAAACACCAGAGGAGGGAAAAAATCTTTATAAACTCATCTCAAAACCACTTCTAGAATTACAATATGTTTTTGTTTAATTGCTGTCTTCTTTCTCAGTTTTGTAATTTGTTTTCCTTCCTTAACTTTAAAATAGAAACAACAATCAGTGTTCTCAAAGTGTAACCAAGATTTTAAGATTTAACCCAGGAGTGGGTCTGGTATGTACCTAAACACATTTACTGAATTAATCTCCATGAAAAGATTATATTACAGGGACATAGGGAGGGAGAAAGTGAGGAACATCCGTTCACACATGGAAATTGGGGCAGGGAATCATCTCTTTCCAAAGACAATCTTCAAAGTTAGCACACACATTCAAGTTACAGTCATTAGCACATATATTCATAAACAAACCGGGTATCCCTGAACCTTCAGAGCATGAAGATGAGATGTCCAGCCCTCCAGACAAAAAAAAAAAAAAAAAAAAAAAAAAAAAAAAAAAAAAAAAAAAAAAAAAAGTGCAGAATTTTATGCACAGGTTGCACAAAATGACATATTCCCCTTCACTTGAAAGGCTTCTCTGTTTGTATGAGGCAGCTGCCCTGGGACAAGGGCTGTGCATGGCCTTGTGAAACCAGCACGGGAGGAATCCTGTGCCTCCCTCTGTGGCTGGTTTCACAGAGCCAGTCTGGTAGAAAATAATGTGCTAGAGGTAATCACCACAATTATTATTGTAGTAGAAACAGTAACCATGATGTGGTTTATTTCCATTCCATCAAAATGTCAAGAATCAGAATTGCATGGCTCTGAGGACTAAACAGTGTCTGTGGCCATCACAGCTTTTACACAGGGGCTTCCTTTGTTCCTTCCATTCAACAGAAAAGCCCTGAAAGCAAAGCTCCTCTGGCACTCCAGCTATGCGTGTGACTACGTGTGCTGATGTGCATGGAGCAACAGGGTGGAGAGGAGTTCTGGGCTGCAGTTACTACTTGGAGTATGTCTGCTTTGTACTTAGTAACCTCCTCTGCTTCCAAGAACAGCTCGATAAATCACGCCTCTCGCACTGAACTGCATGCACACAGCACTGTGCGTTTTCAGCAGGGATCCAGATGTAAGCAATTAGGCCACGCTGGGCTATTCTGCTGCCTCCCCTATATGAGACATGTCTAAATAAGAAAAATCCAGCTCATTCTTAAAAACATGCACAGTTCTTCCCAGACAGGCAGTGGTTAGCCCACGCTGGCAGATCCAGAGCACTTTCCAAAGTCATGGTCTAAATAGATGTCTAGACAATGCCCTGACTGCATTTGGGACAAGGTCCTATTGTCCACCAGACCCACCTCCCTCTTGCTTTCCTGACATGCAGAGCTCCAGCTCTGAGGTGCAGGGAGGCTGGATCAGATGACCCATGGTGGTCCCATCTAACCTGATCCATTCTGTGATTCTGTGAAGCATAGTGTAGCCTAGGGGTCAGGGACAGCTATTTGGCCTGGGTCCTCCAAGAACTGTGTTCAGGGCTGCTCTCAGTCCTTCTTGGACATGAGGTTTGCCAGGCACCTCAGAGGATGCTGTCATTTCCACTTGCTGTCTGTTCTGAGATGAAATTCCAGCAAAAAAAGGAACAGCTAGGGAAAACTGGTATGCTGGAGGGAAAGGTTTAGGCCTTCAGAAATGTCTAAACAAATGGCAACAAGCCACTTGTTTCATGTGTTTCATGTGTTTCATTTCCTCAAGGGATTTCAGACTGTTCTGAATACAATAAACAACTGCCACTGGGGAAGGCAGACATATTTTTCTTTTCTCTTGAGGTATTGTAGATGTTATTCTATGTTCTGCGGTGGAAAAAAATGTTTCTTGAAGCAACTGGAAGGTTCCCATCAGTGAGATGCAGAGAGAAAAGCTCTAAGCAAGCTATTTGATTGCTCTTTGAAAAGCTGCCAGAGGTAGATGGCATTACAGAGAGACACTACAAGAAGGCTTCATGACATTAAAAATAACATTCCAGCCCTCTTTCAACTGTAACACTGGATTAGCTACTAGTTGGTTACTATGATAGCTCAAATGTTGTTTACTCTTGAAATACTTGACAAGTCCATTGGACTGGGCTGCACTGACCCCAAGAGATGACTGTGGTAAAAACATTCAAGTCATCCTTCACTTCTGTCCCTGGAATTATTTTTTCAGTGTGTAGACACATGTTGAACTATGAAAGGTATAAAGTTGTCTATGATGAAGGAAGGGTTTTACAAGGAAGTTTAACACTCTCCAACTTTATTCAAGCTGTGAAAAAATTCCTGGGGAAGAAAGGAGCATCTGCTTACTGGATGGGGAAGAAAGGAGCATCCACTCACTGGGTGGTACAGCTCATGACTGCTCAGTATTTGTGGGGTAGAGGAGAACAGCAACCATTTAAATGGATATAATGTCTTCAGTATTCTGGAAAAGCTATATTTATGAACTAAAAATTTCATACACACGGAGTATACTAAAAAAAAAAAAAATTGGTCCTTTACTTCCCATCATGTTAACATCTCTTCTGCACAGAGTCTGAATGTCCACACTAATGTCCTAAATATTTCTGGAGTTCCGACATCTTCTATATAATTATATATATACAGACACACATAATCATACTTTTTGGCTAGAATGTCAAATGCAGGAAGGCATTTTATTGTCTGGCTTTTGAAGGCTGGGGTCCCAGAAAAGCTGTGGAAGAGAGGTTTGGCTTTGCCTGCTGGAAAATGTGCCACCTGTCAGAAAGCCCTTTCCATTTGGTGCAGATTCCTGGTTGATATGGGCAAGCAGAAATGTCTAGTGCTGCAGGGAGAACTCTCTGCATTTCAGCTTCCCCACAGGAATGTCTGGGGCTGTTCCTCAGGAAACATCCTTCTCTAATCCTGCAGGCAGCCAAGGAAACAGGGAACATGCTCCTGATGGCCAGCACACCTTGAGAAATGTTCATCTGCAGGTCTGGCTGTATTTGCTCACTACTTGACTGTGACAAAAACAAGAGGCTTCTCAGTAATGGCATATTTCATTTACAACACCCTTTCCTTCCCTAGACTCCCCTCAGTCTGTCTCAGCACGCCTCCCCACGAGGCTCCTCAGCAACCCCAGCAATATTTGTTATTCTCCTTCTCTATCTGGTCTTTTCTGTTTTTTGTCTTATGAATTTTACAGATAAAGAGAATACTGTTATCCAGGGAGGCATAAGCAAATAGCATCTCCCCAGTTTCCCTTTCTTGAATTTCCCTTTCTTGAGACTCATCCAGGGAGGCATAAGCAAATAGCTTCTACCTAACTTCCCTTTCTTGAGAAAGTGCAAGTTTACTGATGCCGAAAATGAAATGCAGGCAGGCTCTCACTTTAACTACCACAAGCAAACAGTTTGTGTGTCTGTAGGCAGTAGCAAGGGATCACTTTTCAAACCTCCTCATACCAAGATCATGGCCAAAAGCTGTATGAGGGTGTGTTTTCTCTGACTGATGTTGAATCAGAGAGACGGACAACATGTCCATGGATATGGAGCACCTACAGAATAGCACAGCAATGCGATCCTATCCCCACATGTTCTAATCTTTGGACTTTCCCAATATTCATCAGGTGACCAGATTTTACCTTCCTCTGCTGCACAGCACACCACTCAAAAAGTTCTCCTTTCCATCAGCTGTTTCTAGGTCTGGTTCTTTTGTCTTTGGGTTTCTAATTTCACTGAACTTCCCAGCTACCCAGAGTTTCACCTCACAGTGGTCTCTGAGATGGGTTCACCAGTTTCTCATCACAATCACTCACTTTCACACAGCCAGTCCTTCTCCATAACTGACAGCCATTTGGAGATACAGGAGTATTTGAACCCAAACTTTCTGAGCAAGCTCTGCCAAAACTTTTCATTAAGATAAACATGACCGCCCCTCAGATTCTGCTAGCAGCTGTTACAAGAGAACAGACTTCCTCATGCAGCAAGAGAGGACAAGCTTGTATTTCAACTCCTCGGCCAGATGATGGAAATAGGGGTTTGATAGGTTCTGGAGAATTTGTTGCTGGTTTGTTTTGTTTTCTTTTTCATTTCAGCTGCAAACTAAGGACTGAAGTGGTAGTTTACAAGCTCTCCAAAGCAGAATGTATGAAACATTTCTCAGAAGGAGTGTATAAAAAAAGCATCATATTTATCTCATGAAGTTATAATGTAGGCAGTAATTATCAGGAGCCTTCCTCTGTCATTCCACGCACAATTCTTTCCAGCCTCTGCTACATGGTATATTAACAATCCCTTTCTATCCAAAGCCGTGGTAAGGCATGCTTCAAAACAGTGCATTTTTTAAGGCTTTGTGTGACCTTTTCATTCTGTTGGCCTTTCCAGAAAAGGATGATGAATATGGTCTAGCTTGTTTGAAAGTTACAAGTGGTCAACAATGTTTCTGTGGCATGTGGTGACTACAAAGCCAACTATAACATACATGGAAGAATGTTTATATGAGAAGTTACAGCGCTGGTAAAACTGGACAGCTGTACCTCTGAAGAAGCCATCTGCAAAGCCACAGCAGGGAAAAAAACCCCCTCATTTTGCATCCAGTTAAAAGCTTTCTGAGACTGCCTTGATACCCTAACTGCAAGATTAGGTGTGTACCAATACTTTAAATTTTTGACCTGACTCCTGGAGTGCCAGCCCGGACGCCGAGCAGCCGAGCAGAACGCTGGGGATGTGGCAATGGGGAGGGCTGGCACAGCCTCCTGCCCAGAGACCCTCAGAACCAGCCTGTGGGGCTTCGCCCCAGTGCTCGTGGTGCAGCAGCCCCTGCACTGGGGACAGGCTGCTCCTGGCCACCAGCCCCCAACTTGTCCACTGAAACAGATGCTACAGCAGGCTGGGAAACACTGACATTCCTTGGGACACCACAGCTGTGCAGCTCTGGGTTTCAGGCGAGCGTTTTCTCCTCTTTTGATCAACATCCATGTTCTCCCGTCCCCCTCTACGTCTCCTTTCAAGATCTGTTTTTATTTAACCTTGAAATGCAAGGGGAGTAATCTAGGTAAAAAAAACCCAAAATGAAAAACACAACAAAGGACCCCCTCCCTATTCCATCTTCAGACACTTCTGCAGCTGCAAACCAGAGTGCATTTTTTTCCATTCAAAGCCACAAACTGGCCTGAATTTGCTAAAACGCTGGGTTAGTGCACATGAAACCCTCAGCATGCTGCGAACTTTCCTGCAGCTCAAGAAATTCAGAACTGGTCTGTTTGTTTTCCCCCTGGAGCCCCCCAAATTTGCTGCCAGCACTGCCAGCGCTGTTGTGAGCCCCAACATCGCCCCTTGGTGGCTGGAGCTGTCCTTCGTGTGGCTGGGCCAGGGGCCCCTCCAGCTGCTCTCTTGCACATGGAAACTGAAAAGCACTGGCATGGTTACAGAAAGGGGTGGGCTCCCCTCTCATCCCACCCTCTCCCCTTAAATTCCAGTCTGAGCAGGTCAGACTAAACAGGCTGCGTGTCCTCCAAAACAGACTTTGCCTACACCACCCTGCACCCAAGCCTTAGTTCTGAGTGGCCAGGAGCTGCAGCTGATCACACAAGGCTTTTATGACATTTTATCAGCTTTCACTTTGATCTCTGAAAATCAAGGTTCTGCTTATGTCTGGGATTACTTTGTCTTGCAGGCAACATGGTGCAGCAGCCTCAGTGCAGATGTGTGCGGGGCAAGAGCAGTGACAGAGCAGGGCAAAAGTGCCTGCAGCACACCTTTGCACCTCCTTGCACTCCTGATAGGACCGTGCTGCACATTAGACCACTTAGAGAGTTGCTTTATTCTGCTTTTTGCAGCAGGCAAGAACACAGCGCACAGCCACCTTCCACCTCAGTGTGACAGTCACCCAATCCCTGCCTGAAGACTGCTGGAAGTGTGGACAAGAGCCATTTTCCCCACACACCCCGGCCTAGGATCCCATTTTCCCTTCCTCTATCCCAGTGCAATTGCCAAGGAACACCACCAGCCAGAGTGGCAGAAGCACAGAGCACTCAATGACTTGTTCAGGGTTCCATTTCTCCATTGAAAACTTTCCTCCTCACCCCCCGCATCCCCCACTCTCCCAAGGAGCTCATGGCTCCTTTATCGGAATCAGCCAGGGCAAACTGCTGGATGACACAAACCAGACGGCCAGCATCCGCTGCAGACCGGGACAAAAGATGGAAGCAAAAGATAATAATGGAGCGCAGCTGGCTGATAAGCATGTTTAAATTTTGCAGAGATTAGCTGTGAGAACAGGAAGGAGTTCTTTCTCTCCCTTCTGTTTGTTTAGCTTTCTGTAATTGTTTGTTTTCAGGATGAAAAACATGCCCGCGCAGACTTATCAAGCAAGTTAAAGCAAGGCAGAGGGAGAAATTTGTCTCATTAGAGACATGAAAGCCCCGGCGCAGCCAGAAGCAAGCCGGCTCCCCGTTGTGCAGAGCCACGTACGCGCTCGGGCGGAGCGGAGCGAGCGGAGCGCTCCCAGCGGCTCCTGGCCGGCCCCGGAGCGGCTGCGAGCGCTCAGCCCCTGGGTCCGCCTGGCTCCCCTGGCTCCCCGACAGCCAGCACGGCTGCACTGCCGCCTCCTCACCCGCCACGGCTCAGCTGGCGGCTCGCACAGCTCCTCTCACTCGGGAAACCTTTCCCTTATTTATCTGGGCTGTCGGAGTGCGAGCTGTCAGTACAGAGCAGCAAGGCTCTCCTAAAATCTGTGAGTGAGTGTCTGTGCCTGGCTTCCATAGATGTAAAAACAAGCTCTGGAAAATAAGGCTTTTTGTAAGGGAAACCAGCAAACAAAACACATTTGAAGGAAGAGTTGCAGTTTAAGGGGCTGATGCTGCTGTCACAGGAAGAAATGTAAGTGTTCCTCATGTATTTCACACAGAGGACACACAGGTTGCCACCAGCCGCTAAACTGTCATCATAAAATAGGGGGTTTCACTGCTCTTCCTCCCCTGCCTGCCCTAAATCTGAACCTGCTTGGCTCAGTTTCCACACAGGCAAACCTGCATCCCATTCTGTGGATCCCCACTGGTGTGAAAGCTGCGGGATCACATCAGTGGTATTATAACATCTCACTTTTGCCTCCTCTCTGACTGACAGCACACACAGGAGGTCCTGCAGAACACGCTTGTACAAAGATTAGGCCAGAAACTCTACCCAAGCTTCCTGTTCGCACCTGGTAATGCTAAGAATGAAGAAAGAGGCCACAGGGTCAGCTGTACTCAGAGTATTTCATGCCCCCCTGGAGAAGCAAAGCTGTGGTAGAGCTGGTTTTCCTACAGCTGAGCATCCCAGGGTGCTGCCAGGCAGCCAGAGGTGTGGCACTGCATGTCATCACCCTCTGCTGGAACAGCTCGAGCCTGGGCCATCACCACACTGAGTGAAAAGGTTTCGGTCCAGGTCTGTAGGACTATTCCTTCACTGGGCCCAAGAGGCCGAGACGAAACCAGAACAGGAGGGTAGTTCTGTGATGCACCCCTCTCACCCTGCCTTTAAAGTAGTACCAGCATGAAATGGAGAACAAAACCGAGCCATTGAGGTCATGAGCATGAACATGTTCTCTCAACAGTCATTTTCACTGGGGAAAGGTTTTTCTCTGTTTTTCAGAATAAGTTAAGAGACCATTGCACTAATATGTGGACCAAAAAGTACAACTGATGGAAACAATGTGCTTCTTGTGTTCTAAGCAGTGTGATTTGTTCACATGAGCCATCCTTTTGGATGGCTACACAGGCTCGTTTGCAAGACTGGCAGTGCAGAGGCAGAGAAAGCAGCTGTACTCAGAAAGCTTGTTAGTTGTGTGGAAGCCTGACAAACCCCACGACTCAGCTGAACACCAACCTGCTGCTTCCTCCATTGTTCCCCTTGCTGTTATCACTGCAAGAATTTTTTCAAAAACATGCATAAAAAAAAGACATTTTTTTTTTCTGATTAAAAAACTCTCCAAACCCTCCAGAAGTTGGTTAATACCTCTGAAAAGCTCTGTGGTTTGCTCCAGAAGTCCCTTCAACACAGCAATACAAACTTGTATCAGTCCCGGAGGTGCTGCAGCCTCGAGGGCTGTGCTGCCCAGGCTCCAGCAGCCATGTGTCTGGGTGGGAATGCTGGGTGGGGATCCCTGGGGTTCCCAGTGGGAATGCACCAGAAGCCAGTGGTGGTCTGGCTAATGCCAGCACTCCCCCAGCAGTGCACAACTCCCTGCACACTGCCAGCACTGCAGAATTGTAGCCTGCTCCTTCTCTGCCTTCAATTACAAATTGATGATTTATTGCAATAGGTAAAGCAAGTGAAGCCTCCTGGGTAATTATAATCGGCAGTAAAACACAGTGTTTGCCCTGAAAAGCTTCCTATCTAATTATACCTATTATTCCAAAATTATTGCAAAGCATTTTTTTTTACTGTCTGGGCTCATAAATGACAAGTATTTTAATAATCACCTGAAGTACTTATCAAAGACTTACAATGTCAAAAGGAATTTCAGGTGCTTTGTAATTGCCTATTTTCTGTAAAGTCATGCTTTTATGACAGCTCATATAAGACAGAAATACAAATGCACTGTATACATAATCTCAAGGCCTGCGTATCCCCAGTGTGTGTTTTTGCATTTCTACATTTAAAAAGATAAAACAGGATGAATCAAACAGGATGAATCAAACCTGGTTCTTGAGTGCTTTGTTGCAGTGGCTGTGTCAGAACCCAGAATAAATTAATTCACTAGCATGGACTGACCTTTTTCTCTTCTAGCAGTGGGGATGTGATGGAAGGAGCACATTTGTGTTGCCAAAGGTGAAGGATAGGCACTGATGCAGGGAAAAAAGCTTAGCTTAAATCAAGGAAAGCACCAACATGGCTGCTGTGAGACCTGCTTTGTTGCCTTCACACAATGTGTGCTTCCACATAGGAGGAACAGCAGTAGGAGCAGTGATACTCTGCACCCCAGCATGGGGGAAACAAATAACGGGACTGGCCAGATAATGAGGTACAATGACTAATAATTGTGGGGTTTTGTCACTGTTTTTAAATAGGTCACCCTTTTCCTCTCTGACTCTGAATCGAATTTTCCTCTGTGCTGGCTGCCAAGCATGTGACTCCTCCATGCTGTAAAAAGGAAAGCAGCAGCAGGCCCTTGGGGTATGGAGATATTACAGCAGCCACGCAACACATTTCTGCATTCAGAAAAGCTTTAGCAGTGGGTCAGGCAACAGCTTCTAAGCAAGGACATATGAATATTTTTTCATGTTGTCAGAAGAAAATGTGGAACTGATAAGAAACACCTGTGGACATGCAAAGCCATCTCAGAACCCAGGGTTTGTTTAGATGATAAAGAGATAAAATCTGAAGGCATGTACTGCAAGGGAAGATAAACTTTAGCAGAATGTCTCTTTTGAAAAAAAATAAAAAGAAAGAAAAAGAAAGAAGTGGTACATTTCAGGTAATTGGCTTTCTCTGCAAAGAAAGGTCCTTGAGGATCATAAGGCAACATTGGTGCAATATGTAAAACTGTATGAGCTGCATGGATGCTGTTTATTCATTTTTCTTCATAGAAACATGATGCTGTTTAGATTTTATTTGCATCTTGTAAATATTTTCTTAGAACCCCAGCAGGACACTGGAAAGCATAAAAGCACACATTACCAGCTGAACATATGTAACCAGAGTTTTCTCTTTGCTTGCAGCTCAGCCTCTTCTATGTGCTCTGATTTAAGCCCTGTAATACACTTACCACATAAGAATTCTGTTTAGCTACATTTAACATTTTTGAGGGAAGGTTTGTCAGATCATTTGTTTTACTTAATGCATACGTATTTTCATGCCTTTGTCCTGCTTGATGTGAAATAAGCATTTTTTAAAGGAAGTCAATCTTTTTTCATAATTTGGAAAAGATGCAGTATTTAAACACTGAGAAATGTGCAGTGCAGTGTGGATTTAATGGAAACATTGCCACAATTCTACTCTTTTGTTGTGGCATTAAATCAGTCAGAAGACAGAGGCAAACTGCCAGTGTGTGCAATGCCCAGAGGAGGAGGCAGTTCCAGTAATAATTTTAGAGACTGTAAAGTGACTCTAAAATGGAAATATCAGCAGCAGCTCTAGGAGGGCTCAGCTGCACAAGATGCACAAGCGCATGCCCAATTTTAAACACACAAGTAGCTCCAAAATCAATGAGACCACCCACAGGTTTACAGTCCTTTGAAGAATTGAGCCCTTAATTGCTCAGTAACTGCTGCAAGAAGACGTCAAGTTTCCTTTGTTTTACTTATTATTAAAAAGAGCTTTGCCAGCATAAAACACTGGAGGAGCCCAACCCAAACCAAAAGGATAAAGCGAGGAGCCAAAGCAGCCTTGCAGAAGGGCTGGGTTTTGCTACAATTCTCCTGTTTCATCTCAGGATGAGCTGCTCCTCCTGCTGTGATCCACACTCAGCAACACTTTAGGCAGGACCACCAAATTACAGTTGCATCCACCTTTGGGTGATAAGCAATTGACAAGTTCAGAAGGTTTGGCGATAATTTTCTTTGTACACAAGTCCCACTCAACAACCCTCTGTTAGAAAAGAGTATTATTTCTGTAAAAAATCTTTTTAAGACCTACTTGGGATGCTAAGCTTCTTTGTCTGCCGGGACATTTCTACAGCTTCACAAACTCTGTTACATGTGAGGCACAAGAACTTTAAGAAGCTGATCCTTTTGCAGTGCACGAGGCAGGGAAGTGTTAATATCTCTGCTCTGCAGAGACAACCGATCTGCAAGGGGTCAGGAACCTCAGCTGCAGAAAATCCGGAAAGCTAAGCTAACTTTATTGGAGCTCTGCTGATTTATACCAGCTGAACATATGGCCTCAGAAGATTAAGTAGTCTGTGTGAGAAATCTGTGGCACATCTGGGACACTCCAGGGCCTGAGTCACAAGATCATCCTTCCTGCCCATAACAATTGCAAACATGCCTCTACTATGCAGGAGCCTCTGCAAACTTTTTTGTTAACCTTCTGGCAAAGCAATAATGAAATTGTTTGAATGACTGAGCCCAGGGAAATTTGGGGTTAGCTTATGCTGTTAACAAAGCCACTTTCTCTGTTACTTTGTGCATTACACTATTCTATACAGGTAAGCCAAAACTATATAAAATATTGGATTGTTGTGCTTGCAGTCATATTCTGAACAGAGACATAGCAGAAGGAATTTTCAGTCCAACATGAGGGAAGAGTCTGTCAAAATCTCACAAAATGGGATCTGGGTTTCCTTTTTGCCTCAATCCTCTGCCATGCTGGATATGAGTGGCTGAGGATGAATGCATCGCTGCAGAGAGGTTTCCCTGTCTATGCTTTTTTACCATCAAGGGGTTTATGGCAGGGTAATGTCATACACATATTTCCCTCACTATCTTTTGCCCAGGAAATAGGGAATTTCTGGAAATACAAAAGATCTAAATAAAGTCACAAATATGCTTTAATAGGCTACTAAAGCATGATCACTTTGTATCTGGGACAGCTATTTTAACCACAGCAACATTTTGCTAACTATTGCTCCAGGACAGGGGAAAAAAATAAATCTTATTCAAATAGGTTATAAAAAATAATTAAAATAAATTGGAGCAAAGCCTGTACAGTTTGTGGGGGGAAAAAAAAAAAAAGTGAAGCTGTTCACCTGCAGGCTCTGATTGATGTTCGGGCTCCTGTGCTTCTCTAGGCTTAGCTTCAAAATGATACAATGTAAACTATTCACAACCTTCATGTTACAGTGCTAATTTCAGATAATGGTAATTGTGAGAAAGATAATGGCACACCTCAGTCAAAAGAAACAGAACAATACAATGAAAACTCATTTAGAGTTTGATTTATTACCACAATAATTAGTAAAATGTTTCATACTGAGGGGATCAGTATTGCAAATTACATGAAACAGCCATTGAAGAACAAGCAATGATGCACAGCATTTGCAATTATCAAGGGGAAAACTGGAATTGAACTATATTTAAACAAAGAAGCAAAAAAAAAAAAAAAAAAAGAAAGAGAGAGAGAGAAAATAAAGAAAAAACAAACAAATACATAACCTAGTCTGGAAAATTAATGAAAAATGTAATCAAATTACTCCAGAAGTTAAGAAACACAAAAGCACTTCACCAGTTTTCAGAAAAATATGACACACAGCAAAACTTTTAGAGGGTTAATAACATTCTGTGAGCTATATGTATCCTAACCTTGCAAGAAGAGTTTATTTTTAAACAGACTTTGTTATGCTACCTGACAAAAAGGGCTACATGACTCTCAATAAGGAGGGAAAGAAATGGAGAAAATTATTATTGAATTTGCTTAGCATCCATTTTCTGCCTGTTGTTCCACCAGGAAGCAACATCTGCCAGCAGTTTCCAGAGCTCTCTGTGCAACCCAGCACCACCACCTGCTGTTAGGGAAGGAAGACTCCACTCCCCTTGTCCTACACAGTAAAACTCCAGCACCATGCAGGCGAAGAGAAAGCATTCATTTGAACATTTGAAGATGAGGAGGGCAAAGAAACAGCACAACAAAAGAAAGCAAACTCCCACCACCCAAGGCACTGTGTGGGAGCTCTGCCCATCTAAACCAAAGGGCAATTCCTCCTCAGAAATGGGGTGAAGAAGCTTAGCTGGTCACAACACCCATAATGGCTGGCTCTTCTGCTCTCTTAGGAAGGGGTACCCACAAAATCTTTGTAGACTTTGGCACTGCATGTGACTTGCCTCAAGTGTGCAGCCTGCCTTCCCCCAGATCCTGAAGGTTATTGGAAAAAGTTATGTTTGCTGCATTTTGGCTCTTCTGGCTATGGGGGGACTGCTGAAATTTCCTTGCATGATGCTTTCTCAGTGATGGTCAACTGAATACAGGCCTCCCAGGTTCAGACACATGGAAAACAGCAAGGTCCAAAGCTAGTGAGAAAATCGTTCATTCCTTCCAATGGATGTGATGAAAAAGCTAGTCTGTGTCATTTCCTTTTAATAAGTAATGGACCAAAAAGAAAGAAAAATATAGCTAAGGGTGTCCTAAGAAAGCAAAACGAAGATATTCAATAGCAATCTGCTGCCTGTATCCAAAACTGAAGCTAAAAGCTGTGTCAGCTGCACCTGAGAATCCGACCAGACTCCACACTGCAGGGATAACTGAATTATAACCAATGGCAGCAACTGTGGGGAAGCCACCCTCCATTCACACTGCTAAATCACAGCCCAAAATCTGCTTGGTTTTTTCGTTTTTTTAAACCAGTTTTCCTTTTAGACAGGTAAATCTCCAGCTTGGCCTATCTGCATATCTGATTCTTCCCAGGACAAGTGCTCTGTCCTGTATCTTGTGCAGACAAGAATGGAGTGTGTTCAAAAGGGCATGTCACTGATTAATGGCAAACAGTGCAATTCTTAACTGATAGTGAAGTATCCCCCAGCTGCTAATCATGCTGTCAATGATCTGTGATGTTAAGCATGTGCATTTCTGCAGTACAAGGTTTGTGAAGCTCCAGGGGCTGGCTATGGTGTCCAAAATTCTCATTTACCCCAAAGAGGAAGGGGCTTGGGTGGATGAGTAGTGTGTGTTCATTGTTTTTTGTTGGGTTTTTGTTGCTGTTGCCTCACCCCCAAATGAGAATTTGTTCATGCTTTAAGGCTGCTCATCCTGCATTGTCTATTTCCATTCAGCTCTTCAGCTGAGGTGATGAGGTTTTAGTTTATTTGCATGCCCAGTGCACACCCAGGAGCTGTAGAGCTAAGCTTATCATCAGGTTGATGCAGGTTACATTTTTACCCTCTCCTGATCTGGAATACCTGAACTGTAGCACGAAGCATAGTGCAACCTAACTAGCTCAAAACAGCCAGCCCTTGGAGGCTTCAGTTTGCAATTTCTGCCACCCCTTGTTTCCCTGGCCATTTAAACCATTAAAAGAGCTCAGGGCAATTTTAAAATTAGAGGGGGTTTTGTGTTATTAGCATTTTTATTTTGTTTGTTTGATTGATTGCTGATTGATTGAGTAGGGTTATTTTAATACCAAATGGAAGAAATATATGTTTTGCATGAACAGAGCTGGAGGCACTTGAGCTTGGAGCTGGACAAGTGGGTGGTACCAGAGCTGGGGCAGCAGGCACACAGGACACTGCCTGCCCCACCTCTGCAGGGGTCAGCCAGAAACCTAGACAGGGCAGAGATGCAAATATGAGACACGTGGGCAGGAGTCCCTTTTCAGCCTTTTTCCTGTGCCTGTCTCTGCAGCAGGGATGCACAGTGAATGTAGTCTGCCACAGCAGCCATTGGAGCGAGGCAGGGAAGGCTTTATATTCACCTGATAGCTGAGATATGGATCAATTGCTTCCCTCAAACACTGACCCACAAACGCCTGAGCCAATGCTCACCTTCACTAACTACAGGGACTTCTAGAAAGGGATCAGTTTTTAAGCACTAACCTGTTTCTTTGGGCTGAAAAAGAGCTGAATGGAATTGCTTTCAAATGTAGGTGCCCCTGTGTGTGCTACTGTTCACGTGCCCTGAGGTTGGAGCCCACATCACTACTGGCATCTCAAATGGCCACAGGATCAGAGACAACACATGGATGTTGAAACTGCCACGTGTGTAAAATGAACATGGAACTAAACACCTAAAAATATATCTGAACTTTAGTAAGAGCTAAACGAATGCAGCAGAAGTCTGAAATATTTCCTAGAATTATCCTTGTCCTAGCAGTGGATTTTTGTAGTGGAAAAGCTGCAACACAACTTAGAAAATATAGATCACTAAAAAACTCTGATGGAACCATGAAATGACATAATACAGCACTGAATTTATCAGTGACTTTTAATCTGGGTATGCTGGGAGTTCCCCTTCTGCTATATTTAAGATTTCTTAAAAAAAAAGTCGTCTTTTAATTTCAAATAAGCAAACTGTCAGTTGCATAACATGGGCCATAAATACAGCAGAGTTCTTACTTCACTGAGCAATGAAAAGATCAAGGTGTTTTCAGTTTAGTTAACTCAAGGAGACTGAGTGTAGATATTTTTAGAAGACTGTTCCTAAATATTATAAAATAAATCTGGTGCTCTCCTACTCTTTTCCCTGTGACTAACTATATTCATTTAAACTGTTTATTATTGAATCAGCAGAGGTCAAAAGCTAAGACCTATCCATCCCTTCCACCTAGAGGAAATTCCTCTCTGATGTCTCTACATTCTCTCCATCCCCTTTTCAATATATTTTTAATAACAGTGGACTTCCTGAGAGCCTAGCAGGCATCTAAGTGCACACACACCAACACTACCCAGGTTTATCTGGTTATTCACTAACCATGCAAAAAGAAGATGGCTCTCAACATTATGACTGCCAGAGAGAAAGTCTAATGGCATAGACAGAAAATAAGTATTTAAGAGGAAAAAAGACTATAATGTGATCAGAAGTTAGTGATTAATTTCTGGTGACTTGTGATGATTTAAATCTAAGGGAACAGACCTTATAGGGCCTTAAATCTTCCATACAATATAGAGTACACTTTTATTTCAGAGATCAATCCAAGATTTCCTACTTTCAGAAATGCCTCTTGTCTCATTAAATCCTTCTCTTTTTGTCAAGCCTGAGCTCTTTCAGAGATGAGTGCAAATTCTGAGGTACTCCAGTGAGCAAATATTCTGCCAAGTTCAAGTTTTCCAGTTTAATCATGTTACCAAAAGCTGCTTCCTTAATGCCCTTCTCAGTAATTTGATTGTGACTGAGATCAAGCTTTTCTAGCTCTGACAGCTCACTGAAGACATCAGTAGGAATTACTAATATTTTACTGGATGCTAAATATAATTCCTCAAGGGCAAGGGGGAGAATAGAGGGATGAATGCTGCTCAGTTGACTGGAGTTCATCACGTGCAAAGATGCTACGGAGCCAAACTCCTCTCTGGGAAGGGTTGGTGGGTTACCCTGCTGCTGGGGAGGCTCGGGGCTGCCAGACCCCTGTGCTGAGTCAAAGCCTGATCCATCACAGCTCAGGTGCCCCAGCTCCACCAGGACACATCTGCTGGGGGGCTCCTGAGGTTATTGTCAACCTCCTTAAAGCACGAGCCTCTGCAAGCCTTTATAGGCTTCTTTCACAGCTCCATCTCTGAGTTGCTTGTTCTTCAGAACTGATAAATGTGATGTCAAATATACCTTCAGAAGATCCAGCTGTATGAAATTCATCCTGCTATTCACACGTCATAAATATCTACCACTAAAGGGAATTCCTTCAGATTTTCTGACTGCCATTTGCCTGAGAACTAAACCACTCCTAAAATAAGATGAGAACAGTGAAACTACCACTCTTTTCAGCCAAAGAAGAGTTTAAAGGCGCTTTGTGTATAAATTTCTTTCTAATATCCTGTATTAGTTATATTAGTGTAATAATAGCTGTAACAGATATGTTGTAATTTATACTACTTCTCTGTACCTGTATTTGACTATAAAATTGTTGGTGGTTACAGTTAGAGCACTACTTCTGTGTCCTCAATATCTTTTGTAAACAAAGTTCTCTAGGGTTACATAATTTGTTTTTATCTTGAGCTCCTTCTCTTGAGTGTCTATGATGTGTGCTCTGACTCCAGCATCACTCTCAAATGCTTTTTTTATTGAGCATCTGTTTTCTACAATTTTTTCCAAGAAAGAGTGAAATAATAACTCATGCTTTGATGTATGCTGATGCACAATTTGCTCACTCGGTAATCCCATGTATGTGATGAATAACCACAAAGGAACCTTATATTAACGTGCCTCTAATTATTTATATCCTATGATTGAGTCATTATTCACCTATGACTTTCCAGCATACATCATCATGTATAGCTACATACCTTATGATAATTATTTTTAAACAGCTGACTCTCCAAATGTAACTAAACAGCTTCAGCTAGAGGGCCCACCTGCCAGAGCAGGCACACTGGAGGTCAAGAGCCATCCTCAAAATAGGTTGTTGATCTGATCATCTCATCTTCCTTATAGGACTATTACTTTTAAAAAAAACATTATTCTTCTGCCCTTTTCTAGCTTTCTGCTTGTTTACCAGCTTCTTATTTTTAATTTTTGCTGGTTTAGGAAATAGACTAAACAGCCTTTTCTTCTGTGTTTTTTGTTAACTCTTCCTTTTTATACCATTTACTAGAAGGAATATTAGTGACCCTTCTCCTGACACTTTTTGGACAAACACTGCAGCGCTCTGGCCTGAGACAGCACTCACCCTTGTCTGATTTGTGACTTATCCTTCTGCCATCTGGAAGGTTCCTCTGCCAGCCCGTGGAGATGCTGGGAAAGGGCCTGCTGGGCTGTCCCTGGATGTCAGGAGTGATGCTCCCACCCAAGGGACTGGCCTTGATCTCTGCAGGGGACACCTCTGAGGTGCAGCAACAAACAAAAGGTTTTGCCCTTCTGCTCTTTTACAGCTGCTGGCACAAGTGTGAATTTCAAGGCTGAATTAGTGCTAATATGTTTCAAAGTCAAAGCTTCATTTTAAAACTTGTTGAAATTATGGGCCAATTTGAATGTTTTCACTGCATTTTTTTCCTGTTTTCAGGGTTTTTCCTGTTCCTCATGCATTAATTTCTGTTAAAGACACAAACACTTCTGGAGAAAAAGACATGCATACATAAAATCATAAACTACACAGTCTATTAGCATAAAAGTCTGTTGATAAAATTTTTAAATGACATAAATTCAGAAAACTTTGATTGATACTCTCACTTCTTTCCTGATTTATAACAAACCTGGGGACCTCAATTTTCTGGTGAAAGAGAATGTAATTTCTTCTTCCATTATAAATGCTTGAGGATATTGAAGCTATAAAATACATTTTTTGCATTTCAATGTTGGTCTGAATAACACTGCTCTTTAAAATGTTGTATTTAACCTGCCTTTCAGCATACTACAAAGTTATTTCAGTACCTTTAGGTATAAGGCACATGTGACTTCCTGTGTCATACAGGGGATACATACTGCTAGGAGAGGTTTAGAATTATCAACACCTTGTCAGATGAAAAGTGCTAATATATGTTAGTTGGAACTGTGCTTTTAAAATAATTGAATGTTGTCTGTCCACTCCAATAAAGTAGAAAGAATGGAGTATTTATGACAGCCAGTTATTTATATCCCTACAATTATAATTAATTCAGTTGTGAAATTGTTACATTCTTTCCTATCTCTTGGTCAAACTATTCATCCATTTTCCAATAAACAGTACACTAAACCAGCAAGTTTCTCTCAAGAGCAAATTATTTTTTATCTCCTGATACTTCTGAAAATACTCTCATCCCAGGAATTCAGATAGAAAATCTAAACTTGCTTAAAACTCACTGCAGTCATTTCTGCAGAAGAGAGGAAGAGAAGTGATTTAACCATAATGATCATCATCCCCATTGACTCAAGGAAAGTTTCTACCCTTTGCTGAAATGGATATTGGAAAAAAAAAGAGTTGAAATAGCTAACAATTACATTGAAAATAAAATGAAAATATGTCTTGCAACATTCCTTTGGTTGTACTGTTACTTACGTCCTGCAAGTATAATATCTCACAGCCTGTCATTTGGACACAGAGGGCTCTGAGGACTCTGCACAGCCCCCTGCCCCACAGGCAGCAGTAAAGGCACCCTGTGGCCTTGAGTGCCTCAGACCACCTTTCCCAAATGGGGAGTTTGCCTGGAAATTTCTCATCTTATCAACATCAGCTTGGAAGATGTTTAAAAGTGAGCTCAAGAAGGGTTAGAGACTTTATGAAGGAGCAAGGCTGATGATGCCACCACCTTTGTAAGAGATATGTGACTTGATTGCCTGCAAGGCTCATTAGCATTTCATTATTGTAGTCTTGAGGAGCCTTTGACAGCAATGAATCTCTAGTACAATATCTTATCTTCCCCTGCCAGGTTCCCTCCAATTCTGCTGGACAATACC
This sequence comes from Ammospiza caudacuta, assembly GCF_027887145.1. NCBI lineage: Eukaryota > Metazoa > Chordata > Aves > Passeriformes > Passerellidae > Ammospiza > Ammospiza caudacuta. The sequence goes on along the minus strand of NC_080597.1, from coordinate 35,072,995 downwards.
CTTTGGTACCTGCCATAGACCCTGCTGCCTGCAACCACAGGCAGAACCCCAAAGTCCCTTCCTCATAAATGTCTCATTTTTCTCTCCTTATGTAAGTTTAACGTTCTTTAGCATGCTCAGCTTCTTCCAATGCCACAGGTGTCCTCTCTGCTTTCACCCAATGCTACTCCAGTAGAATATTTGCAGCTCTCCATTCTCCTGCCTAACTTTTTTTGGCCCTTTGCTGAGAACAAGATACAAGATGTGCTGGCAAAAGGAAATTTTAACTGTGCTGGGATCCTGGCAGCACTCTCCCCTGGTGGGAGCCCTGTCAGGGCTTTTTTGCCTCATCCAGTTGCTGATATTTTTATGAAAATTTAAGAACCTGGAATGTTCAAATTTGAATGACCTTGGGCAATGGCATTAGGACATATATGTGGCTAATATGGAGCAACGTCCGTTTCTTTTCTTTTTTAAACAGGGTGAAAGTAGCATGAAAGTAACTTAAAAATAGTTATGTGTTATAATTAGCTTATGTAGTGCACCATAGCAGAAGTTTTCATCCTTTTAGAAATATCTGAATTTTCCAAGGCAAGATCTCACAAATGAGATTAAATAAAAACTTTGGATAGATATAGCAAGTCACTTATTTTTAATCTATAATCAATGGAGAAAATTAAATTCCTTTAAAGAAAATATTTATCCCATTAAAAAAAAATAGATTAAGATATGGGATTTCCAACCAAATGCAAAATTTAATGCAAAACTTCAAATATCCCTACAACAGTTTCATTTTGCAAACTCTCCCTTAAATACAACAAAGGTATGGTTAGGCTTTCTCACACACTAGACATTACATTACTTCTAAAGAAATAAATACTAATAAAATAACAGACTATGACCCCCCCACACACACGCTTTTCAATTAACAAAAATTAATATTCTCATTTACAAGTAAAAGGAAGGGTTGTTTTGTTAACAAGTGTGAAAATCAGATGGATTTTCACTGATGTTTTTCATTATTTTAATTTAAGATATACATTTCTGACTGTACAGAAACTGCTTAATGATTACATGAAACAGATTTCCTATCACTACATTTTTGTATGGATTGAGGATGGTTTTGCAGTGAAAGCAGAGGCTGAGGAGCCATCCCTGGGTGCTCTGTGAAACCATAAAACTGTAGAATCTTTTAGATTCCAACTGTGCCATGTCCACAGCTAAACTTTATCCTTAAGCACCTCATCCAAACATCTTTCAAATACCTTCAGGGGTGGTGCCTCAACTGCCTCTCTGGGCAGCCTGTTCCAGAGCTTGACAGACCTTTGGGAGAAGAAGTTTTTCTTCATATGTAATTTAAACCTCACCTGGTTCAACGTGAGTGTTCTGCTCCTCACTCATGGAGCAGTAACTCCACAAATACACACAGGCACCACCTCAGACCCAGAGGTACCAGTGGGGCTGGGTACAGGTGACAAAGCCAAACCAGGGGTCAAAGGCACCTGATTTCTTTACCCCTAAACCAGACATAAAACCATCATGTTTGCCATTTCTACATCTTAATTCTTTAGTACTTGCAAACTGTCCTGGGATCCCTGACCTGAATGTCTGTACTAGTGCTTTGACTTCTGAGCCATCTCTGCACAGATTATCATTGAAGTAAACAGACAAAAAATAAAGGAAAAACCAAAATCTTTATCCATTGCACATCTCCACTAACCCCCCCTCCACAACATTTTATTGATTGACTGAAATATTTAGAAAGCAATTATATGACTACCTTAACAGTTTTGGGTTTAGAGAGGTGAGATTAAAATCCAGCAATCATTTTCCTCCTGAATGCTTGAAATATGAAGGATTGCTTCAAGGCTCTACATTACAATTATTCCACTGTGAATTATTTATATAATTATTTCCACTCCAACTATGTGCTGACATTTACATATTATGTTATAGGTTTCAGCATGTTCCCAGCTCTGACTGTGTTTTGCACTGTAGGCTAAATTCTTGTGTTATTACTGGTGTTATTTTTCTAATGTGTCTCTCTGAACTGTCCACATGGAAAACATTCTGGCCTGATGACATGCTTTGTTGGGATTACAACTGGCTCAATTAATAATGGTCAGTGATCAGAAGCACCTCTCATCTAGGTTACACAGTTTAATATGACAGCATAATTCTTTTGTCTTCTTTGACAAGTCACCTGTCCCTAAAATGGCACAGATCATAATATAAAAATGTCTAGAGAAAATAAATACCTGTTTTTATAATGGTATCATCAAATAAGCACACCTAAATCCCATGTAAATATTCTCTATTATCTCACATACCAGAAGAACATTAAAGTTTACTGAAGTCCGAGATGTGAAAAAGAAAGTGGAATGGCTCCCTGCTAGCTTATGATCCTGGACTACAAAGTTCCTTGGAAACAATTACTCATTGGTACAGACAAGAGTCATTCCATATAAACTACATCTGATCTGCTTTGTTTCTCTGACACTGGAATATCACTGTGTCCATTTTCAATGGGTTTTAAGTGATGTTTCCCCATTTTTATCAATGATGGCACTCATTTTCACCAACTCCTAATTTATTTTGTAATTAAGCATAAAAGTAGGGACTTAAGGTGATATTCATCCTCAGACAGAGATACTGAAATTTAAGTCTGGATGTGTAAACACCTTCATGTGAGCTGGAAATATCCTAAACTTTCCTAAATTATCCTAAGCTCTCTATCCTAAAGTCTACTTCCAGAAAAGTGAGACTCCACGTTATATCCCAAGCTTTCCTCATGCACATTTAACAAAAGATGAGTGAAAATGACACAGGCTGATAACATCAATACAGAGATCAAACAAGTGGTTGATGGTTCTAGGATGAAGCTTTGACTGTCTGGTGTCTTCACTAAAGTTGATCACACATCTGGATTAAGCAATGTCTTTCCTCTGGTACCTAAAAAGTTGCTGACTTAAAAGTGAAGGCAGAACTGCACAGAAGGTCTTGAGTCACTGCTGAAGGCTGAAGATGTAAAAAATCGCCTAGGAAAGGTAAGGAAGTTGGGGTAATTAGCGCTTTGAGAGCTTTTGCTCAGCTTTGCAGGGGCTCTTCTACAGTCTGCAAATTGAGGAATGAGGACAAAGAGGAGGGCAGGGGCAACCACAACCACCACAACTGCATCTTGACAAAGGTTCTGTCAGGGATTTTTTAGCAGAATACTTCCTATAAAGTAAATTAGCAACTTCAGTGCAATTTACATGGACTGAACTACATTGCTGAAAAGGAACTCACAGAAAAATTATTTCTGACCCAGCACACCCTTTGTCTGGAGTATTGTGTTTCCAAGGAGACAAGTGGGATGCTAGACATGGGTTTTCTGCTGATTTTCCTTGAAACTTAATTTTTGGCTCAGATCAAAATGTGATCAAATGAATCAGAGATTAGTCAATCTGTGTAGTTTGCTGTTGAAATTTCCAGAGCATTCCTTCTAAAAGCAGCCCTTCAGAATTTTGTTTATTTGGATAAAGTGCTATGGTAGATCATATCCTCACATTTTGAGTCAAACACCTAAGGCTTGCTAGTTGAAAAAAGTTGGGAAAATAGTGTGAGCTAAAACTTCTTAATTGATCAGTTTTCCTTCTGTCAGGCACCTGTTGCCTCCAAAATCTGAATAATTTTCCCTGAATGTTTAAAATATAATTATATTAGTGTCCAGCACATGATCAGACCAGAAGGGGAGCAGTAGCAGATGTACCCTGGCAGTCACTTGTGATGCCTAACACTCATTTAGCTGTTAGCACTGCTGGTATCTGAGTCTCTCCTTCAGGTCACTGAAGAGGTGTGAGAAGTTGTGAATGGTTACAAACCATGCTGCCTCATCTGGCCACCACAACACTCAAAGCATATCTATTTGCCAAGATAATAGCACTTCCCATTCCCACCTCACAACTTCTGTTGTCTTACTCTCTGGAAACACAGCTGAGGTACCAACATTTGTGATGCTGCTTCTCTGTGAAAGCAAGCCAAAGATGGACCTGGCAGCCAGCAAATGTCCTACTCCAATGCACTGGAGCATTGAGTAAAAGTAATTTTGCAGCCCATTTATCAGCTAGGGAATTATGTCCATGTTCCCAGACTTGATCCAAGTGCCAACAGAGACAGTGAAAAGCAAAGCTTATTGTTCAAAAGCTGTGGCAGAGTTTCCACCTCCCCTGCCAGTGAGATAGTACTGAGCTGTAACTGGAGAGTGCTGCAAGACTTCCTGAGTTGGGAAAGAATTCCAAGTTTCCAAAAAGGACATGCCTTTCCTATTACTTGAGGGAACTTTAAAGCTATGCACCTTCTTTAGATTATACCACAGTTTGAAGAAGCATAAAGATTATTTTTCTCTGAGGTAAGGGGCAATACTCTTCCCACATTTCTTTTTATGAACTTTGCCACAGTCACAGTAAGAACTTCCATTTTCATCAATGTTTTTTTTATCTTTCAAGGCTATTTCCCCAAGGAATGGAATGCTAACAAACCCCATGTTGTTCATCCCCTTCCACACCTCTGATTTCTAAGGCTGCTGTGCAGATGCATTGTTTTTGGGCATTCTGTTGCTCATCTTATTTGAACCTCTCCCTCAGTTACAAATCCTCCCTCCTTTTACATTTCTTCTCTGCTGCTGACAACTGCACCCTTTCCTTCTTCTCAGACTCACATTTCCTACAATCTTTGATCCTGCCTCCTCCAGACTCTGTGCTACATAAAAGTTCTGGAAAAAAAATAATCTTCAGATGCTGTTAAGGTTTCAGTTTGCTGTGTTGTTGTCTTCATTGACACCCTACAACATAAATTGCTTGTGTATAGACAATTCTGGCTCCCTATATTGTAAATTTTTCCAGCCTAGTTTTGACTGTACTGATGCCAATGCCCTCCAAACAGCTGAAGCTTTCAAACTTCAATCTCAGATTGTCAAACAGGGCAAGTTACCCTCCCCAATGACTTTGTGCTCAATTCACTCTTTCATGATTCTCCATGCAATAAGTTTAAATTTATTAAATTTGAAGGTCAGCATATTGCAGTCCACCTGCAGAGTTCATAACTGGTTCATTCACTCATCATGCTAGCTCCAAAATTCCCTTAGTTTCTTATTCTATTTTTTTACCTTGTTTTCAGGATGTGCTTAAGGCTCACAGTAAAATCACGCCTTACCATTTAGTTACAACACACAGACTTCACTCTGGCCTTCAGAAGGGATCTCTCTGACAGATGCAAGCCTTCTGCTTTTGCACATCATGAATAGTCTCAGATTACACAGAAAGGATTTAAGACCAATGCTGGGATATAAATCCAAGTCTGCCAGCCTAGAGACTCCAAAACCTTAGTGAGATTTTCTAGCTGAAGTCATCAGCACTCAAACCCAGCTCCCCCACTGATCAGTCCTCAGAGAATAGATTCTTGGCCTCTGCTTGCTCACTTTCCACTCAGCACTGACTACATCATCCTTGTGGGTCACTCAGGAAAATTAAAATAAATATAGTCCATGGCAACCCCTCCTATATCATTCTGTGTCTGCTTTCTGCATTGCAAATGGTGTGTTATGTGGCCTTCTTGCCACAGCTGTTTTTTCCAGCTCTGAATGCTTTATCACTGCACCTATTCTCTCCCATTAGACTAAAGTTTGCATCCAAATTATAGATCTCATGAAATTTTTTCAGGGTTTAGCCCTCCTCAAGAGGCAGCTAAAGAGAAATGTACTGCTGACAGAAAGACAGAGACACTCCAATGCAACTACATAGGGACATTTGAGCAGCAGACCACCTATACTCCACTCCTTACTCACTCTCCCTTTTTTTGAGCCAAAGAATTGTGCAATCATGCACATCTGTGCAAATAGAGCATGCAAAGAGCCCCTGGTTGTCAGTGTCAGCTCGCTCTCTCCTCCTTGTGGTTTTGGCTGCAATGATGTTTGATGATGGGCAGAGGCAGCTTTGGATAGAAGAGCTATGTCACACAGCCTTGCATGGAAAGTGTATGCTGGCCATGGGCTCTGAACCAGACAGCTGGACACAGGACTGATTTTGCTTCCAGTTCCAAATGTAAAATAATTTTAGAAGTTACAGCAGTGAATACGACTAATTTTTCTCAAGCATGAAGAAGTCACTGTCTTGATGGAGGGAAAAAAAAACCAACAGGATGACTCAGTGCTAATACGAAAAAATACAGAAATGTATCTAAAACCTCAAGATTATTTTATCTATTTCTCTTCTGGGACCTGTACATGTGTATGCAACAGGGTATGATGGGAGTGTTGGGCAGGGCAAGGACGTCAACATGTGAGTCTCCTGGGAGGTAGAAAGTCAGCAATTTCCCATATGGAAAGTCCTTGAAAATTAGAGAATGGGAAGGTGACTGGTGGCATAAATTGTGCAGAAGTATATTCTTAAACATGCCTGTGCTGGTATTTGTAGGGCAGACTGGCCTCAGGATTCATGGGGACTGGAAGTCTTGTTTCTTTCTTTTATAGAAAAGGCTATATTGTGGAGGCCCAGGAATATTTCTGGCATGTTTATGAAGAAAAGGATTATCCCTAGGACCCCTGCAGAACTGTGACAGGTGAGTCATAAACCAGGAGTCTCCAAGCTGCAACTGAAGGCACTCACTGTTCTGTTAAGCTGACAAAAAGTGAGTGCCATGTGAGATAAAGAGATTGACACAAGTTCATATTACCATTGCAGTGAAATTATTCATGCAACTCCTCTTCGTTCTTGCAGGACTTAGTGCTTTCTCTCCATGTTATCCATCATATTAATTGCATTGGATGTGATATCCTTCCATTTCTGTCAGTCAGTCATAAATTTTAAAGCAAGCATTTTCAGTTTCCCTGATCTGATCCTTATCCTTGGGAAAATCTTCCAGTAATCATACATAAATGAAATAATTTCCCTTTCTCTTCCTCCTAAAAGCCTATTACCTCTGCTTGGCTTGCTGTGTGCTGAGGCCATCATATATCACATTAACAGGTAAAATCTTAAAGTCTTCTTATTTCTCTTCTACAGATCTGTTTATATGTTTTCCTTGACTAGAAATGCTTTTTTTTTTTTTTTTTTTTTTTTTTTTGTGTATGCTGTGCCTTGTGGACACCTGCTCTTTCATACAACATAGAAACACAAATATTATAAAGAAATGTGTGAGTGTGCATATGTGAGAGAAGTGGAGCACATTTCCCCACATTCCTTAAGTGCAAAGAAGTAAAATCTAAAAACAGTTCAAAATATGGTATTTAAAAATTTAAAATACAGTTTGGTTTTGGTTTTATCTGCCAGATAAAGAAACTGTCTGGTGTTCAAACTTGTTACATTTGCCCAGTGTCCATCAATACTTTGCCAACCACAGAATAGAGGATGAAAGATTTTATTTTTCTCCTTTTTAGCTTTCCAACAATAGAAGATTAACTCAGTTTCTTCCCAAGAAGGTAGCTCATTAAGCTTCCTGACAGTAAAAATCACTCTGTTAAATGTTGCTCAGCAGCATGCCAGAGTTTCAAAAAGGCTTTCCTTCTTGGAGTGCCCTTATTCTTAAAGTATGCACTCATAATAAACAAAAAAAAAACCCAGGACCTAACACAATGAACTTCTGTAGCTTAAGAGTTAACTGGAGCTAAAAATGGAAATCAATTCTATCTACTAGACTTTGCTACCAATTAAAACAGTAGACTCACTATTGAGAATATATGTTTGAAGATTCTTTATTTATGAGGCAAACTACCAGATATACCTGCTATGATGATCCTAGAAAGCAATACTCTTGCACTAAACTTCCTTCCATATATCAAGATGAAAAAAGGAAAAATAAACCAAACCAACCAGGTAAAATAACAAACAATTATTCCTCAAAAATCCCAAAATCACATCATTAACACAACACAAACTCCAGGATGACTAATGAACACATACACAGAAACTCATCTGTTAACAATAGCAGCTTACAAAATCAACTGGTTTATTGAATGTGAAAACATGTAGGAGGAATCACACACTGGCAGAACTATTTAAATTAAAAAGAAAAATTCTGCTTCAAGCAGAGAAGTTTTTGATCTATGACAAAAAATAAATTATGTTGGCCATAACATGACTTATTTTGTTATCAGACCTCAGCACTGCTGACACATTCAGTCATCTCTCTTGCACCTATTAGACATGGAATAAAAACCAGATCCAAGCTTTGGCCCAAATATTGAGAAATTTAGTTTGAGATAAAGACTGCAATTTCACAATTTCTAATTATTTGGTTTGCAAGTTTTGGCTTTCATTTTTAATAACTAAATCAAGAAGTTCTGGTTTCACCAAAGTCCCTGTCAAAGTCTATTAAGCATGTCCTTGAGTAGTGATGAATGACCATGAAGCTATTTCATTCTGTCATCCCTTCCAGCTTTTTGCTTGATCTCATGGATTCACATTTAATTTTTTCTTCATTTATTTTATTTTCATCTCCTTTTTACCAAAGGAGAAAATTTTTGCATGTCTTACAGACCTATATTTACTTTTTTGGCATATTTTTTGTACTGGCATCCTGAAGCTTCCCTCCAGGCACTGAATTCAGGTATGAATCATTATGAATGATCTGAACAGCCACTGTGACAAAGTCTTCTCTTTCTCTTTTTTCCCACCAACTCATCAGTACAAATGGCACCTAAAATAGCCTACCAAATAATTTCATTTTTGTTGTTGTTTAGTCTTTGCCAACTGTCAATTCATGACCTTGGATCATGCCTGCTGTAGTACCAACAACCTAAATGCATAGGATAGAAACTTCAGAAAATTTGTCAAATAAGTGTAATAAAGATTATGCTGCTTTTTTTTTTTTTTTTTTTTTGGTCTGGCAAATACATTTACAAGGTCTTTTTTCTCATATTCCTTCTATATCCTTTTGTTCAAGGAGACTATCTCAGTCCACAACAACTTCTCCCCGAATAATTGCTGTAAAAACATTAATGCAAGTAGAGTCCTCTTTTAACAGTGCCTAGGTAGAGGTGCCTTGAGCAGCACATAATGTTCTGTGTGCTTTAAGGTAAAGTCATCAAGCAAGCAACGAGTTCCACTGTGCCTTGGCTTATGCAGCAGGCTGTAAAGAGAAGAGAGGGAGCTGGTGCTGGTGTCTCCTTGGATGGAGATCCCCCTGGTTTCCCTGCCAATGCCTTGATCCTGTCAGCTCCAGCACACCACAGGTGCACAGAACCACAGCCAGTGTCTGGAGCCATTTCAGCCTTCAGCGTTACTGCATCAATCACAAGACCCTTGGAAATGTGAAGATGTCATTAAAATACATCAACGAATCCCACTCCGACAAAGAATGTGAAATCTTCTTTATATCAATGGCACATAATGAACTGAACATAACCAGTACAGGCAGATGGAAAATTAATGAACAACGTGTACATATTTTTAGGGTGGTCTTGAAGTCTCTCCAGCATAAGAAGGAACTTCCCAGGAATGAACTGTTATTTTTTCTGCTTTTTGGATAGCATATCCAGGCAATAGAGTCATGCACAAATTTCCACCAAATTTAAATATTTCTTACTTCATCTTACTTTGCTCATTTCTCTTCTAAATCTGCAGGCAACATTTCAGTGATTATGAATTTGGGGTTTATTTCTATTTATTTTATTTCTATTCTGTTCTACAGACTGACTTTAAAGAATTGCTGCACTGCACATGGATGACTCCTGTGTGAAACAAGTGCCTATGAAATCCTTACTCATAAAAATCAAGGTCAGAATCACTGATCCAGTAGAAAATTTTGTTTTGAATGGTTTCTTTTTTCTCCTACTGCTTTCTACTAATAAATCACTTTACAGAATACAAGTAAAACACACTCAGTACAAAAATCAAGTACTCTGTAAAACAATTTAAACACAGAAAATTTTGATCTATGTTCAAGTTTAAAATACCTAAAAAAGGCAATTATTTTTGGCCGTCATAAACATTATGTTTGCTACATCTTAAAAGATGATTCTCATCTTTATCTGAGTGATTTAATACACTCTAAGAATAGAAATGGAATTAAAAAATATATTGCCTGGATTCAAGTGCTCTTATATTTCACAGAATAGCATTCTGAATTTACTTTTCAACTGAAGGATCATGTTTTCTCCCTTGATTGAAAGAATATTAAACTTTGCTTCTGCCACACAATTTGCTTCAGTTTCTGTACACAAGGCACAGCCTCCTTTACATAATTCCAGACCAAATGCAGCAGTTACTCCATGGCAAAACGGCAAAAATTAAAGAAACCACAAGAAATTGATTGCTCTGTGGGGAGTCCAGAAGAGGGGAAAGGAAAAAAGGGCCTCGAGTAAATGCTGTTTGCTGAAGTGAATCACCTAAGAGAAGTTTATGTCAAGAAAAGTATCATTTAAAGAAATTTTCCCAACTGACATGAATAGAGGCTTGTAGGATATTTTAGGGGAAACCCTCCAAGCTGATTGGGCTCTGGCCAAGCCCTGGCCCGTTCTGCTCAGGAAAAGTGTCAAGAGACCCAGAAGTTTAT